>NC_042998.1:167145016-167230016 GCF_006345805.1 Octopus sinensis
ATATTTACAATATATAGATTGATAACATCCACTTCAAGCGAGTAATAAATATTCTTTTCTACAATAGGCACAAAGCCAAATGTTTACATCGACGCAGTGCTCAAGTGATAGTTAATTTATCGACACCGAAAGGGATGTAAGTCGAAATCAGCATCGGCGGAATTTGAACTCAGAACATAAAGAAGGACGAAATACCGCTTATATATTTATACATATATATATTATATATATATATATATATATATATATATATATATATATATATATATATATATATATATATATATATATATAATATATATATATATATATATATATATATATATATATATATATATATATATATATATATATATATATATATATATATATATACATATATACACTTGCGTCGGAAATTAATTAGCACTTCTCAAATTTCTACATTTTCTTACATTTTCTTAATTTAATTAACTTATTATCAGAAACGAACTCGTTTATTAAAATTTATTAAAACATATCCCAGCACACCACATAATTGTTATTAATCGTGAAATTTAGTCAATATCTTGTTGCTCCTCCTTTGGCAGCAATGACAGCTGCTACGCGGGTCGGCATGCTGTCTATGAGTGCCTGCAGGTACTGTGCAGGGATGGCCCTCTATGCAGCAAGAAGTGCCCCAAACAGCTTGTGTCGGTTCAGGTCAGGTGACTGGCCAGGCCAGTCCATGACCGTCACCCCATGGTCCTTGAAGAAACCGGTTGTGAGCTTGGCTGTGTGGGAAGGCACGTTGTCCTGCTGGAGCACGTACTCCTCGCCACCAAAGAGGTATCCCGTACTATCTCAACGCACTTTGCTGCGTTGATGTTGCCTTCGACGGCATAGAGCCGCCCAACACCACTGTAACTGAACGCCCCTCACACCATCAGACCACCCCCACCATGCTTCATGGTGAGAGCAATGCAGTCTTTGTTGAAGCGCTCACCCCTGCGGCGTCGCACATGGACAGGCTTGTCACTGACGAGACTGAATCGCGACTCGTCAGTGAACATCACTGTCCACCACTGCTGCACGGTCCATGTCTTGTGGGCACGGGCCCAGAGCAGCCGCCTCTTCCAGTTTGGGCTGTAAGGAGCGGCTTATGGGCGGCCCTACAGGATTTTAGACCAGCTTCCAGTAATCTGGTCTGACGGTGGTTGTAGACAACTGCTTCCCTGTCATCTTTTGCATCTCCTCCGCCAGTTGCTGGCTCGTTGCCCTTCGGTTGTACAGCGACTTTCGGATCAGCATCCGGTCCTCCCGCTGGGTCGTCAGCCTCTTCCGTCCCCTACCCTTTTTGTCAGCTGCTGATCCGGTTTCCTCGTATTTCTTAAATAAGCACTGAATTGTGCGCCTGGCTACACCAAGTTTTCTGGCTATTGCAGCCTCCGACAGCTTCCCACGCCACAAGAGAGCCTCGTACCGTCTCTCCAAGGTCATGCGAGGTCTTGGGCCCATCTAGGAATGAACGATAAAAACCAGTTATTTTCATTAAAACTATTTATTTGAATAATGTTATGCTATAACAAAACTGCTATGAGTTATTATTCATTAAACAAAAAAGAAAGAAAGCAGAATTTCTCACCTTATTTGATGTATAACAGAAAGTTTTGTGAACCAGAAGTGACGTCATCAAGCAGAGTGTAGGAGAATTTGTGAGGAAAAAAAATCTTGCAAATACACAAATCATTTAACCTACGAGCTGTTCAAAACGTCTTACGCGATGAGAAAACTTAGTACGGTGTGATTTCGGTCCTTGCGAGGCGCTATCTATATCTATTAAACAAAGGAAGATTTGTCTGCATCCGCACTCCAAGTTGTTGTTGCACTGCTATGTCAACATCATTAGGCTGTAGACTCTCAAACTGCTCTGCAAACAAAGTTACGTCATCGTTCTGCGCAACAGTGAACTCATAACAAAGCAATAGTTCGAGATATGGCCACTAGGTGACAGCAAATACCTTGAGTGAAGAGAAAATCAAGGGTGCTAATTAATTTCTGACGGTGGTGTATATGTACATATATATGTATATATATATATATATATATATATATATATATATATATATACGCATATACATATAAACTTGACATGGGCGATTCTTTCTTGTGTTGGGATTGATTCACGGTCAAACGGCAGGATGGAATTGCGCGAAAAAATTACACAGATGTGTAGAACGATCCGGTCGTGATCCTGAGCTTTGTCTTTTTTTTTAGTTCCCATGGTTACCGAGATAATCTATTATAATAATACTCTTGTGGTTATGAATGAAAAGGAAGGGGTGATGTCATACTTGGTAGTGGGATGATGAAAATTGTACGCTGAAAAAGAAAATCAAACAGCGTTTCAATCCTGTGTGAATATATGTGCGTGTATGTAAAAGGGGGGGGGGTTGTATGTGAATGTGTTTGTATGGTTGTTTGTGTGTGTGCGTGTGTGCGTGTGTGCGCAATGGAAGTGGGATGGTTTATCCTTGTTCGCTTAGTATTTGGGTTTATTTTTGATTTGGTTGAATCTTGGTTGGTTTTTTTTTTGTTGGTTAGTAATTTTTAGCGTTTTGATAGAAAATGGTCATTCTAAAATTGTTTTTTAACGTAAGCGTGACAAATAAGTCGAATGCTTTCACAGAGCAGTTTTACACCCACATCATCAAAACCGACCGGGTGAAACCTAACTTAGCTGCTAGTACATATATATATATATATACATATATACATACAGTCGTTAGCGCAATCGCGATTTCAATTCCCAGACCGGGCGTTATGAGTGTTTTTTGTGCGAAAACACCTAAAGCTCCACGAGGCTCCGGCAGCGTGTGGTGTCGAACCCTGCTACACTCTTTCACCATAACTTTCTCTCACTCTTTCTTCCCGTTTCTGTTGTATTTGTATTTCAAAGGACTAGCCTTGTCACACTCTGTGTCACGCTCAATCTCCCCGAGAACTACGTTAAGGGTACACTTCTTTATGGAGTACTCAGCCACTTGCACGTTAATTTCACAAGCAGGCTGATCAACTGGAACCCTCGTCGTCGTAACCAACAGAGTGCCACGATATACATACATACATACATACATACATACATACATACATACATACATAGGGGTGGCTGTGTGGTAAGTAGCTTGTTTACCAACCACATGGTTTCGGGTTCAGTGCCACTGCGTGACACCTTGGGCAAGTGTCTTCTACTATAGCTTCGGGCCGACCAAAGATTTGTGAGTGGATTTGGTGAACAGAAACTGAAAGAAGCCCGTCGTATATATGTATATATATATGTATGTATGTATGTATGTATGTATGTATGTATGTATGTATGTATGTATGTATGTGTGTATGAGTATGTGTTTGTATGTTTGTGTTTGTCCCCCCAACATCACTTGACAACCGATGCTGGTGTGTTTACGTCACCGTAACTTAGCGGTTCGGCAAAAGAGACCGATAGAATAAGTAATAGGCTTACAAAGAATAAGTCCTGGAGTCGATTTGCTTGACTAAAAGCGGTGCTCCAGCTAGGCCACAGTCAAATAACTGAAACAAGTAAAAGAGTATACATACATACTTACATACATACATACATACATACATACATACATACATACATACATACATACATACATAAATACATACATACAGTGAAACTTTGTATGACATAAAAATTCTCCATCTGAGATCCTTATGTGAATGGATGCACACATTTGGGTGTATGAATGAACATTTCAACCAACACACAAACTCAACCACATATTCACAAACAGGAACTCTCTTAACTCAAAAAGTCTTGTCGTTTTGTTAGCACTCGGCTTGACCTCTCTCTAGAAGAATTTAAATTAAACTCAAAGATAAATCATGCATATTTATGCGTATGCCATTAAAAGCTATTTTACGTTTTGATCTCTTCCTCTACTATTTATAATTATTTATAATTACATTTTCGCAATGAAGAAAATCACATTTTCCTGTATATTTGATAAAAAAAAACGTTCATTAATGCCGTCTTCAAAAATATATAAACAAATTTCTTCCACCCTGGCGTATACAAACTATGCAATAACCCTTTTACGAACACACCTACACGCACATATTTAAACAGATCCTTACATATGCTGCCGCACATACAATTATACATTTCTGTATACATATATAAACATACTCACGTAGACTCATAAAACATAAACACAAACGTTCCCACCCTAAACAAGTAAACGTATATAATCATAAATCTGAAATGTCATTTCAGTGCGGTTTTGACTGTTAACTACAGTTTCAGATCTCTTAGTTCGTTCAGATGTAGTAGATTTGATATTTTAGTGTGTTAAATATTGGTAATAAAACCTTAATGACTTTAATATAAGAAACTTTGGTAATAAAAGCTTCGGTATGTTATCTCCTCAAGCATCTGAATTATGAAACACATTGTATATTGTAGCTGTTGCACAATTCTTTGCATTCATTTTGTCGTTGTTAAAACTACACTAACCATTAACCTTATTTCTGTAAAAAGAAATTCCCGATATGTAGTTTGCCTATATTAGTAATTTTAACATATGTTTTGTGTTTACTAGCAATTTCTTTCATTGTAAAAGCTTTATTGTATTCTAACAATTTTAATAATTCAGCAAGAAAAACAAATATTACACATTCATATTTGATTGCACATTGTTTTATACCGGTAATAAAAAAGACTTTGCATCATTCATTGACATATAGGTATGTGGTTAGACGATTGCGTGACATATTGGGCAAGTTCCTTATACTATAACCGCTGGCCGACAAATGCCTTGTGAGTGGATTTGGTAGACGGAAACTGAAAGAAGCTCGTCGTATATATATATATATGTATGTGTGTGTATGTGTTTGTGTGTGTTTGTCCCCCTAGCATTGCTTGACAACCGATGCTGGTGTGTCAAGATTTTAAGTAAAAATTTTCTTGTTCTGTACTTTACCAGATGTAATAAGTTGTCCTGAACTTTTGCAAGTGTAATAACTTATCCTGTAATTTTCCAGGTTTATAATCTTAAGAATATTATTTCTCTTGCTCGCAGTTTTCCATGTAATATAAGGTTTGTGTAGTCTATTGAGTGAAGGCGCATGGCTCAGTAGTTAGAGAGTCGGTCTCACAATTATGAGGTAGTGAGTTCGATTCTCGGACCGGGTTGTGTGTTGTGTTCTTGAGCAAGACACTTTATTTCACATTGCTCTAGTTCACTCGTCCCTGGTACCAAGTTGTATCGGTATTTGCCTTTCCCTTGGATAACATCGGCGGCGTAGAGAGTGGAGACTGGCATGCATGGGCGACTGCTGTCTTCCATAAACAACCTTGCCTAAACTTGTGCCTCGGAGGGAAACTTGCTTATTCATAACTGAAAGGGATTATTCTCTTGGTTATTCATGACTGAAAGGGGCCTATTGAAAAATTGATTGTTTGATATATAAATCAATGCATTCATATTTTGTATAGAAAATCTTAAGAAAATTTATAACGGTTTACGCCAACTCATTATTCAGATTGGTCGCCTACTACAAAAAATACATACTCATCATAGAAGACCGCATCAGCCTTGAAGGTGGGAGCTATGTTTCTTAAAAGTAAATACAGAAATAAATGATAATGTTGCAACGATGTGTCCAAAAATCTAACACCATTCAATTCTACCATACTTTTCATATATATTGTTGTGCCTTATTTATGGGAGAAATGAGTAGTAAACTTGATTAGAACTAACAGATATACAGGCAATAACAGTCAACTCCTCTCTATTAGGTTTCCTTATCTTCTGCTACACTGAATTATATAATTGACTATTCTTGCCAATGAATATATATAATTACAAAATAAATTGCAAATTGTGCAAAATAAACATCAAGATCCTAAAATGTGTAGCATGTCAAACATCAACATAATAAACCAAAATGTCCTACACCCTTTTCATGATAATGTATATATCATGTCATCATGGCCCACAAAACAACAAATTCACCTCTCAGCTCATTGATCGAAAGAAAGATAGTATAGCTCTTATTGAGTTACATAGTTATCTCTAATAATCTTGGTAAGTACACTTACTTAAAAATTGGGTTCCGAGGTGTATTGTTTCATCCCAGATATTTCGGTTACAGAGTAAGTAGTTGAACTGCTTACTTTCGTGTGATCAAATCATGCAGCTCCATGGTTTCTAATATATATGGTATAAGAAGAGATTCCTCAAAATATCATTTATACACTAGCTCAATCTTTCAATCTCAGGGCTTTCTTCATCAGTCTCTTGATTATTTCACTAAGGTCCACTGATTGTTTTTCATTGATAGTACAAATATCTTATGAAGAAACTGGGAGGGAAACGTTTATACTTTTCGAGAAAGATCAGTGGTATCATTACAGTGAATTAATTTCGATTGAGTTGAGGGCTAACACTACATCACAGTTTCGATTGACTAAGGTCTAATATTTTGAATAATATTTTGAATTGCAGCATTCATCAATGTCCGGGGAAATGATCATACCCTGATAGTTTTCAGACTTTGATTTGAAATTTTGGTACAAGCCCAGCAATTTTAGGGGAGTGGATAAGTCGATTATGTCGACCCCAGTATTCAACTGGTACTTGTTTTATCGACCGCAAAATGATGAGAAGCAAAGTCGACGTCGACGGAGCTTGAACTCAGAACGTAAAGGCAGACGAAATGTTGTAAATCATTTTGCACGGTGTGCTAATGGCTCTGCCAAACTCACCTAGTTAAAGAAATATTGTCTCCATAAATGACACCCGTGAATCTAAGTACAATCCATGCGAAAAGTTTCAATATAGTTCCTGCCTACTCAGTTTCACTCACAGTTCTTGGCTTACCCACTTTGTAGAAGAACACCTGCCCAACATACTGCGCAGTAACTTTAGACTTGGTACTAGGTAACCGCTAAATAAACTTATTAACTACACATCCAAGTAAAAGATTGCGAATGACACGAATCATCGTTACCGACTCCTTGAAAATCTTTGCAGCAGGACACATTTTGGGATAATTCTCTTATTATGATATATCAAATAATCTTTGTAGTTTCTAAAATATTAGAAACCATTTCTTTTAAAAATCAACAATACTGCATAATACTGGTGAATTCTTTCTGTCAGTTCGTGTTTCTAAAAAACAAATTCGAATTTCACGAATCCTAATGATATGCTTTTCCTTATCACCACTTCATCAATCAAAATCTCATCCTATTGATGTGTCTCTTGTATATAGCTCTATGCATACATATATATATATTTATGTATGTATATATACATACACATACATACACACACACACCACACACACACACACACACACACATATATATATATATATATATTATATATATATATATATATGTATATATATATATTTATGTATATATATATATATATATATATATATATATATATAATATATATATATATATTATATATATATATATATATAATATATATATATATATATATTATATATATATATATGTATATATATATATATATATATATATATATATATATATGTGTGCGCGTGTATGTCTCTTTTATCTCCTTTCTTTTATTTCTTTCATTCGTTAGGCTTCGGCTATGCTGGGAAAGCGCCTTGAAGGGGTTAGTCAAACAAATCAACCCAAGTACATTTTTTTAAACCCGGTACTTATTGAATTGGTCATCTTTTCCCGAACCACTAAGGCACGGGGACATGAACAAACCAACGCCGGTTGTTAAGCGGTGTTGGTTTGTTTACGAACACAAGTACACACACACATTTATATACGACAGGCTTCTTTCAGTTTCCGTCTACCAAATCCACTCACAAGGTTTTGGTTGCCTCGGAACCACAGCAGAGGACATTTTGACCAAGGTACCACGCAGTGGGATTGGGCCCGAATCCATGTGGTTGGGCAGCAAGCTTCTTACCACATCCACACTTGCGCGTATTTGTCTGGTTGAATATCTATGCGCCTGTATCTGTATGTCTGTTAGATCTACGTATAACTGAATGTATAAATCTGTTTTGCCATTTTGAGGTTCCAAGTTTAATCCCACAGCTAGGTAAGCTGGGCACATGCGTTTAATGCACATATGCAAATTGGACACATATGCATTTTCCCTTTTTTTCATTTCAGTCTCGATTATATCCTAGCCTTAAGACTGATATTGAGTCGACATAATCTGTGGTAGTCCGTAGTTGGATGGACTGTAATAACTGTATTTCAAAATGCCAGATTTGTCACACGGTTTTTCCAGCTGACCTTGCTTGAAGATTACATAAAGTGTCAGTGAAATACTATGCTTACAATAAATTGTAAGCATAGTATTTCACTGATACCACCTAAAATAAGAATGTGTAAGCAGTTTAGTCGATCGATCAAAAGATCAATTTACTAAAGTAAATTACTTGCGCGTGACAGTGTATACCTGTCTGAAGTCACAAAATTTTCTTTCCGTGTTTTGTAGTAGTTATAACACCAGATTATTGTTTGTGTATCAATGAACCGCTTTATTTCCACTCTCAATTAATGACATTCTCTATTTTCCAAACTGTCTCTAAAAATTTCATTTCTTTAATTATTCTGAAATCTAATCATCAGCTTAAACTCTGAAACGTAGTCATCGTCTACTATGTAGACAACATAGATCATTACCCTATTATTCGTTTGGTTACCCAGTGTTTCGTGATAAATTGTTTGATAAAAATAGCAATAGGTATGGACAACTTTTGTTTCGAGTTCAAATTCCTGCAGTGATTGACATTGACCTTCTTTCTTGTGGAGATCCAAGAATTTAATACCAGGGATCACTTTTGTCAGTACTACTCCTCTTAGAATGTGTAGCTAAAAATAGGTATAGATAGAGCTATTGCTCTCTATATATGAACCACTTTTCCTACCATGCTTGAACAATCGTTTCGGAATCTATTTCCCTTTAGTGTATCTTCGTAGGCTTTAACGTTCATATTTCGATTTAAAAGAAATGCATTTTTTATGACTTTTTTTGAGAGTCAAATCACAAGTTACAGGCGAGAGAAAATTAAATGTACATTTTGAGTTATGAGAATTAAAATATTTTTTATTCTTTAGATCATATATACTGTCTTCATATTTCTTTTATCGACCAACATGTGACGAAAAACGAACCTGCCTAGAAAGGGAATCAAATTTAAAATCTCAAAAACAACAGTTACCGAATTCATTATATTTGCGATAAGTAAGGCAATGAACTGGCAGAATCGTTACGCTGCCAGGCAGAATACTTAGCGACATTTCATCAGACTCTTTACGTTCTGCGTTGAAATGCAGTCTAGGTTGACCTTGCCTTTCATATTTCTGAGATCAAGAAAATAAGTTGAACACTTGGGTTGATGTAATCAACATCTCCCCCCAAAATTGCTGACCTTGTACCAAAATTTGACAGCGTTTTAAAGCGATGAGCTGCAGAATCGTTACCACGCTGGACACATTTTTACTGATATTTCTTCCGGATCTTTGCTTACTTTCCACTTTCAAATGCCACTGAGGTTGACTTTACCTTTCATCTTTTCGGGGTCAATAAAACAAGTACCAGTCAAGTATTGGGGTCGATTTCATCGACCACCTCTCAGAATTGTTGGCCTTGTCCCATACTTGTATCTGCGGTAAATGACCAGAAGTTCTGGGAAACGAGAAATAAAGCTGCGTCAATAACAGCTTTAAAAAAATCTAAAACCATTTATCAAAATGACATGAAATCAAATTAAATCTTCAGTACATATATAGCATTGGTTACGTTGTTTTCGTCCTAGAATTACTTTTCAAAGACCAATTGCACCGAAAATTCTACACTTAATTTATAATATAATTTTGCCGTTTGATTCTACACATTTTCATCTGAAGCCATTCCGAATTCATTTTCTGCTTCAGAAAGTTTTTCAGTTTCTTTATTTCTTTCTTTATAATAGTTTATTTATTAATACGTTGTTAGTTTTGTTGGCTGTTACTTAAAGGAATAGAGTCAAAGTCACGAGTTTAATAAATTGCTTCATAGCTTTTGATCTTCAACATTATTTTCATGTTTTCTTCTAATTTTTTTATTTATTTTCATGTTACGTTCAGTGATACGTGTTTATGATGCACATGTTTAGATTTACTTTTATATTATACTATGGAAGACTTTAAGGACTAAAATGTATAATTTAAAGGTTTGGTTTCTGTTTAGTTACATATTTAGGAGTCGGTTATTGATTTACTTATTGAATTTATTTACCGATACTGTTGTACATAGGGTAAATGTGTTTGAAAGTTGTAGTTTATTTGGTATGCTTGTTCCCAAACAACACTTATTTTAGTGCTGTTGACACCGCCAGATTGAATGGTAATGTCCAGGTATCGAAACCACAATGATATCCGTGGGGCAGCTAATGATGGAGGGATGGATTGAGGGTATGGCTGTTTTTATATATATGGATATGGCCGCAGTCAAATGACTGAAACAAATAAAAGAGTAAAGAGTATACATTTATATATATATATATATATATATATATATATATATATATATATATATATATATATATACACATTGGTGTAGGTGTGGCTGTGTGGTAAGTAGCTAGCTTATGAACCACATGGTTCTGGATTCAGTTCCACTGCGTGGCACCTTGAGCAAGTGTATTCTACTATAGCCTCGGACTGACCAACGCCTTGTGAGTGGATTTGGTAAACGGAAACTGAAAGAAGCCCGTCGTATATATGTATATTTATATACATACACACATATATATATATACATATATATATACATATATATATATATACACACACACATATATATATATGTGTGTGTGTGTGTGTGAGTGTGAATATGTTTGTATGTCTATGTTTGTCCCCCAAAATCGCTTGACAATCGATGCTGGTGTGTTTACCTCCCCGTAACGTATGTCTGTGTGTGTGTGTGCGTACAACGGACGTTCCGATTTTTCAAGGGAAGCAAACAAATTAAGCTCATGTTAGGTTACCATAATGTAGAACTCAAAATGAAGTACGCAACTAATTTATACTCTACGCACACACTAATGCGAGCCAACGACGAAGATCTCACATGATTACTTGGCCGGGTAGAAATATCTACAAATATTCTTAAAGTAATACTCTACTTCCGTGAAACAAAAAGAATGTGGAAGGATAAACCGGAAGTTAAACAACAGCTTTGCACGCTGGCATATACATATTAATAGATAGATATAAATAAACATATTTTCATGTGTATACGTGTGTGTGTGTGTGTGTGTGAGTGTGAACGTCTGCGTGTGTGTGTACGTCTGTGTGTGTGTGTGCGTCTGTGTGTGTGTGTGCGTCTGTGTGTGTTTGTGTGTATGCAAGCCTGTGTTTCTGAATATGTGTGTAAGCGTGCATGCATATATATATATATAAATACACACATATATGTGTACACACACAAACATATATGTCTGCGTGTGTGTGTGTGTGTGTGTGTGTGTGTGCTTGCGTGTGTGTGTATGTGTATATATATAATACAGACACCTACGCACATGCTCACGCTTATAAGTGTATGCGTGCTTTTATGTGCATGCGTGCGTGCGTGTGTGTGGGGAGGTTTGGTTTTGGATGGTGTGGGTATGCGCGCTTGTTGTTAAAGCTGAAACCAATAAATGAAAGAAGAAAACTAGCATTCATTTAGCATAAACAATAAATGACATTTATTATAAAGTTACTTGTAAAATGGCGTCGTGTTGACAGAAAAGGAACTGCATAAAGCGCCATCAAAAAGATGGAAAAAAACGTTTACTTTGAACCAAGTCGGTACATTCACTGATCGTAAACGTTGTACAGTAACATTGAAGTAAGTTTAAAAAGTGCGTCTGTACAATTAGTTGCAGGTAACCAAAATCTTGTCAGCGTTTACATTTGAAGCCGCCTGCTGTTAACACAGTCGCTAACACATGGACAGGAAAGAGAAGAAAAAAACACTAATGCTAACGAACGAATATGAAATTTATTGATTTCATATTTTGGCACAAGGCCAGAAATATCGGGGGGAAGGAGCTAAGTCGATTACATCGACCCAACTACTCCAGTAGTACTTATACTATTGACCTCGAAAGGCTAAAAGGCAAAGTCGACCTCGGCATCATTTGAACTCAGAACCTGAAGACGGACGAAATTCCGCTAAGGATTTTGCCCGACGTGCTAACGATTCTGCTGGATCGCCGTCTTAAAGAATATGCAATTTATTAAGCTACATAACGTGTGATTTTATAGAAAAATGTTAGATTTAATTTTCTGTGATTCGTCCCCACAGTTCTAAATATGCATGCAATTCTCGTGTCCGTTAAAACAAAAAAACGCCACTGTAAAGTAATAATTTTCGCTAGAAAAGAGTCACCTTTTATTTCAATACTACGAAAAATTAAAGTAATAAAGCAAAATCATATTTTAATTAGTTATTAACTGAGAGGTCATGTCCTGTACACAGTTTATCTATGATGGCATTACGTATATCTGGAGAAATAAATAACCTTTTATTCTTATTTCTTAAGTAAAGTAAGGCAATGAAACAAAATATGTCAGTCATTTATTGACAATACATGGCATGTACAGTTTGAAAACACCTTATGGAGTTTCGTGGCATTGTATGTATATTTAGTCTTTTTAATGTTGATGACTAAGAATATTCCAGCTGATGTCAAGAAGAAACTCGGCTACAGTCTTGCGGTTCTCCCATCGAGCAACACAAGTTATGAAGGCGTTCTTGAAACTGCACATTGCGTCGAGGAAATGTTCTTTGAGGTAGGTTACTTACAGCATCCTGCTGGATAATTGAACTCATTGTCGCTTCTTCACGCTTCTTTTTTTTCAGTAACTTGTTTTTCATGTGGCTTTTTCCAAATGTCTGTAAGGAGAGTTCTGACATTTGGCTAAACAGCGAGTGAATTATGAGAGGTTTTCATATAAATTAATTCTACCTACAAGTTGTGCATCGTACGTAAGTGCAATGTAATGGAAAGAGGTGAACTGGTTTAAAAGTCTTTTGATGTATTCATTGGACTGTATAAACGAAAACAACATCGGAGTGTAGATGTGAAGCCATCATGAATTTTATCCATCTGCTACAATGCATTTTCTATCTTAAAAACAAATAGAACGAATGTTTTCGTAGGTGAACTCATATCGCGTTATCACCTATCTGAACGTCACCTACTTATTAAACAAAAGTTATTGAAGTGTGTGTGCGCGCACGTATGTGTGTGTGTGTGTGTGTGTGTGTGTGTTCGAGCGAGCGTGCACGTATGTATGCATGAGTGCATGTATGTTAGCAGTTTGGGTAATACAATCTCAAATGACGTAATAGGTACAGTACATACAATTAGTGCTAAGATAGAATTCGTGCTTAAACTTCGACTTTAAACGCAGAAACGTGGTAGTTGACTTATTGAGAACACACAGTAGGCAATGTGTCCTTCAAGCTAGTACATGTATAATAGAATAAAAGAATAGACAGGCAAAATCCAGGTATCACCAGCACCGGTAGATAGCACAACAGCATGCCGTGATTTTACCGTTAATTGCGAAATATCAGCAGTAACCAGCCAGACGGCTACGGCTGATGATCCGCAATTAACGGTAAAATTATGTGTTACAGTAGCGCCATCCACCGGTACTGGTGAAAATTACGTCTGCCGATATAGTCGATACTTTTTTGTAATTGTCGTCAACAAGCCATGATTTCTCGGGAGGTTCAACGCAGTCCAAGACGTTCTAAACAATACATCCAATTTAAGTTGAGTGCATGAATTAATATTCGTTAATAGCCTTTCCGAAATATAACAATATCTGTTTCAACGCACGGTCTTACATCAGGAATCCTGCAACACAGATTCATAAACGTATATATTACGTTTATGAATTTGTGTTGCAAACCGTGCGTTGAAACATATTGTTATATTTCGGGAAGGTTAATTTTTATCTTTTTTGGCAAATAAACACACACACAACATATTCATTCTTCAGTCGTTTCTTATTGTTCTTATTTCATCTTATGTCCATTATCCAGAAATCTTTCGTTACACATCTTTCTGTCCACGTGTGTCCTCTTGCTCTGCTTAATCCATATATATATATATATATATATATATATATATATATGTGTGTGTGTATATATATATATATATATATATATATATATATATTATATATATGTTTATATATTACATTTCTAAATCTCTCAGAGAGAGTTATGCAGTAACAGCACGATAAAGTGATGGTCTGTTGCCAACTTAATGTGACAGTCCCAGGAAAGTGAAGAATGTTACTGTTTTTTAATCCCAAGAAACACCGTTTCTAGTTGGCTACGTGACACAAGCGTTCTGTGTCCTTAAGCTTATATATTTCTGCATCGCGAATAGTATCTAGTAGCATATAAAATAGGCATTTCAACTGCATTATTTCTAAAAGGGCCACTCCACTTAAAGAGTGATTTATAATCACGCCAATTGCGTTTGTTTTTGTATTTGTTTTGGGGAGATTTTGCTTTTGTTTGTTTTTGATTTTGTTTTTTGTTTTTTTTTTTACTTTTACTTATATTTCTTGAGGACATGTTACTATGTTACTATATATCTTTAGTCTAGTCAGCCATTTTATCATGGGTAGAATTTTCGTTAAATAGGTTGGAAAAAAATGTTGACATCCTTTGAAAACATATGCAGTAGTTTTTTTACATGAGTTTCTAGCGGCCTACAGGCAGGAAGATAAACATTGTCGTGTATTCAGAAAGAAGTCGTTAAGCTTTAAAGAAAATTTTCAAGAAATAAAAATAGTTATCTAAAATAGAATTGTACAATCAAACTATAAATCAAGAATAAGAAAGATACATTGAATACAAATTGAAAAGTAGGAACTTTTTGAAGTAATGGAGGTTTTATGATAACAAGCGATTCTTTAAGAGCTAGTATAATTTTGAAACCATATTAGAGCTCAGAATTCATAAGAATGTGTTGCGATTCTAAATAGACCGTTTGTAAATAGTACAGATTACTTACCAAAGCAGAAATTCAATCACTGTAGAAATGATGTATAAACTATTCAAATCGGTTGTTATGCAAATATTACTGATATAGGCGCAGGTGTGGCTGTGTGGTAAGATGTTCGCTTGTCAAACACATATTTTCGAGTTCAGTACCACTGCATAGCACCTTGAGCTAGTGTCTTTATAATATCCTTGAGCTGACCAACAACTTGAGAGTTGATTTGTTAGACTGAAACTGAAAGAAGCTCGTCGTATATATATATATATATATATATATATATATATATATATAATATATATATATATATATATATATATAATGTGTTCGTGTGTGTGTGTTTGCTTGTTTGTGCATGTATTTGCTTGACAACTGACATTGGCGTTTACGTTCCTGTAACTTAGCGGTTTTCCAAAAGGAGTCGATGATTACGTAACAGGTATTAAAGAAAATAATAAGCACTCGGCTCGATTCGTTTGACTAAAGTTTTTCAAGGTGTTACCACAGCATGACCGCAGTCTAATGACTGAAGTAAGAAAGAGATGAAAGATAAATTATTTTATCGAGCCCTTGAAGTAAAATGTCCAATAGTTGATTTGAACTTTAAACCAAACTCAGTTCACTGATTGTAAAAGTTTTTATTCATCACAGACGATGACTGTCACAATATGTTGTATTCATATATGTATGAAATCTCACAGAAGCTGAAAGACTTCTTTCTTTATCAACTGTAATCAAAACTTGTCCGCGGAACATTTCTTGACGTCCACTACAGAAGTAACATTTCGGCAAAGTGTATATGTGACTGTATGGATAAAAAATAATTACAGACTCAGCGTGCGGGAGGTTTAACAGAGAGGTAGGAATTATTATTTACTTCTGGCTAAAGGAAAATTTATCAAGATCAGAGTCCGTAGATCACTGACAAATTCAGATCATGGAGCCACAAAATGGTAGTGGCTGGCAAGTCGTAGCTAACATATCGGAAGCCCTGCGTACAACCGTCACGGCAATCAGTGCAGGTTATGAATGAGTCAGATAATTACTATCCAAAAATCTTCGTTGAGCTATAAATGGCACACTCCACTTCATATTCTCAAGACAACAATAACTCTCTTTATTCAGACACCAATGCAGCATCATATGCACCCGCTGTACGGGAAATTCTAAACCATCAAAGACAAGTTTCTACATCTTCCCGAAGGTCCAGAATGACAATATTTTCTGTACTCTTTACTCTTTTACTCTTTTACTATTTTACTCTTTTACTTGTTTCAGTCATTTGACTGTGGCCATGCTGGAGCACCGCCTTTAGTCGAGCAACTCGACCCCGGGACTTATTCTTTGTAAGCCCAGTACTTATTCTATCGGTCTCTTTTGCCGAACCGCTAAGTGACGGGGACGTAAACATACCAGCATCGGTTGTCAAGCAATGCTAGGGGGACAAACACAGACACACACATATATACACACACACTTATATATATATATATATATATATACATATATATACGACAGGCTTCTTTCAGTTTCCGTCTACCAAATCCACTCACAAGGTATTGGTCGGCCCGGGGCTATAGCAGAAGACACTTGCCCAAGATGCCACGCAGTGGGACTGAACCTGGAACCATGTGGTTGGTTAGCAAGCTACTTACCACACAGCCACTCCTGCGCCTGTCTTTCTCTCTGAGAGGAAACATCTCAGCTAATCCCGTCAGTGAACTGTCAAAATAAGATAATGATTATATCACTAGCCGTATTGAATCCAGCGCTGGATTAACCATTAAGCAAAATTAGCACGTGTTTAGGGTATCAAGCAAGGGATGGAGGCACCAAAGAAATGGAAATAGTTTACGGCACGAAAGAAATCACTTCAAACTTGCTAAAATAATATTCGTAATGTCTTATCTCATCTAAGTATAGAAGCGTAAGTTTAACGTAAATTTAATTTTAACGGTATCATCAAAGACTTTGCAATTAAAATAAGAAAGAAAAACGAAAGAGAAAACTTTTCAAATATAAATAATGTGGAAGCATACAAGGAATACACATTATTTTCCATCTTACTGTTGATTTTGTTACATTTTGAAAAAGAAAGATTTATTTTATGGTTTATTATAGTTTAAATTTTGAACCATTTACGTATACTTGAGAGCACAAAAACCTTTTAAGTGCTCAGGTAGGGCCTCTATGGCCCTTAATTTGGCCATGATTGAATCCACAGTACACATGCTTCAACTGAGTTGATTCGGACATATAGTACACAAAGTTGACTCCGATCACGCCCCACAACATCTTCTTTGTCCTGCTACATTGAAAAACTAGAGCCTATCATCATTGCAAGATATTGTTTTAATGGTTTGACTATTGAAGTGGATTACGGAATAGAGCTGGAGGTAGGGGCGGTCCGCCCCAGGCGGCACTTTTCGGTTTGCTGTAGGCAATATGTGATTTTTTGAAGGGTCCGGGTCCGGCAAACGGAAGGGCCGCCCCGGATGGCACACATTCTAGCTACGCTAGTGGCATGAAGGGGAATCTTACAATCAGCAGAAACGAAAACAAGAGTCTCACATATAGAGTTAGATGTACGTCTCCAACTAAATATTTTTTATGACTTGTCTACGATTGGACACTGATAAAGTGTCGGAATGTAGTCATGAAATGAAACACAAAAGTAGAAGCTGATTGTCAGACGAAGCTGATGTGGACGACCATTAATAATCGATGGAATCAAGAATAACTATGTGGTTAAATTGTTCCTTTGTTTCAAAGGACATGGATCCGCTTTCAATACCTCTGCATAATACACTGGATAAGTGTTTTACCATTGACTTTGTTTGACCAAAGCAAAGACCTCGGATAGACGGAAACTCTAAGTGAAAGTTATATAACGCATTATACTTATAATTCAAATGTCAAGTTGTGGTAAATTGTGTGACACTTAGTTTCGCCAGCCACTGATAATATAATTCAATAAGCAAGTACGTACTTCAGATGATTGATTGAACTAAAAAAAACCTACACGTCGTCAGTACTGATAGATTTATCTTTTTATCTTTTATCTTTTACTTGATTCAGTCATTGGGCTGCTGTCATGCTGGAGCACGGCCTTAAAGGATTGTAGTCGAATGGATCGACCTCAGTAGTTATTTTTAAAGCCTGGTACGAATCTTTTCGGTTTGAACGGCAGTTTTTTCTAGCGGTGTCATATGAAATTGTCACCCATAATTATGACCCTAGTATCGATCTATTGCATTTCAATCTGTTTTAGGGTTAGGGTTAGTTAGGGTTAGTTAGGGTTAGGGTTGGGTGAAAAGGTATCTTTTTTTCTTCACAAATGTAAATAAACCCAATCAATCTTAAACGAGGGACATATTCATACGGCACAGCATGTTTTTTTACATCAACAGACGTCATTGATTGGTTGAAATTGCAAAAATTGAAGAAAAAAACAACAAATATCTTACAAACTATAGAATTTTCTCAATAAAGCCAAGAGAAAAAGATGTTCTATAAACACATTCTACCAGTATACGAAGTTTAAAAGTGTTTAGGTACGTGGAAATTATTTTTAAAAACTGCCGTTCCAATCGAAAAGATCCCCTGTTACTTATTCTATCGGTCTCTGATGCCTAAATAGTAAGTTAGTTTCAGGGACGGAAACAAACTAAGATCAGTTGTCAAATAATGGGAAGGATAAACACATACACAAAGACAAATCCTCTCCCCACACACACATATACCTATGCATGTAACGTATGTATCTATGTATCTTTGCGTGTATACACGACAGGCTTCTTTCAGTTTCCGTCTAACTAATCCACTCACAAGGCTTTGCGCCACTTAGGGCTTTAGTAGAGGACACTTGCCCACGGCGCCAGTCCATATGCTTTGTCTACTTCCAATATTTACTTCCTGTCTGTTAATTGTGAGATGTTTCGAATTTTGTTGAACATTAACGTTGGCAAATCTCTGAGAAATACTAGCAAAATGAACGCAACGCAACGCAACGCAAGAAAAACATTATCGCCATCACCAGTATTATCATCACAAATAACTGAGATGAACAACAACGACGACAAGACAACTACAATAACAACAACAACAACAACAACAACTACAGTAGCAACAGCAGCAGCAACAGCAGCAGCAGCAACAACAACAACAGCAGCAGCAGCAGCAGCAGTAGTAGTAGTAGTAGTAGTAGTAGTAGTAGTAGTAGCAGCAGCAGCAGCAGTAGTAGAAGTAGTAGTAGTATTAGTAGTAGTAGTAGCAGCAGCAGCAGCAGCAGCAGTAGCAGCAGCAGCAACAGTAGTAGTAGTAGTAGTAGTAGTAGTAGTAGTAGTAGTAGTAGTAGTAGTAGTAGTAGCCTGTAGATTTGTGGCAGCAACATATGGTCAGAACATGGTGGGAACATTTTCTTTCCTTTCTTTTATTTATCTACTCATTATTTTTGTTTTCAGAAATTATATAAGGCCAGTCATTCATGCATGAAAGTCATATGAAAACATTAATAATAATAATAATAATAATAATAATAATGATAATAATAATAATAATAATAATAATAATAATCATAATAATAATAATAATAATAATAATAATAATAATAATAAAAATGATAATGATAATAATAATAATAATAATAATAATAATAATAATAATAATAATAATAATAATAATAATGATAATGATGATGATAATAATAATAATAATAATAATAATAATAATAATAATAATAATAATAATAATAAAAATGATAATGATGATGATGATAATAATAATAATAATAATAGTAATATAATAATAAATAATAATAATAATAATAATAATAATAATAATAATAAATAATAATAATAATAATAAATAAAAATGATAATGATAATAATAATAATAATAATAATAATAATAATAATAATAATAATAATAATAATAATAATAAAAATGATAATGATGATGATAATAATAATATAATAATAATAATATAATAATAATAATAATAAAAATGATAATAATAATAATAATAATAATAATAATAATAATAATAATAATAATAATAATAAAAATGATAATGATAATGATGATGATAATAATAATAATAATAATAATAATAATAATAATAATAATAAAAATGATAATGATGATAATGATGATAATAATAATAATAATAATAATAATAATAATAATAATAATAATAATAATAATAATAATAATAATAATAATAATAATGATAATAATAATAACCGCAACAATAGTATAAACATTAATAACGACAATGATGACGACGAGGTTACCTACGGCTGGTGGCGATGATAATAATAAAGATGGCTGCGACGATGACGACGATGACGACGATTATGAGAGTGATAATGATGATGATGATGATTTAGAGAATAATAATAATATAATAATAATAATAATAATAATAATGCTTCACAGATCTAAATGTTTATGCAGGTGTGCTTTAATTTGTATTGGAGTTTCGCTTTCTTTCGTTCTTTCTTTCTTTCTTTCTTTCTTTTCATAGGGTTCTGTATCTTGTGGTATTTGACAGTAGAGTTATTTCTATGATTGCTTGGTAGAAGAATGTATGTCGTTGTCTTTCATTGCTATTGTTGTTGTTTTTGTTTTTCTTGGGTGGTGGTGGTGGGGACAGGTTTCAATGTATTGGCCTCACTATTATTTCATTTCTTTTCTTTATTCTCTTCTTAAAATAAAATTATTTTTGAATAAATAAAAGAACACAAGAGAGAAGGAGAGAGAAAAAAAACACTTCCCTCACCCTCACCCTCCCAACACCCCTAATAAGAATAAAAAACAGAGAAAAGAAAAAAATTAGGCACGTCAAAATTTTCTCTGAGAATAAAAGATACAAAAATTAAGGGAAAGAGAAAAAAACACAAAATTTTTGAAAACAAGATGGTTGCTATTTATTTCTAACTATACGAGGGGTTGCTGAAAAGTTCCTGGCTTTAAGGGTTTCGAGAAAGGCCTGGTTGGAGGCCCAAGTGTGTGAATCTGAAAAAGGAATATGTTGAATAAAATTATAATTAATTGATCCTGCTGATTTTCTTTTACCTAAAGCCAGGAACTTTTCTGCAGACATTCTTTTACATATATATATATATATATATATATATATAAACACACACACACATTGCTGAATGACCCGGCGTTGCCAGGCTTACTGCTGTTCTTAATCGGATTAGTAAACAATAAATATAAAGATGTATTCACATAATTATTTCAAAATATTTATATTTTATTTTTTAATATTCAAAAGTGTAATGATAATAGAATTTATAACTGAAAATCTGTCAATGTTGAAGTACCTCGGGGTAAACAATATTCATTGTGTAATTTTTTCGTTGGTGTTGAAATGAATAAATTGTAGCTATTTTCATCTCCCGAGCAAGCAGCATAGAGAGATCAAATTCAACTACCTTGAGGGATTGACCCTAAGATGTATTTATTGAAATACCAAAACTTAGTTTGACTGGTAACTGAAGTAACTTAAATTCAAATGGAACATCTGTAGGTATCAGAGGAGCTTTGGGAATAAGGACATTTTCTCCTTTGTGACTACCTCTTATGACTGTTGCCTGTAGGACATGGAGCTTCATGGAAGTAACAATTAAGCGAATTCCATTACACAGGTGAGATGGGTGAAGATTCCTAAGCAACATAATGGGAGCACCCAGTTTTAGTGTCAAGTTATGAGGTGACATCCCAGTGGGTTTAAGTACGTTCAGTAATTCAACAGGGTATTGAACAACCTGATTTTGATCTACTGTTGTTAATTGATAGAAAAGTCATTTCTGATGTATCTGTTAACTTTTAAAGAAGTTTATAATTGAGTTTATCAACAATTTCATTAGCTGGCGCTAGTATAACTGTTTCATACAGCCAGTTTACATCAGTGTAATTGACAGATAAATTAGGAAATACTTTATCCATAAGATCCCTAGGAGAAAGTATAATTTGACCGCATGCAATTTCATGTAGCTGAAGTCTTGGGCTGAATGTTAATATCCCATTACCAATCTTAAAAAGTTCGTATGATAACCTTGTAGAAGTACTCTGATGTTGCTTGTAACATGAAGTTTTTGAAAGTCCCCAAAGATAAGATTTTTTGAAGCATGCATTAATCTAATCAGCTTTTGATCTTTTGGGGATAACTGGCGACGTTTAATGAAAATCTCATGCAAGGTGAACTGTTACTCCTCCCATGAACGTGCTATTCTGTTTTATGTCTTGGGTACGGTCAAATGCCTCTGGAGCTCTACGATGTAGCAATGCACTCATCCCAAACAATGACACAACTTTGTTGGAGAACTGTTACTATTACAGAGTTTCTGGAAATGTTGCACATTTGAGATTCATTCATTGCAAGGTTTAGAGGGAGCCTGAACATGAAATAAGCAGTTCTTTCCTCATTGAGGAGGGTAGCTACAATACCAGAAGATGTAACAATGGAAGATTTTATTTTCTCCCATTTAGGATTGTAGGTGAAACTTACAAAAAGATCTGGTTTTCCATATGTCCTGACATATTCCATAGCATCTTGCGTTCTTCGTGCACATATCGAAGACCACGTTGCCCCATGTTTTGAATATCACCATCTGTCCTCAGAGCATCTTGGAGATGAACATCATTTTAGTCAGCTATTTTTTATTGTTACGAATATAGAAGAGACGCTAACTCTCAACTTTAGCATACATATCAAGTAGGCATTGCTGAAATAGATCACGGTACATTTGTAATTGATTTGATTGTTCTGGTCTTAACCTCAGTTGGTAAGAATAAAAGTCATTTGACAAAACCTTTTTTTGTTTGTAATTTGCTCTCCTGTTGCAGGTTCAATCTGTGGAAAATCGAAATGATATCCACCTTATCCATTCCACAGACTAAGAGGATACTGGAGAGCATCATAAAAGGGTAAGAATAAAAGTCATTTGACGAAACCTTTTTTTTTGTTTGTAATTTGCTCTCCTGTTGCAGGTTCAATCTGTGGAAAATCGAAATGATATCCACCTTATCCATTCCACAGAATGCTGGAGAGCATCATAAAAGGGATGAGCTTCTGAAACACGTTTATGGATGTTATTATGAATGAGAATATCATGATTTTCATGGAGATCACCTACTATAAGGGTGGCTATTTCATTAGATGTAGGATCATTAAAACGGCGTAAAATGTCCTTTATTATAGCTTACTATAAACATAACGAACGCGGAAGCACAGACACATAGACACTCATAGAATTGATAATATTGAAAACAGCAAAACGTGCACACATGAAGTTCAAGCGAAACGAAATGTAGTCAATATAGGTGCAAAATATACTTTCTGTAGCATACTTATGCTATTAAAAAGTTTTTAGGGAATATTTCCAAAAGAAATATTCCAGCGTTGGAAAGTCACCAATTTAGCAAAATTACTATACGTCACTAATGTAACAAAATAAAGAAAGTTAACATTTATTTGGAATATGTATTAAATGTTATAAACTTCAGGATTGAAAGTCACTGTAAAGAAAGTCAAGCTTTAAGAAAATTCAGAAGACATAATTCAATTTTTCATGCAAAAATAATTTACTATTTTACAATTTTTAAACGAACACTGAACAACGTGTATACAAAGGAATATGTTGCTGTTTGGAACGTTAATTAATGGGAAACATTTGCTGAAGGATGTATGTAGCACGACATAAATTAATTTGACATCACTTACTATATAATTCAAGTGTGTAAGTTTATTGGTTGTAGAATGAATATTGACCAACGCATTAAAAAGGTTGTGCTGTGTTAAATACTCACATTGATAAAGCAGCATATCCGGAATACGATAAAGACACCAAGATTGTTTAAAAAAAAAGCATTATCTTCAAACTGGAATAACATTTCTGTAATTATATTGAAAGAGCCTCTACGGCTTTCTACTTCGGCAAGTTTCCGAATTTGTTATAATAACCAGAATAACATTTTCAGATATATTTGCGAGTGCTGTGAGTGTTTGTTATAAAAACCAGAATAATATTTCAGCTCATAAGTAGTGATAATCGTTAAAGCTGTTTAAACCGCAACTCTTGATGATGGAAAGGAAAACCCAAAATCGTACTTTAAAGTGAACGCTGTTGTTCGTTCAACGTCCAAGCCGCAACTAAACTAAACTCTTTCAAAATCGGGCGTTTCACTGTTGGACAGTATAGTCACTTACATATACTAAGACAGACACAAACAGACATATATTCACGCACACCTCAAACCTCTGCGTGTTTGTCTAAGTCTTTAGATGTGTGTGTGTGTGTGTGTCTGTGTGTGTGTATGTGTGTGTGTATGTCAATGGTCACAAAAATGTATGTATACTGACACACACATACACCGTCACACAAATATACTCCTCAGTCATCGGCCTAACTTACGTAACGAAGGCACAAACACACGCACACTGTCAGGCACATATTCACACAGAAAATGTGACGTGGTAGTCGTCGTCGTCGAATAAAATGTCGTTTATGATAGCTCACTTAGAGAAAGATTATAATGTTAAATTTTTTCCGATATAAATATGTCAATGAAAATAAAGTTTATTTGATAGCAGAAAGATTACGGAATCTTTTGATACCTCATACGTCAAAATCGGCAACTCAGTTTTCGAATCCATAAGGAACATTCGCACAGACACACAAACAAATACAAACTTTCTTTTATATATATACATATGTATCTATACACACACACTTTGATATACCAGGAGGTGCTGAAAAGTTCCTGGCTTTAAGGGTGTTGCGTAAGGCCTGTCTGGTGGCCCAACCTTCCGAGTACTTTTGTAGAACTTAGAAAAACTGAAGGGCCGCTGCAATAAGTGTGTGAATCTGAGAGGGGAATATGTTGAATGAAATTGTTAACTGCTCCTCCTCTATTTTCTTTCACCCAAAGCCAGGAACGTTTCAGAACCCCACTCGTATAGTCTAACTACTACTACACCATTTTCACCTCTGCCACAAACATTTCCGCTGCCAACAAGAAAAACGACACAAACGTTTCTATCACACTTATTGGGAACACCATCGTGGCTTCAACCTTTACTACTATTACTTCAACAACAATAACAACAATAACAGCAACAACATCAACAAAAGACAACAATAAGAAGAAGTAGGCAAAATAGTAAATGATTCTTATGAAGGTTTAATCAAATACTGTGCACCTGTGATCTTAAAAGAAGAAATAGTTGACATGGGAAATATCTCCTACATTTTCAAATGCTATTTCATGCCTTAAATCTGCTAAGCTATTTGCGTATTTACGTTTATAATTATTTATTGGTTTGTTTGTCCTAATTAGTATCTTATTCAAGTAGTAGTAGTAGTAGTAGTAGTAGTAGTAGCTATGGGTTTTTTTCACTTTCTGCCTGAATTATAATAAAAGATAATAAAAAACGGAAATTAGAGGTTTAAATTTTTGCGTTTGCAGAAGTGTGTTTGTGTATGTATGTATGTATGTATGTATGTATGTATGTATGTATGTGTGTATGTGCATGTGTGTGTGAGTATGTGTTCGCGCGTGTGTAATATATGTGTATAATATATATATATATATATATATATATATAGAAGAGAGAGAGAGAGAGAAAGATGAATAGATATGTTTGTGTGCGGGTGTGTGTGCACATGCATATTATATATATGTATACGTAATATACATTTACATACATACATACATATATATATATATATATATATATATATATATATGTGTGTGTGTGTGTGTGTGTGTGTGTGTGTGTGTGTACACACTTCGACTTAAACGGGTGTATGTATGTACTTACGTACTTATATATGTATGTATTCATGTATGTATATATTATGTTTTGTCTGTCTGTCTGTATGTATGTATATTGTAATTAAATTCCTGAATATTCCGTACAAAATAATGATTTGTAACACGAGTACGAACACTAAATCATTTCAATTGAACGGAAAACGTATCCAGGCATAACTAATCCAAAATATGTTCGTAAGTAATAAGGTAGAGAATAGCGTAAAGCTTCAATTGGCATTACAGATAAGATTGAAATGGGGAAATATCGCATTCAAAGTCTATAACAAAAACATTCATAACACAATATTCAACCTTATAGCAAGTTGGATTACGGCTAAACCTAACCAAACGGCGACCTTTACTCCCGTACGTGTGTGTGTGTGTGTGTGCGTGCATACATACATACATACATTTAAAAAATATTTTTGTTTCTTTCAGTCATTCGACTTAGGTCATGCTGTTTATATTTTCTTTAAGCCTGGTATTTATTTTAACGAGGAAGTGACGAGGACGTAACCAAAGCAAGATCGGTTGTCAAGCGATGGTAGGGTGGGGAACATGAAGCAAATACATAGGTATACACATATGTAGCGGATGCGGTGAATATATTGTTGTCTAAATTACACTGACATCTATTATATATTTACCAAAATTCCATTAAAATATCTTGAAATACTAAGAGTAAATTTATTCATTAAATTGCCATTGGTTTCAACCACAGTCTGCAGACGACTTTGGAATCTCCTGCAAAACTTCTGGATAGTCTCTTTGTTTAAGTTGGTGAATGCTGCCATAATCCTTGCCGTCAATTCATCTTTGGTGTTACAAAGAGTTCTGCAGGTCTTTCGCTCAACTGCGCCCCACAGATAATAATTAAGGGGGTTGAAGTTTGGGGACTTAGGTGGCCTGATGTTAGGGGTGATGTGGTCGGAGAAATTGTTAGACAGCCATGACTGGGTTCTCCTACTTGTGTAGCATGGTGCAGAGTCCTGTTGGCAAACAGAGTCTTCCAGCAGGCACCCTTTTGCCCCCAGTACAGCACTACCTCCTCCAGGTACTTGATGTAGTCCTCTGTGTTGAGTCTGAAGCCAAGATGGATGGAAGCATAATGTCGCCTTCACTCAAGATATATATATATACATATAAAGTTAATCCAAACAAGAAAGCATAGAAAAAAACACAGCAACGCGAGGACGTGGAACAATTAAAGTATTATTTGACGCTTAGGAAAGAAGGGAAGGAGGGTTTAACGTTTCGAGCGGAGCTCTTCGTCGGAAACAAAGGAGAAGGAAAGATCCCGAGAAGGGAAGACAGAGGCAAAAATTTTTTTTGCTGGTGGTGCTCATATATATATATATATATATATATTACGTGATCACGTGATCACGTGACCGACCTGACCATCAGATGTTTTACACATCGCTTGTCACAATGCGTTCGCATTGTTTTAGCCTTCAAATGACGCCACTCCGCTGGCTAAGCGAGCAGGCCAATATATATATATATATATATATATATATATATATATATATATATATATACATACACACACACACACACACACACACACATATATATATATATAATATATATATATATCTTACATATATAAATATATACGTAGTGAATTTGATAAAAATGAAACTATTAAAAGTGAAACTATTGATAGTGAAACCATATAAAAGTGACACTATTATATCACATTACAACAGAGATGTTATTGTTTTACTTTTGACACCTAATACCGAACAGTCTAAGCTGAAAATTGTTTTGGACCTTGACACTCCATGGATCCTAAATAATGCATGCGTAAAGCTTGAATGAAATCGGTTGGGTAGTTCTCGAGTTTTAGTGATGATCAGACATACACATATGCACACTCACACATGCACAGACAACCCAGTTACATCATGCTATAAATCGTTTTCTTAAGATGAATTAAAATTTGAAAAACTTTAACAATATCAGATTTTGCACATAAAGAATGTAAAATGTATTTTGACACTCTTCATCTCTGTGACGATGGAGACAGAGAGAATATGCCCGTGTGATTTTACATATATATGAGTATTTATATTGATGAGTATACTGATCTCTCCATGAGCATGTATACCTAAGTGACAGGACAAGTTCGTATATAAATTACCATGTGCGTGAGAGCGGCATGTATACATGGATAGGCTATTCTCGGCCAGGGCCGGCTCTAGGGTTGCTGGCGCCCCAGGCAAGCTGAACTTCGGCGTCTACAAACTGACGGTCGTGGAAATTTCCTTGTCTTTGTCACGCCCTCCTTGATGCCCCGGACAACTGCCCTAGTTGCCGGTATCTTGAGCCGGCCCTGCTTCGACACTACCTTGATATTCTTATTATTAAAATGCCTTGATTCTATTCATTCATTAACTGTATATTTACGTACATACTTGAGGTCAGGAAGTCAATAAGAGACAAGGAAGCAAACATTTCCAAGAGATCTGAGTTAAGTGAGCAACGAAAATCACCAAATATTCTCACTCACATTCTCTCGACTTTGACCGGTACATCTGACGATATCACTGCACATCTGCGCCTATGAAGCTTTCAGTAACGTGTAATTTGGGGTTAAATCAAATTTATTACTTAGAGTTGCCACTACATTTCTTTCGTTTGTTTACCTCTGTGTGTGCATATATAAATATATATATATATATATATATATATATATATATATATATATATATATATATATATATATAGAGAGAGAGAGAGAGAGAGAGAGAGAGAGATTCTTTTATTCTTTTACATGTTTCAGTCATTTGACTGCAGCCATGCTTGGGCACCACCTTAAGGACTTATTCTTTGTAAGCCTAGTACTTATTCCATCGGTTACTTTTACCGAACCGCAAAGTTGCGGGCACATAAACACACCAACATTTATTGTCAAGCGACGATGTGTGAGGAGGGATAAACACAGACACAAACACAAATATATGTGTGTGTGTGTGTGTGTGTGTGTGTGTGTGTGTGTGTGTGTGTGTGTGTATACATATACACACGACGGACTTCTTTCAGTTTCCGTCTACCAAATCCACTCACGAGATTTTGGTCGGCTCGAAGATATAGTAGAAGATACTTACCCCAGGAACCCGGATCTATATGGTTGGAAAGCAAACTTCTTAGCACACAGTCATGCCTGTGGACATGGCCTGAGCCCAAGAAACTTCAAGGAATGTACAGCTGATTAAATTGTTGAGTGTTAATTTCTTCCATTTGCTCACTCGTATTTATTTAATGTATGTATGTCATTGCGTGTATGTTTTTGTGTGTGTGCATGTATACATGTATGTATGTATGTATGTATGTATGTAAGTATGTATGTATGTATGTATGTATGTATGTATGTATGTATGTATGTATGTATGTATGTATGTGTGTGTGTGTGTGTATGTGTGCATGTGTTTGTGTATGCGCGTGTGTAACATATAGGTTATAAATTTCGAACTGGTATCATGTATAATCTATCTCAAGATATCTCGAAATATTACGTAATAAGAAAAGAAAAGTCTACAATGTTTTTATTGATAAGGTTATACAAGAAAAAGTGAAGTTGTTGAAAGTGAAACCATATAAAAGTGACACTATTATATCACATTACAACAGAGGTGTTATTGTTTCACTTTTGACACCTAATACCGAACAGTCTAAGCTGAAAATTGTTTTGGCCCTTGACACTCAATGGGCCCTAAATAGTTCATGCGTAAAGCATTCTTGTAACTTCTGAAAACTTGAACATTGCGTCCATCTTTAGGTTCTGAGTTCAAATTCCGCTGAGGTCGATTTTTACCTTTCATTCTCTCGAGATCGATAAAAATAAGTACCATTTAAGCACTGAGGTCGATGTATTCGACTGATAACTTCACCTGAAATGACTGGCCTTGCGCCAAAATTTGAAACCAATTTTATATCAGTAACTAAGGTGGCAAGCTCGCTTAATCGTTAACACACCGTACAAAATGCTTGGCATCTTTTCTTCCGGCTTTACGTTCTGAATTCAAATTTCGCTCAGATCTACTTTACTTTTCATCCTTTCGTGGTCAATAAAATTAAGTACCAGTCAAGCGCTGTGATCGATATAATCGACTGGCCTCCTCGTTCCAAACTTTAAATTTGTGGGGAGGAAGCCAATCGTAGTTTTATTACTACTGGGTAAATAAGATTAACCCTTTTAAATAAGGCATCATTGTAATACAGTGTTCGGGCTAAATTTGACCGTTTGCATGAAAGGAAAATGATCATTCTAGTGAAATTCAACTTGGGTCTGTCGCAGAGTTTCTCAGATTCTCTTCAAATTTACATCTTTTCTTAGTATCCATGAGATGAGTAATTTCTGGAAATTTCACTCAGCTCCATAGCTATCATCAGTCACATTTTATGGGCATTTAATGTTTTAGGCAATTACCGGAACTTTCGAAATATTCAGTTTCTTATACTTTTGGGGCCGATCATTCCAAATAGGCTTGATAACATAGCTTGGAAAGTATGTTTCTTTAATCTTCCCCGTCTCAAGTCTCTCAGACATTAAAAGTCAATTATTTTAACTCAGTCAATGTAGAAGAAATGCCTACCGAAAATTTCAAAAAGCTCACGTCTTGGATCTATTAATTAAAATAAAAATTAAGTTTAGGCAGATATTACTTAATAGCAACAGTTGGTGAGCATCTTTTATGTTCTCTAATCTTACAGTAAGTTCTGGAATCTTAACACAACACATGAATTCACTTCGCAAAAACCAGTTTTCTTTTGTGAGGTTAAATTAAAAGGTTTGTGAGGTTAGATTAAAAAACCAATTCTATCCTGCACTGTAGTCAATTTTTCTTTTCTCTCTCTCTCTCTCTCTCACACTTTCTCTCTCTCTCTCTCTCACACTTTCTCTCTCTCTCTCTCTCGCTTGATCACACACACACACACACACACACACACTCTCTCTCTCTCTCTCTCTCTCTCTCTCTCTCTCACACACACACACACACTGTCGCTCGGAAAGAAAGCGGCTGAGTTTATACCTGTGTAATCAATTGTAATGCTTATTTATTCATACTGTTTTGAATTTATCATGCAATATCTACTTTAGCTTCGAGATTTCAATGTTTTTCTTTATTACTAGAGTAACATTGTAGCGTAGGTCTGAGAGGTCAAACTTGGCCGAATTGAACATAAAACAGGTAGAATATTTGGACTGATATAGCCGATTGAATGCTAAACGGTTAATAGGATCGACAAAACGTATGTCATGAAGGCGCCCGTATGACTATGTCAGGCCTTTTGGGCGGCACCCTGGAAGCTGCTGTTTATGAAGCTTTCCTATATTGTTGTTGAAAGCTCGAAATAGGTAGTAATTAACAGTCGACAACTGAAGAGGAGTTAGACTTCTTTTGGTTATTTGTCCCGTAGTTGTCTCTCATGTATTTACGTATTTTCCACTCATTGGTGATATCCTGTTTTTATTGTATTTTTTTTCGGTAATTTGTCCTGCACTTATCGCTCGTGTATCTTATCACTCGTTGGTGATGTCCTGTACTTGATGTATCTTATACTTATTCATATACATTCTTATATATATATATATATATATAATATATATATATATATATATATAATATATATATATATATGTATATATATATGTATGTATGTATGTATGTATGTATGTATGTATGTATGTATGTATTTCTAAATAGAATTTTTCCCTGTAAGTTTGGAATAATATTATATATATATATATATATATATATATGAATACATATATATATTTATGTATGTACACATTTGTACTTGCATATATGTGTGCATGAGCGTGTATTCGTTTGTGTGTGTGTGTATTTGTGTGTGTGCGTGCGTGTGTGAAATTCAGATTCAAGGTTAGTCTGAAGAAAAAATATATAAATTGTTACCACGTGTAGAAGAATAACAGACAACTCTACAGGAAGCTGTGAGACATACACTTGTATAGATGTATAATTAGGTTTATGCATATACCACTATGGGTACTGATATGCATACATACATACATACATACATACATACATACATACATACATACATACATACATACACATACATACATACATACATACAACATACATACATACATACATACATACATACATACATACACATACATACATACATACATACAAACATACATACATACATATATACATACATACACACATACATACATACATACACACATACATACATACATACATACATTCAGAGACAGACAAACAGAGAGACAGATTGACAGATAGACACATATATATATGTGTGTGTGTGTGTGTGTATACATATATATACACACACATACACACACGCACACACACACATACATAGACACATGCATATATACATATATGTCGCTATGCATTTACATCACTATATATGCGTACGTGCCTCTGACACTCATTGTTTTCACAAATCATCAGAACCTCATATTAACGTCTAGCTTCCATAACCGTGATTATAATGATATATTTTGCCCACTTGTTTTTATTAAAGCAACCCCTACGCTCCTCTCTGATCTATGAAGGCTAAACTCTTACTAGAAGCACAATTTCGTGATTTTCTTTCAGGCACTATATATTTATCAGTGTTTTGTCGACAATGTATTTCAATTTTCTTTTCTAAACTATATGGATGTGATTTGAGTGAGATTTGGCTGTTTCATCAAACAGGTCGAGTGATCACATAGAGCGTGTCTTATTGTTCTTGTTGTTAATACTAACTAATTCTTAACAATATTGGCATTGTTGGTAGTTGGAAATCTATTACTGAGATATGTTTTTTATTACTTTAATATATTTATATATAGGTTACTGTAATTAGTTATACGAAAGAGAAAGAGAGGAAGACACACGTTTGTGAACCAGAGAGTTGCTGTTTCTTGCAATACATACATCCAGAGCAGAACTTTTTCAAGGACCCTTAAAATATTCTGCGTCCCCAATTTACTATTTTGCTTATATAGTCCCCCAAAGGTCTTATATGGACCCCAAGAGTTATATGAATCCATACTGAGGACCACTGCATTAGAGGATATTGTCAGAGTCTTTGTTCATTGAGCTGTTGCAGATTTGAAAATGAGGGACATCAAGAGTGCATGCGGATAACACTTTGGTGCAGAACGTTAAGTAACTGAATGGTTGTACCAACATCGGAGGTGTGGATTACCTTTGCGGTGACAGCAAGTACATGGTTTTTTTTTTATACAAGCAATGTGACGGATAAAATTGAATCCTAGGATATGCCAGTGTTGTTAGAGTGTAGTGAAGAGAAAATTCCCGCATGGTTGCGGAGTATGAAATCCACTATCGGAACTAAGAGAAGAATATTATAATAAATTGGTAGGTAATATTGACAGGAGATTTTCATGACAGACACGATCGAATGCTCTTTTGCATGTCGATGGTGACGATACTACTTTCACGAATTTTTCGAGGGCATAAACACATTAGTGAATGACCAAAGATGTAGGGGTTTTTAATAGAGCTAACTTTACAGAATACATATTAGTATACATTTGTGTGTGTGTGCGTGCGCACACACACACATACACACATACATACATACACACATACATACATGCATACATACATACATACATATATACATACATACATACATGCATACATACAGAGCAGAGGAAGGGGAGACAGAAAAAAAGAAAGAAAGAGTTTGAGAGAGATTTAAGATACCGGAAGCTGAACACGTCTTTTCCATCAAATTTTCAGAGTCCGGCTTACCAAGTTAGTCCATCGGAAGTCTTTGAGTACAATTGTCAGCGCTGTTAGAGTAGAAGCGGTAGGCTTTAGTAATGACTAGCAGCATAGCCCGGCGTTGCCCGGGTATGTAAGAGCCCCTAGTAGGCAACGACTAATCCCAATGTGTCCTTCCCTCCAGGGAACGAAGGTGCATGTGGACGTGCAATGTCTTGTCTTCACTGGAATACTTCTGTATATACGATGTTCCTAGCTGTCCGTTTGGGCGAAAACATGAAAACATCATTGGCGCTCCCAACGGTCGTGAACAGCCACGTAGAGTTGAGACCGTGGGCGAAGCACTGTTCGCCCAAATGTAACCCAGCGACTTGTAGCGTTTGGCCTTGGGATTTATGATGGACATTGCGAAGCAGCGTTGGTAAACAGGAACTGAGAACGCGCTGAAGTGGATTGGTAGGTCAGCGCCCGACGGTTGAAGGTGCATCCGTGGAATGAAGACGTCCTCTCCCTTCCCACAAATCTTCAAGTATTGTGGCCGTTATTAATGTGGGCCAAATGTTTCACAAACCAAAGTGTGCCGTTGCACTGTTTAGGTGTTTAGGTGGAACCAAATTCCTGATGAGCATAATGGGCGCACCGACTTTTAACTTCAGATGTGTGGTGGCAGGCCTGGCGGTTCAAGTGAATTCAGGAATTCAACAGGATAAATCGGCAAGCTGGGCGGGGTCTGCTGTCCTATCTATAGATTTGTAGCGTGGACATCACCAGGAATAGCTTCAAGTAGCTGGATATTGATGGAGTTGACGGTTTGTATTTTTGGGTGCGAGAATAGCTCTGCCTGCCAGCCATTTTAGGTCGCGTAAATTGTTTTGTAGGTCGTGGAAGACAGCGTCCCGGAGGCTAGCAGGGTGTGCGACATGGTGCAAAGTGAGTCCAAAAGAACGTAGCCATCCGCATCAGACAGCATCCTATTTTCACCGAGCGATAAGAGGTCCCTGGAGAATGCAGCGGATCCGCTGTCACCATTAACTGCGCGCACATGTTAGTTTGGAGGTGCAAGGGCCGCACATGTGCCCCAAGATGCTGACGACTTAAGGCACGCGCGCACGGCATCGGCACGGGTTCCTTTGGAATAACAGGTAGAGTCTGCCTGAAGTCTCCTGAAAGAAGTAAAGTTAATCCTCCCATGGGCGCCGTAGAGTCTCTGATGTCTTGCAGGGACCTGTCCGTGCCTCAAGGGCGCCTTTGTGTGCCATAGTGCACTCGTCCCATACATGAGTTTGCATCTGCGCAGAATGTCGGCCTGTTCTGAGTTCTTGGCGATGTTGCAGATAGGTGACTCGGACTTTGCCAGATCGAGCGGGAGTCCTGAAGGCAGAGTGGGGCGGTTCTGCCACCTCTGCGACCCGGAAGCAACGTGGCCGCGTACCAGACCAAAAGGCCGCGATACCCAGCCAGGGCAATTTCCGTGTTGTGTCTGACCTCTGCCAGAATTAGTTTAGTGACGAAGGTTTTGCCAGTGCCGCCGGGTGCATCAAGGAAGAAAATCCCCCACGTTGCTGTCTGACAGAGTCTACGATGATGTTGTAGGCTATGCGCTGGTCTGGAAGCAGCCGTGGTTCATTATCTTGGACTACTGTGCAGTTCCCTCAATGCAGTAGAAGTTTCGCGTAACAATTCAGCAGAACATAAACATTGGCGTGTTCACGTGTGGGTGGTGGAAGGCCGTTACTCTGTTAAAGCATACCCACCCATATCGATGACACGCTCTTCGAGTTGAATGAGCGCAAAATTGTAAATGAAGTTGGTGAACGTGATCTCGCGGCGGAAGGGCAGTGGTTGCTGAGCCGTACGTAAAAAGTCGTGCGACATGTCATCCCTTATTTCAATCCAGAGACTTAGTGGATCACTAAGCTGACATTTTTGAAGAAGGATTGCGAAAAGATGTCGTAGGGCCGAATGCGTTTGCAGTAAAGCACCCTCTGCCATCGTGGCGTCCCACTGGGAGTCATCCTCTTAGAAGGCCAAGTCTCATACATGCTTTCCCTGAAGGTGTCGCACAGAACCCCATTGCGGTACGTATATTGGCGAAACCTGTTGGACCAGTGACCTCATGTAGAGGAGACGGAGGTAGAAGCATTCTTGTTGGTTTGGCGGGGATGTTGTAAACTCGACCCAGGCAGGAGTCAAACTTGACGCTTGGGAAGCTTTCGACGTTTTTGCCGGATTTCCGTCGAACCCAGGTGTTTTTAAGACCACACGAAGTACGATGGGACCTGTGGGTACAAAGCGTTCGAGCGAAGTCATCACGTTGGCATAATTTGAAGAAACCAGTCAACGTTGTGTCTTTAGGCTGGTGGCTATCTGCACAGCACTTTGCTCTGTGAAGTAAATCCGCTGTCCATTTTCCAAGTGTACAGCAAGCTGCACCACAGCCGGGTGTCTCTGATGAGCGGAAGCCCGTAAATGCGCCAAAACGCTTCGTTGCTGCTGAGGTACCGGCCAGCCAAGTAGTTGGGACACTTCGTCGCGACTGGTGGTCCTCTGGATGCTGAACATGGCAGCATCGCTGCCTTTGTTGATATATTTGCAGACATATTGTATTGACCTGATGGAGCTGCAGAACTCAACGGTTGACGTGGGCTTTGAATATCTTCGACAGGAGAGGACAGTAGGGGACATGTAGCTGTTGTCCACTTCATGTCGCCCAACCGTAATCGTGCGGCCTCCATTGGCTGGACTCCTTCGTTTGGTACAGCGGATACCCATCGCCGCCTGTTTGAGTCTCCAAAGTGAACCGTTAGGGAATCCCTTTGAGCAGCTAATCCGTTTTTGTAGCATGGTGTGTTGGCGTAATTGGGCCACAGGGCCCGTGTCGTCTATGTAGTGCGGACAATTTCGTAGAGTCCGGGTCCTCATCGGGGTCAGGAATCTCGGCGGAAATGAATTTGTCAATGTCATTAGTCTCGATTTTATGAGTGAGCCAAATTAAGATGTGAGCATGTGGCATGTGGCAGCCCCTCTTTTGCCACACTCGCAACGCATGCATGTCGCACCTGACATGCCCGAAAAATGACCACCCTTAATACTATCAATCCTTCATTTTGCCCAAATTCAGACGGAAAACCCAAGCACGATGTCGTGTCGATGGGTGTGGAGATTGACCGGGAGGAGTTCGCGAGTGATTTCGTCGCAGCTGGATGCATTGCACGTCTGGTGATAAAAGAGGTCCGGCCGGCCGTAAATGCGCACGTAGGTCAAGGCGTCTTGGGTCCTTTCACTGCGCATATATCGCGGTCCTCCCGTGAAGGTGGAGTGTAGAATGCATGGCTTGCCGATGTTGCGAGGGTCATTTTCTTGTTGCAAAACCGTCACGGAGATGAATGTAGGAGTCGGAGCGAAGTTGTGTCTGATTAAGTTTAATGTATAGCAGCCTTTCCGATTCCATTTTTGCGGCCTGTCGACGGCGAACTGGTGTGAAGAGCTGACGACAACCGGGGCAATAAGTTGAACTCACCCTCCCTGACCATGAACCGGTATGAGTAGAACGCCCTGCAGGAAACCGTCTTGATGCCGCAGTAGTTTGATTGAAGGGTGCCGTAAAGGAATTCCGAAGTGGTAGCCGTCTCCCCCATAAGGAAAAGCAATGGATACTGAAGCGCGTCATAAGATCTGTGAGTCTCGCTGATCCGTGTAGTTGTTACCACGGGAGGAGATGATTATGTCACGGCTGTTGTGTTGCTCTCCGTGTATGACTGCGGCATTTCGTTGCACGCAGGGTGCGTTGAAACGGCGTCGTGCTCCCCTCCCCGTGGGGTCGTTTATCAGCATCAATGACACGGTGAAGTTTGGAGATGGAGCACTGTCCCAAGGCTATCTGAAGCTGCAGACGTAGTAGCTGTTGATATCATGAAGCATGGTTTTGGAGACGGAGAAGAATGTCTTTTCGGGAACATAGCTTGTACCCGGTATTATTCCAAGGCGTGCATCAACCTGGTGGTTGTAGTCGGCAATGAAGTATATTTGGAGGAAATAAGACTGCTGAATCTCGTCGGCAGAAGTGACCCATAAGATGGTAGACCTGTCCTGCACTTTGAAAGTAGGCATCCAGCCTTCTCTGGGAGGAATTTTGGCCCCGAAAGAGGTCATTTGAATGAGCAGTTGTACTTTCGAATTATTTCAAGGAATTGTGACGAATCGGGGGTTAAACCCCGCCGCGAGATCCTTCAGTGGTTGAGGTGGTTCCCGTAGGGGTGGCAGGTCCGTTTTGCCACCAGAGCAGCACAAACCAGGTGGCTCTCCGGGCCATTTCTCGGCTTTGCAAAACTGGCATACAATTGTCATTGACCCTATCTTGATGTCGTCACGCAGGAGAAGTTAATTGTGGCGTCGTAGTTGAATGCTAGTGACAACCAGAAAGCGGGGGCAGGGGTACGTACACCACGAATGATATCCCGACGTTTGTTGATACTCTCAAGTCGAGTGCACCGTGCCTCAGGAGATTCAGATGCACGTGCGACAGCGCGGTAGTAACAGTGGCATCCCTTGAAAGCCTTTCAGCTCTCGCCTCAGCACCCTCTGAAGCCCTAGCAGAAGCAGTGCTAATGGCATGTCTGGATGTCCGAATAGTCCGTTGGTGTGGAGTTTCGGCAGATCGAGCCCTGGCTGTTTGCGGCGTTAGCAGCTTGGCGAGCTCTCCTCTGTTGAGGTGTTTCGGCAGCTTTGGCCATGGCTTTGTTGCGGCGTCGTCAGCACATTGGCGAGTCTCCTCTGCTGTGAGGTTTCGACAGATCGTGTCCTGGCGGTGCTAGTGGCGTTAGCCGCATTCCGAATGGCTCTTTGTTCGGGGTTCTCGCGAGCTCTGCGGATGGAAGCACAGTAAGAAGCCCGCATGTTTTGGCTGGACTGTTGCTCTTTCGTCAACCTCGAGCGGAGGGAAGATCTGTACGCTGCGACCCTTGCAAGTCGGGTAGAACGGTCGCTAGTAGTTTCAGATGGCTGAGCAGCGGCATAACGGGAAGCTGTTTGCGAGAGGCGCAAGGCGGTTTCCTCGTGGGTCTCGCGTGCCCTTCTAGCCCTAGCAGCCGATGCCTTGGCCGTCCGAGGGCTGAGGAGGGTCCTTCTCTTCTTCGGGGGCATTTTGGTGGATAGCAATGTGTTTGGCAAAGGTGTAATAAAAAGGAACACGTGGGGTAAGTATTTTGGTGGATAGCAATGTGTTTGGTAAAGGTGTAATAAAAAGGAGCTCGTGGGGTAAGTATCCGAAAATGTATAAAAATGTACAAAAACGGCCAAAAAGCTGGCAGCAATGTGAGTGACAACAACGAAAAAGTCAAAAGTGATCAAACTGAACAAACGAAAGGAAAAGTTTTTTGATGCACACGACAAAAGTGGTTTATAATAAACCAAGAGTTTGCAAGTAGCGTCCGAGGACCGTTAGGGTACGTCAAAAATTGAAGGTAAAACGTTTGGGGTGGTAGTTATAAAGAAAGTTTAAACAAAAAAAGTATTCGAATAACTTGCGGCTGCAGCAGCTATTAGCAGAAGTGGCGGTGTTGGGGGTAAAGTCTCGAATGTAATTTCTTCCTGGTAGGAATTGGTTGGATCGAATTATCGATAGCTAAAAAGGTTAAGTTGCGTCCCCTAGACAGTCTGGTTTGTGTTTAATACACAAATTTGTTTGCTATGTGTGCCACATATGATTAAATTAACCGATTTTTTCCAATAATGTATCCTATTGGAATAAAAAGGGCTATATAGCTCCTTGGAGCAGACATGATGCTCGTTGTGAAAAAAAAAAGATTCCTGCCAATTTGTGAAAGATATTGTCGAAAATATGTCATCTTGAATTTGAACGCGATTTCCCAAAATGGCATGATTTTATCGATTGTTTCTGATGGTAAGGTATTGCATGGAAAACTAAAGTCAGAATTGAGTTTCTTAGGGTAACATTAAGCTTCACCATGAGTTTGGTGAAAATCGATTGCAAGTTGTGAAAACTACCATAGATAATGCGTTGCATAAAAAAAGCTTAGATTCTCGAGTTGCGTCCCCTAGACAGTCTGTGGTTCATGTTTATGATTCTCGACCCCATGTCGAATTTATCAATTTTTTTCAGAACTGGGGGAACTTTTCAAAATTTTCGCTGCGTTAGTTTTGAATTATGACATTGGGCTATGTGTGTGTCAAGTTTCATCAGAATCGGTTGAAAGCCGTGGTCAGGGTGAGGGTACGAGAAAACAGACACACAGAAGCACGCACAGACAAACTGCCGTTTATATATAGAGAGATTTAGTCTTAGAGGAGTCTAGAAAAGAGGGAGATCTTGTTAGAAAACTAGAAAAAGCACATAGCAGAAGCATAGCGACCGATCTGCTGGCGGCGAGACTGGTCCTTGACCAAGTCTTCAATGCCAAGCACGAAGGTTGTGTTGTCAAAGCTAAGACGCGTGTACTAAGACATGAGGGGGTGAACGCCGTTTACTGGGACCAGTTGGCGGAGGTGCAACGTGGAAACAAAGCAACAATTCAGTCTTTGACGGGCTTGCCTCTTACTCCTCGAATCCAAACAGATGTGAGTAGAAATTTAGCGGCACTTTGTTGAACTGTACGGAGCGCACGGTGGGGCGAAGCCAGAGGTGGATTTCACCTCCAAACTTGAAAACATGCTGCACCTTTCGGCCAACAGTTCGGAGTTCTGCGAAATGCCGTTAACAGCCGAAGATATACAAGACGTGATGATTAGCTGCTCACGAAAGAAGTCTCCGAGACAGGATGGTCAGCCCTTTGAGCTTTATCTTCATATGCCAGACTTGTTCGGTGATTTCTTGGCGGATGTGTACCGCACCTGGCAACAGAACAGGAAAATCCCCTGTACTGAGAGCCATGGCGTGATGGCGCTGCTAAAAAAGGACCCGTTCCTGGGTAACGAAATAGATAATTTTAGACCCGTAACTCTACTAATTGCAGATTACAAGATTTTGGCCAAGATGTTAGTCAAGAGGTTGGCGCTTGTTGTCGATAAACAAAAGTTCTTTTATCTAGGGTTTTATAAATTCTTCTATCAAACACATCTACCTTGCACTCTAGACATTCCCTAGTCTCTTGAAAAACTGGTATCTCGATTGAGAAGGATTCTAAATTTCTGTATTTTCATATTTCTCCCTCTCAGATGACGATATACTTAACTTACCTAGAATTCTTTTGTCAATAACATATGATCTACCTGCTTAGCTATTCTAGAAACAACTGTAAGAGAATTTACGTATCTATTATAACTAATCTACACTATGTTTATATTATACATTAAATATTCTAGAGTGAAACCAAATATTTTGCATGTTCATTATCTGCTTTAATGTATATCTACCCGCTCAATGATGAACCACTTCTAGCCGTCTTTAATAGGCAATTTCAGCAGCACATTTTTCAGTTGCAGATTAACCCGGAGTTTTTGTGGTAAACGGAACTGAGTACTGATAATACATACCTATTACATTACGTCAGTTGACGAAATTTTTTTTGTATTATATATTACCTTTAATTTTAACGTCTTATTAATGTTAGCTTTCTCCCCACCCCATTAACAAAGAGAACGACCACGATAAATGAGCAATACAAAAATAAGAATAATTTAATGATAAATATTTGCCGTAGAATGATTGTAATCTCTGTTATTGTTGCTGTTATTCTTATTGGATTTTTTTGCTGCTATCGTTGTCGAACGATTAGCATAACATTTTATGGTTGCATGAAGGCATATAATACATTCTGCTATCTATATTTTATGACGATGTTCTATTTTTCATGAACTATTAAAATTGAAAGCGTTTACGTTTAAGTAAAAGGACACGTATACAATTCGTGTTTGAATATTGAATACTCACACAAACACAAACAGACACACTCACTCGTGCACGCGTACACACGCACACACACACGTATATACATATCTATATATATATACATACATATACATGTATGTATGTATATGTATACATATATATATATATATATATATATATATATATATATATATACATACCTATGTATATACATATATGTATATGAAGTTTATCTTTATGTACATTTATACCATAAACACGCACCAGTAGATATACACATTCATACATTTAAGGACTCATCCACACACAACGCGCACGCATACGCACGCACGCGCAGACACATGCATACAAACATACATACATACATACATAATACATACATACATACATACATACATACATACATACATACATACATACATACATACATACATACATGCACATTTGTGAATGTAAAGGAAGGGAATTGAGTTTGGGCAGCTTCGCGGCATTTCGTCCGTCTTAATGTTCTGAGTTCAAATTTTGCCGAAGTCAGCTTTGCCTTTTATTCTTTCGGGGTTGATAAAATTGAGGGTTGATGTAATCGACTTACCGCCATCAGAGAAATTGCTGATCTTGTGTCCAAATTGGAAACGATCAAGTCGGCGATCTGGCAGAATTGTTAGTACGCCGGGGAAAATACTTAGCGGCATTTCGTTAATCTTTGTGTTCTGAGCTCGAATGTTGCAAGGTGGACAGTCAAGTACTTGGGTCGATGCAACCGACTAGCTCGCTTCTCTCAAAAAACTTCTCTCCCTGTGCCAAAATTTGAAACCATTATTAAGGCGGCGAACTGCAGAATCGTTTGAGCCGGACAAAAGGCTTAGCAGCTTTACGTTTGGATTTGAAATTCCGCCGAGATCGACTTTACTCCTCATTCTTTCGGGGTCGATAAAATATGTACCAGTTGAGCACTGAGGTCGTTGTAATCGACTTACATGTACCACCACCACCACCACCACCACCAAACTGCAGGCTTTGTGCCAAAATTTGAAACTATTACTACAATTATTATGGCGGCGAGCTAGCAAGAATTGTTAGCACACCGGACAAATGCTTAGCGGTGTTTCTACGGTTTTATGTTCTGAGTTCAAATTTCGAGTTTGCCTTTCATCCTTTCGTGATACATAGAATAAAAACTAAGCCCTGGGATTGATGTAATCGACTTAACCCCACCCCTGCTCTAATCCAGGGAGAGGTCCTGAATTGAAAGAGAGAAGAAGCTTGATGATGTATAATAAATTCATGTAAAGATTATAACTTAAATGCTCACAACTAGATTCTCTTCAAGAGAAATTAAGTTTATTACAGTTACATTAAATTAAATTTAATTTAACTATGTGCAATTGCTTAGTTTAAATTAGATTAAGTGATTATATTAAAGAACCGAGTGCTTGATAAAGCTAGTCATTCAGCGATTACTTGTTCCGTCAGATCACTTGTCTTGTTATCAACATTATTTCCGGATAATCTCATTAGTATGTCCGTCTGCAATGGTTTGATCTTTAGGGAGTGTATTTGTTTCTGATTGTATATGTCATGTCATTTACTTCATCCCGTTAAGATTTTTCTCCTATGACTCTGACATAGTTTTTTGTTAACCTACTCGACCGGATTCAGAAGTGAGTTTCTTGCTTCAGCCCTGCAACCCTCATCACGTCGACGTGACGTCCCAGTCTTAGACACTGTTCAATTGTTATGGCCACAGGAAATGGTCTGATAAACTTTCTGTCTTAGTTCCGAATTTGGTACGTTTGTTCAGTGTTTTGAAACTTCTTCTGATGGATAATACATGAAAGTTTAATAAACCCCAGTAGCCTGTTTATTGTTTTCCCTAGATAATTTCTTTTTCTTGATTTGATAGCTGCCTGCTGATGTTAGGGGTGGAGGGCCTTTTGAAGGTTCTGCCCTGTTATGGGTGACCAGCATTATATTGCAAAGATTTTTTGAACTAGTAACAAGCTCATCACCCCGCTTACTGGTTCTAATGCGGGTAACGCGACCCTTATTCACTCGGGCGACGACCAATCCGATATAAATTCTGCTTTGTTGTCGTTAAGATGTTAAAGGTTTGCAAAGCCCACAAAGATTGATGTTTTGAATGAGACACCATCACCTTTATTCATCGTTACTCAAAGAAACCTGGTAGAATCGTTAGCACACCCGGCAAAATGCTGAACGACATTTCATCCGTCTTTACGTTCTGAGTTCACATTCCACCGAGGTCAACTTTGTATCTCTTCCTTTCGCAGTCGATAAAATAAAAAGCAGTTGAGCAGTGGGTCGATGTAATCGACTGTCCTCGCTCCCAAACTTTCAGACCTTGTACCAATGGTAGGAAGGATTATTATTATTATTATTATTATTATTGTTGTTGTTGTTGTGTTGTTGTTGTTGTTGTTGTTGTTGTTGTTGAGTGACAGTGCAGTGCATACCATCAAAGTGGCACTGGGGTACAAATATACGAAGCCCAGTATACCCATCATGACTACCCGTCTGATAAGTGTACACTAGGCACATGCATTACAACCATATGTGCGCGACATAGTGATCTCATATCAAGATTAACAGCACATGATCTTGCAGGTGGGACCCAGTTAGAATTTTCTTCAGGTTGGGTAGCCCAAAAGATCCCTGAATAAGGGTTATATAAGGATGTTGAACGAAACACCCATGTTTCCAAAGGTGAATTATCCAAACCCTAAATAATTCCTCTCAACACATGGTTATGATGCTCCCCCACTACTTCTGCTTGTGATCAGAGATGCATGTATCGTCAGCCAGTAGAGGACATGCTCAACTGGTTGAGATCAAACAACTGACAAACAAATCTGCTATGTTGTCATGACGTCTCTTATATTCTTTCTGGGTTAGTGGCGATTATTGACTGGTAATATGACATATGGTTTCGTCATTTTGTCTACAAATTCTGTACTTATCAATTTCTGATGTGTTGTCTATTCTGTATTTGATGTAATTGGTTCTTAATGCTTGCTCTTGGGCAGCACAGATTAGAGCCTCCGTTTCCGATTTTAAATCACTTTTATTTATCAATAGCCATCTTTTTTCTCTGTCTGTCTTATCCCTATGAAATTGTCCTTGCATTTTTTTTTTACTCACCTATTTTCAGTTTCATTCCTTCTCAAGTGCTTTATATTTGCAATCTTCCGTCCTACATAAGCCTGACCTTCTTACTTCCAATAATAGCGGCTTTTTTTACTATGCTATGTTGTTTTCTGCTGCTCTAATGCTGTGTTCGCATCCAATCAGTCCTCTTCTTCCTCTTTTTTTTGATACATACAGTCTCTGTGTGTCACTTTTTGAGTGGAGTATCCCACATCAAGTCAGCAACTTCCTTGTCTTTCTGTATAAGCTGTTTATTTCGTCTACTGTCAGTGCAATTACCCCTGTTCCATATCTAAGGAGCGAAACGGCCCAGATGTTGATACATTCAGTCTTATTCCACCCGTTTCGACTTAAGGATCAGTTTCAGTCTGCACAAATACTCCACCTTAAATTTTTCAGTCATTTCTTTCACCATCAATTTATCCATTTCCAATATCCCCAAGTACTTATAGCCCGTCTCTTCTATTTGCTGCATAACCCCACCCCACCCTCGACGGTATCGCTAGCCCGTCAATGCATTTAATTTTGCCTCTCTTCAAGACTAACACACCGCACTGTTTCAGTCCGAACTCCATTCTGATATCAGCAATGAAAGTATACACCGTGTCAACGAGGGAACTGACTTGGGATTCATTTTTACCATAAAGTTTGAGGTCATCCGGATGTTACTCCAAAACCTTTGACTTTTAATTTTATCTGGTATCAACTTTTCATCTATACTTTCCATTTATTTCTTTGTAGAATCTCTTCTGATCTACTCTGAATAGCCTATTCTGTTGGTATCCCTTCATTCTTTGGACGTATTTTACTATCCTTGCTTTCTTTGCAACGAGGCGCTGTTTCAGTTCCTCCATTACCACGTTCAGACCCTTTTTTCATACTTCCTGTTCGGTGCCCTGTATTTATGTTCGCTTTTAAGATCCCACTTCTCTTTTCGGTCTAACACAGAAATGTCCTTCGAGAGCATATCTAACCCCACCTGTATTCTTCTTTTCCACAATGGATCTTTTCTTTTGTCACACCCATTATATTTCTTTTCTTGACATCAACACCCATATTTTCTGCGACATCAATACTTGGTGTCGTGATCAAATTAGTTGTTTCTATGATGTTTTTGTTTCTTGGTTCAATTTCCACTGAACAGCATTTGTAAGGCCGCAAATAATGTCGCTATCGTACTCCTGTATCCTTACCTTTATTCTGTCGTAGATTAACTTTTACCCATCTGTCATGTCACCGTTATTTTTATTGTCTTCTTACAGACCAACTATATGTCTCGCATATAGCAAGTTATCAATGTTCCTTTCCTGTGGTTTATTAGAGATCATACCTGTGTTTTCTGCTATCAGATTACTTTTATTAGTAAGAACTGTATTTTCATCGTTCCCTCGGCTGCTGTTTTCCAATACCCGTCTTTTGATAGCTTTGAGCTTTACTTCTGTGAACCAACGACTTTTTTCCTATTACTCTAGCTTGATTACATAATCTCTGTTCCGCGAGTTGAAACAATCCTCTTTCACTTCATTGATCATATATACATTGTCGGTATCCCCTAATATAAGCACCATTTTCGTCTTCAGAGTTGCTCAGGTAGTAACACTCCATGATCACAGCATTGACTTGTTTGTTCGATCTACGCCGTATGTACTGGTCCATTGCTGGATAATGACAGGCTGGAGTCGGACCAGTATCTCTGAGCCTGCTGGGTGTAACTCTCACCATCAAGGGCTTCAGTTTCGTTATCACCGCTATTCACAATGTTTTGTTTGTTCATTATCACTGGTATGGGGTTGTGCAATTACCAGTGTTTTTATTGTGACACCATCACTAGATGTATCATCGATCAGGACATGGCAAGATTCCAACCGCATCCTTTCATTATTATTATTATTATTATCATCATCATCATCATCACTGATATTATTTTCAGTTTTTACTATATGCTGAGTATGATGGAAAGTGTCAGCTGTCTACAGCCAGCAGACTAAGGTGACACTTGTTTATTGATCATGCTTCAAGAACCCTGCAAAGAATTCTTGCAGTTCCAAGAAATACTGATTTTTGTAGGTGTTCTACCTTCACACTTGCACCAATCTTTTTCAGCCAAGTTGGTAGTTGAGTGTTGATACTTCCAAGTGCAACAATTACTACTGGTATAACAACTATTTTCATTGACCACAACTTTCGTATTTCCTACTTCAAATCGTCATAGTTGTTTATTTTTTCTTCTTCATTCACATTGATTCTATTGTCACCGGGCATGCTATGTCGTTTATCATACATGTTCTTTCTTTTTTATTCGCCACATGTACGGTGTCTATTTTATTATTATTGTTATTATTATTATTATTATTATTATTATTATTATTATTATTATTATTATTATTATTATTATTGCTGCTACTGCTGCTGCTACTACTACTACTACTACTACTACTACTACTACTACTACTACCACCACCACCACTACTACTACTACTACCACCACCACTACTACTACAACTATTATACACTTGCGTCAGAAATTAATTAGCACTTCTCAAATTTCTACATCAAATAGGTTAAATCAATTAACCTATGAGCTGTTCAAAACGTCTTACGCGATGAGAAAACTTAGTATGGTGTGATTTCGGTCCTTGCGAGGCGCTACCTATATCTATTAAACAAAGGGAGATTTGTCTGCATCCGCACTCCAAGTTGTTGTTGCACTGCTATGTCAACATCATAAGGCTGTAGACTCTCAAACTGCTCTGCAAACAAAGTTTCGTCATCGTTCTGCGCAACAGTGAACTCGCAACAAAGCAATAGTTCGAGATATGGCTACTAGGTGACATCACATACCTTGAGTGAAGAGCAAATCAAGGGTGCTAATTAATTTCTGACGGTAGTGTATACGCACAACTGATTAGACTGTTGAGGAAGAAAAATCCTAGCATCGAGCTACAAGTAACCTTAGATGCTTGTAGATGCTTGTAGATGCTAGTAGATGTCTTAGATGCCAAGAATCCTCCTAAGTGTCCTAGTTGTCCCGAACAACACTGTTTTCTGCAGCTGCACTAAACAGGGTTTTACGCCTATTTCCTCTATCCATCGGTTCAGATTTTTATGCACCTTAATACGACTGGGTTACATTTTACCCGCACATTCCATACATAGTCAATGGCTAGGTCCTGGTACTTTGCTATTTTTTCTATATCTCTCATATTGATTTTTTCATCATTTGGGACTGTACAGTCAAATATTTTGCACTTTCTATTCTCTTTGTCTACTTCTACTAAATCAGGCATTCTAGCTTCTATTACTCTGTCAGTCTGAATATTAACGTCCCACAACATCTTGTATTTCTTTCTAGTTCATTCTAGCAAATTTGTTGAAAGGTGGGTGAATGTAGCGAGAATGGCCCGTATGAATGGGCCTACTCTGAATTTTGGCTTATAAACCAAATGCGTTTCAAGAGAGATGTGCCTGCTGAAGTGCATCTGGCGGTCGGGATAACCAGAATGTGTGGGGTTTCTCGGTTGTCTCTGTGAGGACCTCCCCTCACTTGAGGAATTTTATGTTTAATTGTTTTTGTTCTTTATTGTATACACGGCATTGTTAAAAGCCCAAATTGTCCCTTGTATTGTATCGTCCCTATATATTTTGTGTCCGGCCCTTGTAACCAATAAAAGAAATTATTATTATTATTATAATTATTATTATTATCATCATCATCATCATCATCATCATCATCATCATCATCATCATCATTATTATTATTACCATTATTATTATTATTATTATTAGTAGTAGTAGTAGTAGTATTATACAATACTTCTACAGTACAATCTTTCTAGCAAGTATTGGCTTTCTCAAAAAATGTAAGCAATTATTCAAACCATTCCTATTCCCATTCTCATATTAACTATTCTTATTTTTTAATGGAACTGTATTTATGATTAGTAGATAAGTTTTTCGCTACACATCCCTGCCCATCATCTTTGCAACAACTTCTTATTCTTTCCTGTGTTTGTGGTTAATGAAGTTATAAAGTTTATTGACATTTTGTACTTATTTACTTTGGCCTGTATTAAGAAGAGTCTTTTTTTTAAAGATTAATTGTTTCTATCTAGCCCGGAGTATCAACTTTGCATCTCAGTCTTGTCCGCAAAACCAAAGGGTTTGAACTCCTAGTGTCAATAGCGATTAAGACGGAAAATATTACAGGTTTTCCTTTGTTTTTCTATTTTTTACAGCCCATCCCTATCAACGCTTTTCCTGAATAGCATTTAATTTGTATAAAACTGTAAACTGTTCGCTAACAATTGAATACAAGCACATATGTACGACTGTGTATATTAAGCTACGATTTATAGTTAAGAGAATGGCATTCTACACATTAACATTTATTTGTTTGATTTCCTGTTCAGGGAAAAATAACAGACTATTGTATTATATTTTTGTAGATGACACTCTTACTGCATTGTACGCCTGTTCTTTGCTTTCTACTTATTTCCGTGTTAATCTAACTATGGAATTTCCTGCAAGGAAATAACATTGATGAGTCATATTGTATGTTTTTAAAACGCAAAACTTAATATGCTTATTGATAAATTGATAAACCTAAACAAAAATGTGGAGGCGCGTGGCTTAGTGGTTAGGGTGTTGAACTCATGATCGTGAGGTTGTGGTTTCGATTCCTGGACCGGGCGATGCGTTGTGTTCTTGAGCAAAACACTTCATTTCACGTTGCTCCAGTTCACTCAGCTGGCAAAAATGAGTAACGCTGCGATGGACTGGCGTCCCGTCCGGCTGGAGAATACATACGCCATAGAAACCGGGAAACCGGGCCCATGAGCTTGGCTAGGCTTTAAAAGGGCGCATTTATTTATTTTTAAACAAAAATATCGTCGTACAACAAACAGGTTGAATAGTAGTTACACACAAAATTGGATATAAAAACTGTGACATCTAAACATAGATATGTATGTGCAGATTTGTATGTTTTATCTATGTATCCTCATGCATATATCTGCATATCTAGAAATGCTCGTATATACTTAAATCATAATCTTCTGGAAAGTTTTACAGATTTTTATAGTTCCAGTGGTGGACAGGATCTGTAGTCTTCGAATTAACCTCCTCCTTTCTGAATTTGAGAAGCCTAATTTCTCAAGATTGGTATTTAGGCAGTGAGTTACATATCCCAGGGCCTCAATAATTATAGGTATAAACCTGAACTTGTACTCTGGATAGAGTAACTGCATATCTCTTAATAGTTCAGCGTAGGTATCCTCTTTTTCACTGATCTTCAGTTTTATGTTAACATCCGCTGGACAGCTAATTTCCACAACTGTTCCCAGTTTCTCTTCTCCATCCCAAATCATTATGTCAGGTCTGTTGTGCTTACATTTTAATGAGGTTTTCACTGGTACATTTCACCAGTATTCCTTTGTATGTATGTATGTATGTATGTATGTATGTATGTATGTATGTATGTATGTATGTATGTATGTATGTATCTATGTATGTATGTATGTATGAATGTACGTATATACAGACATACACAGACATAATATGGATAGATAGATAGATAGATAGATAGATAGATAGATAGATAGATAGATAGATAGATAGATGTGTGTACAGATATATTTTTGCATAGTTACACATGCCCATAAGTATTTATTTATTAGTTTCATATTGAAAATTATTGAACAATAGGTTTGGTAGTAACAGGTTTTGAACGAGCCATTGCAAGTTACATTCTGATGATTGTCTTTCATAATGACAGCTGTCTCTCTAGCTGGCTGTCTTTAAATTGGGTTAAAATTTTTAAATCTCTCTAGAGGGGGGGGGGGTGAATTTTTTTGCTGCAAGGGAAATTGAATAAATTTAATTTTTTAAAGTCATTATAATATATAAGTTACAATCTACTGTTGATTGTGTGTGTGTGTGTGTGTACATATATACATTCATATATACATACCCATTAGTATATATACATATACACATATATATGCACACACATGCACACTCACAAGCACACACTCACACCGACACACACACATATACATACACATATACATACACACCTATATATATATACACACACACACATACAAATAGTGCGATTGAAGTTTTATGTTATAATTCGATTTTCACGACACTGCAATCTTCGGAGAAGAACTGTTACAGTACGGTTTGGTAGTATATTTCTAGTCGTTGATGTGGATATAGTCTCATGCTTGTATTTGTTCATTAGTTTACATTTCCTATTTCTTAAGTCTTTTTCTCTGCTGCGATAAATCTGAGTTGCAACAATTCTCATTTGATAACCGCAGTGGCCTCTAAATCCAGTCGAGATAAAATTTCAGTTCCACAAATTATATATTCAACATATGTATTAAACAGTTCTTTCTCATTCATTCGACACAGTTCAGTGTTTGTGTGTGTGTGTGTGTGTGTGTGTGTGTGTGTGTGTGTGTGTGTGTGTGTGTGTGTGTGTGTGTGTGTGTGTGTGTGTGGTGTGCGTGTGCGTGTGCGTGTATCTGTGTGTAAGTATTTATGGATCTATAGGGAAAAATTTTACACGTTAGAGCATTTTCCTTAACTTTCTCTGTTTTGAAAGAGAATAAATATACGCAAAGTTTCGAACAACGGTAGGCTTGAATATGTTCTCTTTACGAGATATATACAGGAATTTAGAGCATGATAATAGCCGCTTAAATTCCATTAATTGGATATATATATATATATATATATACCCAAACTCATCTACATAATCTTTTACTCACCATATGTGGACCGCGGCCTGCAAGTCTAAGTTTTTATATAAGGTGCCGAAGAGAAGCATCACACTGTTTATACAACTGTGTTTTGAGGCGATTGGAATCTTGCAAACATCGGATTAAATTCTTTATATTAGGTCGTAATCACTGATTAGAGCTATCATGGAACATTGGGACAAAATAAAAGCTTCAGCCACAACAAACTATCTGCTTTAAGTGTGGATGACAAAAGGCAACGCCACATGCCATTCAGGAAAGTTATCCTGTTCATGCACAGGTTGTTTTGATAAATGCATACGACAGCATAACCTAGAAAAGCATGTATGTGTCTTGTGAAGCTGCAAAATACTGAAACTCAGGCAGTTAAGGAATGTTCTCGAATTCTTAAGAGCATCATTGAATGTGGCAACTGTCCTCACTAATTTGCTTTCATTGTAGATGAAACAGACCTTTTAGAGAAAGAACTGCCAACTCAAATTTTCATCTTCCTAAGAAGTTAAACATGCTTCTAGATTAAAAAAAAATCCTCTTAACACTTTACTTAGTGTTCATAGTACAGGGGACTTCAAGCTGAAGCCAAGATCCATTTATCATTCAGAAAAGTGACGAGCAGTGCAACTCCCTGGTATTTGGAAATGAAAAAAGATTTAGATGACAATAGAAATTTTTATTCAGTAGTTTGCTTCGTATCTTTATCCATTAGTGTAAAAATATTGCAAAGAACATACTCTTAAATTAATGGTATTGTTGATGCTTGATAATATTCCAGACCACTGAACATTGTTCAGATCTCCATTCCTGACAAAATAGGTTAGCTACCAAACATCATTTTCTTACTCCAACCCATTTATCAAAGTGTAACTTTTAATATCAAGGCCTTCAAACAACTTGTGGATGGAACGTTTGAAAGAAAAAAGCTATCGTATTGAAGGAAGACCATCTTAGGACAATATACTGAGAATTGCATGAACTGTTTGGAAGAAGCAGTAATCGGAGGCATGTAATGATTTCCTGAAATTTTACGAAGAAACAATACCAGCAGTCATTAAGGACATCATGGTACTAGTCAATCTAGGAAGAATATAAAGTGCCTCTGCGAACGATTTGAAGGAGTTAATACAGTTTCATTGAAGATCTACAGGAGTTAGATTAGAAACGCATCCAAAATATGCTGGGAAAACCTATTATAGAGAAAATATGATACTGAATTCCCAATACCAATGTTACGAAGATTGTGATAATGATAGACTAGTTTACTGGTAATGATCATGATTTGAAGTGCTGGAACAAAAAAAAAAAGGCAAGATGGTTTGGGTATGATATTCTGCTACTGTGAATTGCTTCGTGAAAGAACTGTCAAGAAAATAAGGGCCATATTCTAAAAGTAACTTCTATACGACGATAAACCAAAAACTGAACCTTCATCCCAGTTATTGTCTCTTCAGTTCTATATTTAAGAGATGAGGAATTATGTACATTATTTACATTATTTACATTATTTACATTTGCCGGATATTTGTCCTCATCTTTTTTGTTGTCAACACTACGTTTCGACTGATATACCCTCCAGCCTTCGTCAGGTGTCATGGGGAAATTTCGAACCTGGGTTCTCATTTCTCATTCCTAAGGTATTTTTTGATGCTATTATTATTATTATTATTATAATTATTATTATTATTATTATTCAGGTCACTGCCTCGAATCGAACTCGGAATCTTGGGGCTGGTAGCCCGTACTCTTAACCACTACGCCATACGCTCGTGCATATGGCGTAGTGGTTAAGTAGCTCTCAGGGAGATTCAGTGTGGCACAGAATGGGATAATAATAATAATAATAATAATAATAATAATAATAATAATAATAATAATGATAACAACATCAAAAAATACCTTAGGAATGAGAACCCAGGTTCGAAATTATCCCAAGACACCTGACGAAAGTTGGAGAGTATATCAGCCAAAATGTTGTGTTAACAACAAACAAGATGAGGACAAATATCCGTCAATTGTAAATAATGTAAATAATTGTCTCTTCAGTTGTGAAGGGACATGGCTTACTGGTTAGGAGTATGCGGCTCACGATCGCAAGGTCGCGAGTTTGATTCCCGGCGGCGCGTTGTGTCCTTGAGTAAGATACTTTATCTCTCGTTGTTCCAGTTCACTCGCTTGGCAAAAATAAATTGTACCTATATTTTAAAAGGCCAGACCATGTCACATCCTGTGCCACACTGAATCTCCCTGAGAGCTACGTTAAGAGTATGCATGTCTGCGGAGTACTCAGCTACTTGCACGTTAATTTCACGAGCAGGATGTTCGGTTAATCGGATCAATTGGAACCCTCTTCGTCGTGACCGACGGAGAACCAGTTGAATTAAAACATTTTTTTTTTGGTCTTTTCAGTTATAATCTCTTTATTCACAATTGTTGTTCCTTCTGTTAAAAATAGCTTATCAAGCTCATATCTCTATTTATGCTATCATATAATCGCCTCATATAGTGTTATTTAATTTAGACTGCATATTTAAAGGCGCGTATATCGACGCTTACACGAGATATCGCAGAAGAAAGCAAAAGGAAAACAGAGAGAAGGGGAGCAGCTATCGCTGCCTAAAAATATTTCCCCATACTTGGTGATGTCAGTATTTATCGGCTGGTCCTGTTCATGTAAATTTCTGATATATTAAATGGGAGCAAGGTCACAAGAAAAACGCATTTCATCACAGACCGGTCGATCAGGGCTGCTATGGGGCTAAACAAGAACAATAGCTAAGTTTCATTCGTTGAGAGAAAAGAAGGCATCTGCGTGATCGTTCAACGTGTCTGAAGTAGTAACTAAGTTTTTCCTTTTATCACACCGTTATCCTAAATCAGGAAAGGGCACTTTAGACAATGTACTTCTATGTACACCAAAAGCCAAGATAATACACACGCTGTGTATTTTACGTGTTTCCATCATTAAACTGTGACCATGCTGGGGCACCGCCTGAACAGCTTTTAGTCAAACGAATTAACCCCAGTATTTTTTTTTTTTTTTTACGCCTGGTATTCATTCTATTATTCTCTTCTGCTGAACCGCTAACTTACAGGCCAACACTAACAGTTACAACGTTGGTCTGTAACTGAACGTAAACACACCAACACAGGTTATCAAGCGGTGTGGGGGACAAACACTCATGCGCGCACGCACATACTCACACACACATACATACACACACACACACACACAAAGGCCCCTAGGACAAAAGCATCCAAGGACAAAAGGTCACATAGTTAAAGTGTGAAAGTGGACAAAAGCCCCACGGTTATATTTTTCGGTAATTTTTTTTTATTTTCACCTACTTGATTCAGTCATTAGGCTGAGGCCATGCTGGGGCACCGCCTCGAAGAACTTTTAGTTGAACGTATCGACTCCAGAATTATTTTTTTATTTTTTACTTGTTACAGTTATTAGACAGCGGCCGCCCATGCTGGGGCACCACCTTAAATAATTTTTAGATAGCTGTACTGAACATAGAATCTTTTTTAAAGCCTGATTAAAACCACTTCTGTGATATCTTTCGCCTTTTATTTTTGCTTTTTTTTTTACTTGTTGAGGAATTTTTAGTTGAACGTATCGACCTCAGAATTTTTTTTCAATGATTTTCAACCAAGGCATGAGGTTAAGCCTAGAAGGTCTCTCTACATGCTAGAAATTACAGCCAAATAGCTTGAAATATTTTATACCCCCTTTACTCTTTTACTCTTTTATCTGTTTCAGTCATTTGACTGCGACCATGCTGGAGCACCGCCTTTAGTCGAGCAAATCGACCCCAGGACTTATTCTTTATAAGCCTAGTACTTATTCTATCGGTCTCTTTTGCCGATCCGCTAAGTTACGGGGACGCAAACACACCAGCGTCGGTTGTCAAGCGATGTTGGGGGGACAAACACAAACACACAAATATATGCACATACATACATACATACATACATACATACATACATACATACATACATACATACATACATACATGCATACATGCATACATGCATACATACATACATACATACATACATACATACATACATACATACATACATACATACATACATACATACATACATACATATAACTTATAAACAAGGGCAAAAGAAAAAATTCCAATGCCAAATATGCCGAAATATAGACTTATTCGTCAATAACCATATAATTTATCACTATAAGCACGCGTCTCGAAAGCAAGCCGATAGAAATTTCTTTAAAAATTTCGTTATTATCGGATCGGTCCCAATTTCTGAGTAAATTCATTTAGAATTTTCTCGTCATCGACGATAAGTCATGTGTACATTTAAGTACCCCAAATATATCCAAAATAGAAATTTAACAGCATACCACGCGACATGTATGATCGAACTGAAAATTCTCATAGAGTGAGAGAGTCCGGAAGTGAATAGTATTAAATTTATATCTAATATAGGATGGCATTGGAATTTTTTCTTTTGCCCTTGCTTATAAGTTGTTTATGAAATTTAACAGCATGTTGGCCATTGATAAAATTTTTTTCGAAAGTTTTTATCCTATATTAGATATAAACTTAATACTATTCACTTCTGGACACTCTTACTCTATGAGAATTTTCAGTTCGATCGCACGTGTCTCGTGGTATGCTGTTAAATTTCTATTTTGGATATATTTGGGGTACTTAAATGTACACATGACTTAATATTTACTTCTTCCATGGGTGCAAGTAAGTATCTCATTTATTTCCTTATTGTATTTATCGCTGATGACGACAAAATTCTAAATGAATTAACTCAGAAATTGGGACCGATCCGGTAATAACGAAATTTTTTTAGAAATTTCTATCGGCTTGCTTTCGAGACGCGTGCTTATAGTGATAAATTATATGGTTGTTGACGAATAAGTCTATATTTCGGCATATTTGGCATTGGAATTTTTTATTTTGCCCTTGTATATAAAGTTGTTTATGAAATTTAACCTTTAAAGGTATTTTTCTAATATGCTGGCCATTGATAAAATTTTTTTCGAAAATTTTTATCCTATATTATATATATATATATATATATATATATATATATATATCATATTATATTATATATATATAATATATATATATATATATATATATATATATATATATATATATATATATATATATATATATATATATATGCATATATACGACAGGCTTCTTTCAGTTTCCGTTGAACGATCACGCAGATGTCTTCCTTTCTCTCAACGAATGAAACTTAGCTATTGTTCTTGTTTAGCCCCATAGCAGCCCTGATCGACCGGTCTGTGATGAAATGCGTTTTTCTTGTGACCTTGCTCCCATTTAATATATCAGAAATTTACATGAACAGGACCAGCCGATAAATACTGACATCACCAAGTATGGGAAAATATTTTTTGGCAGCGATAGCTGCTCCCCTTCTCTCTTTTTTCCTTTTGCTTTCTTCTGCGATATCTCGGTTAATGTTTATTGATATCTCGAAATGCTTATTGGTCGGCCCGAGGCTATAGTAGAAGACACCTGCCAAAGGTGCCACGCAGTGGGACTGAACCCGGAACCATGTGGCTGGTAAGCAAGCTACTTACCACACAGTCGCTCCTGCACGGTTATATTTTTTAGTTTTTCCTTTTTTGTATTTTATTTGTTTCAATCACTGGACTGCGGTCATGTTGGGGCACCGCCTTGAGGAATTTTTAGTTGATTTTCTAGCTGGTTTTCAACTATCACATGAAGTTAAGCCTAGACGGTCTCTCGACATGCTAGAAATAACAGCCAAATCTTTAAAACTTTTCTTTATATAATTTCACGTAAACAGAAACGGAAATCACGGTTGTAAAAAAAAAATTCATTTTCCAAAATTCCATTTTTTAAGTAAACAAAATATATTCAATCGAAAATAAGAAGAATAGAGTAACAGAACACACTTCAAGAAATGTGTAGAAGCATAAAACCTACATAGATGCAATCGAGTATATACGTGCATAAAATGTATACACAGAAACACATTCACACACCTTTGTGTGTGTGTGTGTGTGTGTGTGTATGTGTGTGTGTGTGTGTGTGTGTGTGCGTGTGCGTGCGTGTATGTGTGTGTGTGTGAGTGTGTGATATGAAGAGAATCGAACTGAATGTGAAAGCATATTATCTTACCTACAGAAAAAAAGTTTAGAAAACTATGTCATGCTGACCTTCTTCCTAAAATTTATATTTCCAACTGCTTTTGCTGAACAAGTCACTTATACTATTTTATAGTAGTTTTCTCTAAATATATAATAAAGAACGCCAATGTGTTGACCATTACTGAACACAAAAAGTATAAAATGTAGCTTTACTATAAGAGAGCGAATGCAAAATCACAGCGCGACCAATGTCAAATTTGTTTATTCCCAAATTATTGGTCATTTATTTATAAGCAATTTTTTTTACAAAAAAGGTATGTCTGAGAACCGTGGGGCTTTGTCCGGTGGAATGTCCACTTTTATATTTCAGCTATGGGGCTTTTGTTCGAGGGGCTTTTGTTCTAGGGGTCTATTGCCCTAGGGGGCTTTTGTCCTAGGTGACTTTTGTCCTACACTCCATACACACATATATATATATATATATGTATATGATGTATATGTGTCTTTCAGTTTCAGTCTACCTAATTCATTCATATATCTTAGGACTGAAACCGGAACTATGTGGCTGGGAAGCCAACTTCTTACCACACAGCCACGTCTCGGTTAATATTTACATAAAATTGCCGATGTGAGGCATGTCTCCCTTAGTACATGACGATGCAAGGAAATCTGATATAGGAATGTGCAATAACTAATCGGTGATATAATAAGATTATGGACGTCATACATTTCCTTATCAGTGAATAATGTTGAATTTATTTCTGTTTGTCTTTTTTTCGTCGCTTCTACATTTTGTCTTCTTCTATTCTGACACATAGCTACTATGTTGTTATATGTTTTCATGCATTTATCACGAAATGTAGATAAATATTTCCTGTACGACTGCTCCTACAACCATATCAAAATATTTAAGGATTGTTTGCTCGTACTCTTTAAAACTAAACTTCTCTTCCTATTAACACCATAAAACTGTTTATTACTCAGGAAAAAAAAAGAAAAACATTTTGCAATTGTTATAAACACTTGTGCCATCTTCAATTTCTTTCATGATGGCTTACAGTCTTAATTCGACGAATCATTCGAAGTCCATTGAAGATTTAAACAATGACTTATACGAAACAAACAAAATTCCAATAGTTTTCATCGGCCTATTTACTCCGATCGGTATTTTAGGTAACTTTGTTGTATTTTATATATATGTGTGTTGCTTAAAGAAGTCTACACTAAATTTTTGGGTTGAAACTCTCGCACTCCTTGACTTGATATGTTGTTTCACTGCTTTACCATTATCTGTGATAAAATTACGATTTCCTGTACTTCATCCCTCGGCGATTTTGTGCAAATTTGAAAACTTTTCAGTCATGTTTTATTGTCTTGCATCAGGACTGGTACTCACGGCTATTTCCTATGAAAGATTTAACAGAATTTGTCGACCAGAAAAGCAACAAATTTCCAGACGATCGGCTATTTATATAACAGTTGTGGCAGGTTGCTCTTCTGTCATTATTTCTTTACCAGATGCTTGGTTTTCTAATTTGACACCAATACATATTTATGGATTAACTATACAAATTTGTTCGCAATCTAGAGCATTAGAACAAAATGCTGGCTTTCTTTTGATATTATCATTCATAATCATCGCAATTGGATTCATCGTTTTGATGATTGTTATATTAGTATTGAACTTTTGGATCTGGAAAACAGTCAGACATCATTTACGATATACAGAAAGCCGAACCCATAACTTACAGAAAATTAAGGAAACGAACAAAAAAATCAAGAAAATGAACATTACAGTTTTATGCATAATTATACTATTTTTCGTAAGTTTTACACCGGAACTTATTGTCTACTTCCCATTAGACATCACTTTTACACAAAAAGGAATAATTGCCAAAACTTTATTCAAACATACGTGGGTCCTAAACTGTACATTAAACCCTCTAGTGTACGGATTTTTTAATCAAGATTTTAGAAATGAATTCATGAACATTTGGACTAAATGTATAAGTTGTAAAGCTGTAATTTCCTCAAGCTCCTAAATCCTCACAATTTGTTATGTGTTGTACATGTTAACGATCCGGATTGCATATACGTAAAAATTCGATGTCTCAATAATCATAAGAGACCACGAAAAGTTATTTCAAAAACTGACTACACAAACAATAATATTGTAATCGTTGCTCTTACTGGCGACAATTGGAAAAGTAGTTGTAACATGGAACTATGATACCAAGTGGACAGCTTATATTCTTTGAAAACAGAAATGGTTCAAATGGCCACAATTCATAACTGAAAATGCAAATATTTTTCACGAAAAGCTAACACAAATTCCATGATAATACAGGATAATGCCAGGGAAATTAACTTACGCACATATAACAGCTCAAGAAGAAGAATATCAAGAATTTAAAGAACATTACAACAATAGAATGAATGGTGATGAGACACCATTCATCTTAATAAATCCAGGAAATATTATACTCACAAATTACTACCAAATATTATTGTATTGTTTATATCATTATCTAAACATTGATAATGTTTTACATCGTATCAGTGGAATATCTAATAATAAATAATGGAAAATTTCAAGTTGTAAGGATTTTGCTACAAATTATATGCTGAAACAGTTCTTTACACTGTCTGAAAAAAATATACCACTAAAAGCCACTAAAACAATTCCTGTAAGACAATATAATTGCTTTGCTTGCAATATTTTCGCTTCCATTGATCCAATGTGAATTTATACTCTACATGCCTGACCTTTGTTTCACTTTCTTTTTCACTTCATGTATTTTAATCATTAACTTCATGTACGTCACTCACCACATGCTCTTCCCTGTTTTGTTTACAATCCTTAGTTTCGTGCTGTACATCATATCCGAAATTTTTCTTCAATCCATGTCTTACATATCATATATACATTCTCATTCACGTTCAACACACATTTGCTTCAATAATACACATTTTACCCTCATTCGGTTCTCACATCGACAATGCTCTTCTCAATACGTGTTGTTATTATTATTATTATTATTATTATTATTATTATTATTATTATTATTATTATTATTATTATTATTATCATTATCATTATTATTATTATTATTATTATTATTATTATTATCATTATTATTATTATTATTATTATTATTATTATTATTATTATTATTATTATTATTATTATTATTATTATTATTATTCAGTAGTGTTTTTTCACTGCACTACTAAGTGCAGGTCTGTGTGCCTTGGATATTGTGCTGTGGTTTGTTGTAATATATATATATAATATATATATATATATATTATATATATATATATATATAATATATATATATATATATATATATATATATATATATACTAGCTGACGTAGCCGGTAATTCCTGGGAGAGCGGCACTTATCCCTTAGTTCCCTTCTCATAATTGTTTCGCTAATCCAGTAACAACAATACAAATTATGTAGCCCTTAAAACGGTTTTTGTGCATTTATTAAGAGTACCAAACTGTCTTACACAGGATCTTGTTTTTAGGAATTCTCAATAAGTTATGAATACCCAAATTGGGAAGTCAGTTAAGTAATAACATGAAATCAATTACCCGATAGTAAGAATTCAAATAAGATACACCATGAAAAGGGCTTTAATACGTTCCCAGAGTATATAGAACTTAAGAGGAAATACTAATAAGGTATATATAGTAAAATCGTGAAGCATGTTATGCAATAACAGGCTAATCAGATATGAGATAACAATTGAAAGTAAATAACTCTGAAAAAAGCTTTTGTGCGTTCGCAGAGAATATTACTCTCAGCGGCACTAGTTTTGGTATATTCGTGAATGAGTCACTAACCAAAATAAGTGGATCTATTGTTTAGGAAAATACTATTTACTTGTTTAAGCGTTGTACTGCATAAATTGCGAAAATAACTCAAACAGTTTAAATACTAAGAAATAAGCATACTCAATTTGATTTATAGGAAATAATTTACGAACATGAATGGGTTATTTCCGTTGGTTATATATAAGAATCCCTTTCAGGAGCGAATGGGCTATTTTCCTTGGATGTTTAAGAATAATATATTAGTTATATGTAGTAGATATAAGAATCCCTTCCAGGGGCCCTATTATAGATTTTTTCAAAATTCTAAGTATGTCACTAGTCTTCTAGACATGACTTCTACTCACGTGTCATGTTGCACCAAAATCGATAAAACGATGTAGGAGGAGTTAGATAACAACACCACAAATGAACACACCCACAGATTTCCACATATGTAGTAGATATTTTTTTAAGGCGTCGAGCTGGCACGCCCGGCGAAATGCTTAGCTGTATTTCGTCTGCCGCTACGTTCTGAGTTCAAATTCCACCGAGGTCGACTTTGCCTCTCATTCTTTGGGGGTCGATGAATTAAATGCCGGTTACGCACTGGCTCGATATAATCGACTAGACCTCTTCCTCAAAAATTGTCAAGGCCTTGTGCTTACAGTAGATATGATAATAATTATTATTATCATTATTACTACTACTACTACTACTACTACTACTACGACTACTACTACTACTACTACGACTACTACTACGACTACTACTACGACTACTACTACTATTATTATTATTATTATTATTATTATTATTATTATTATTATTATTATTATTATTACTGTGATTATTATTCAGTAGTCTTATTTTTATCACGTGCTTTCATTACACTACTGAGCACAGCTCTGCATGCTTTGTGTATGTGCTGTGTTTTGTTTTGGTGTTGTTATATTCACTGTACTGAGAGTGTTTTACGTAAGATGTGCGCGGTGCTTAGTCGTGCTATTTTTTGTATGTTATTTATATATTGGTAAGCCCTGGTGTTTTGGTTATGCATATGTTTGTATGTTTTTTTTAAAATCATACCTAATGCATCTATTATTATAGGGACTGTTTCCCGCTTTTCCGCTTTTATGCTCCACATTCAGATTATCTCTGTTTCCATATCTTTGCATTTTGACAGTTTCTCTGTTTCTTTTAGATATACATTGTCATCTATTGAGATTGATACGTCGATTAGAAGGCACTTGCTTTCTTATCTTCTTCTTCTTCTTCTTCTTCTTCTTCTTCTTCTTATTATTATTATTATTATTATTATTATTATTATTATTATTATTATTATTATTATTATTATTATTATTATTATTATTATTATTAATATTATTATTATTATTATTATTATTATTATTATTATTGTTATTATTATTATTATTATTATTATTATCATTATTATTATTATAAGAAATTGTGTAAAAGCTGCGAGTTGGCTGAATCGTTAGCACACCGGGTATAATACTTAGCGGCATTTCGTCTGTCTTCATGTTCTGAGTTCAAATTTCGCCGTAGTCGACTTTGAATTTCATCTTTTCGGGATCGATCAAATAAGTACCAGCTATGCACTAGAGTCGATTTAAGCGACTAGCCCACTCCCTCCAAAATTTCAGGAATTGTGCCTATATTAGAAAGTTGCCTTTCATCCTTTCGCGGCCCATCAATTAAGTACCAGTGAAGCACTAGGGTCGATATAATCAACTTATCCCCCTCCCCGAAATTGCAGGCCTTGTGCCTATAGTAGAAAGGATTATTATTATTTTTAATATTGTTGTTGTTGCTGTTGTTGTTGTTGTTGTTGTTCTTCTTCTTCTTCTTCTCTTCTTCTTCTTCTTCTTCTTCTTCTTCTTCTTCTTCTTCTTTTTCTTTACTACTACTACAACGACAACCACCACCACTGCTACTGCTGTTGCTACTAATACTACTTCTGCTACTGCCACTACTACCACCACTACTACTGCTACTACTACTACTACTACTGTCTATCATAAAATCTTCAACATTTTTATAGGCGTTACTGCAGCACCACCAGGTATTTCGTCTTCATGGTGTGAATGCAACATTATCTTTTTAGGTTTTCTAGAAACGTGCTTCTATATACTGTTTCAGTTCTGCTTTATTGTGAGATGTGTTTTGTTATTTCTGTTGATGTAGGGTTTCTTTTCTGTTTGATGTATTGAGCATGTGCAATATGAGTCGTGCTGTTGTTACTGGGTGGTATATGTACTTCGTATATGCTGTTGTGAGTAGTATTATGTGTTTTTGTGTTAGACGGAGATTGTGTACAATATGTAGTGTGAAATCACGTGGTATTCTTTAGCAGCAATTTGCAGAGTACTTGCTGTGCAGATTGTTATTTTCCTAGATGGTTATGGTATAGAGTATATGTTATTTTTGTTTCGATGTTTACTTTGTTTTGCGTACAGGTGCGTTACTTAGTGGTTATGGTATTCGACTCACGATCATAAGGTTGATTCCCGGCGACGCATTGTGTCCAGGAGCAAGACATTTTATTTCACATTGCTCCAGTCTACTCAGCTGGCAAAAATGAGTAGTACCTGTAATTCAAAGGACCAACCTAGTCAGATTCTGTGTCACGTTGAATCTCCTCGAAGATATGCGTGTCTGTGGAGTGCTCAGCGACTTTCACAAGCAGGCTGTTCCGTTCATCGGATCAACTGGCACATTCATCGCCGTAAACGACGGAGTGCCAGTTTGATTTAATTTGTTTTGCACGTGCTTGATCTGTTTGTGGTTTATGCTTTCAATGTTTGTTTTGTTTTGTTTTGTTTTTTGTTTTGGTATTTATTTCTTAAAGTTATATGTAACTACTTAGTCATATAAAGGAATTTGCATTGTTAGAGAGCTCAACATACATGAATGACCCCCACGAAATATATAAGCACAATAATTGACTACAAATAGCAGCAAAGTTTTTGCTGTCTTGAAACTGGAAGGAGACAGTTATGTAGCCCTACATGCAATATATCTGAAAACGAGTAGAATTTATAATCATTGATTTGCTCGTTTGGTGATTACATAACACCAACAGCAGGAGTATATTTACAATTAACCTTGAAACAAACCAAAATTGGAAAATTACTATTTTCTCCAGAGACCTACCCAAGTTAGTTTCTTATTTCTGTATTCTGATTGGACCGCATTAGTCACGAGAAACTGAATGCTTCATCTGTTGTTGCTTCTTCTCTTTCATGTGAGATGTTATTATCAATGCCTAGAAATAAAAGATGTACCTGTACACTGATAATTCCGCTTTGTTTTGTATTAGTAAGATGAGCTGGTGGAAGTAATCTTTCGACAGTTAACATAAAACTGTAATCTGGTCAGTATAAATAACTTCGTGAATGTCTGAAAGAATAAACTTCAATTAAAACATTGCGTAACAGTTGTTTTTATCAAAGAATGAACTGAACTCTGAGAATTGTAAGATGGCAATGAAAATGGAACTTGAAATTCTGGTTATCATGAGTTTTGATCTATATAGAAAAAATTCTTAACTATATTTTATCTTCTTCCTCTCACTTGTTTCAGCTATTAAACTGCGTCTATGCTAAGGCACTGTCTTGAAAAGCTTTTAGTCGAATGAATCGACCCTCGTGAATTTTTTAAACATATCAACACGTGTTGTTACGTGGTGAAGATGGGGCGACAAACACAGAAACACACACACACATATATACACACACGACGGGCCTCTTTCAGTTTCCGTCTACCAAATACACTCACAAGGTGGCCCGAGTCTATTGTAGAAGTTACTTATCCAAGCTGCAACGCAGTGGGACTGAACACGGAACGAAGTGATTGGAAGACAAGCTTCTTACCACACAGCCACACCAGCACACCAATAATAAAGCTTAGACCACTACGTAAAATAGCTAACAAGCCTTCATACGGAAGGAAAGTGTCACAGTAAATCATTATAGATTACATCAATGTATCTTGGATTCATGATCCACATAAAAGTGTTAAACAATCAGATCAATCCTCAACAACAACAATCTGAGGTTCATTTTAGCAAGGGGTTAATGGTTCAACAGCAATAGTTTTACATAATAAGATACTACTTCGTTGCAAGAAATGTACTTTTCAAAACGAACAGATGATACAAGTCATCGTTATGACGTACATAAAACTGGCAATGTCCTGCAGTACATTTTTTCCCACATCTGATAGGAAGGCCAACTTACTGGAGGACATTGGCCTCCTGCTGTCAGCAATAAACAGAAGTAACATGCTTCTTCTCAAAACTGCAGTTGGATTCTTTTGAAGCAACGGAATACGAAAACATAAAACTTAATTGCATACATACGCAGACACACACACTCGCGTACAAACACACACATACACGCGCTCACACACACACACACACACATGCACACACACACACACACACATGCACACACACACACACACACACACACACAGAGTCACTCACACTTGTCACTTCCCCAGCTTTAAAACTGATGTGAAACACACAGTGACCCATTTACTTACTATTTAGGAGCGAATGTCCGATAAGACTATAAATATGCATTCTTTTTATAAATACATGTTGATAAACAATATGCAAACATCCTGTCACTATCTTCCTTCATAATTTGATACTTATATAATTATGTGTATGTATATGCATGTATATATATATATATATATATATATACATGCATACGTACGTACATACATACATACATACATACATACATACATACATACATACATACATACATACATACATACATACATACATACATACATACATACGTACGTACATGCGTATATACATACAGACAGACTGACACGCGCGCTCTCAGACAAACACTAGACATATTAGATTAGTTTAATCAACTTATGTTTTTGAATAAGATAAAGTACTTTACAAAAGTATCTTACGTCTTTTAAGGAAAAAAAAAACATTGCTGCCTTCTTTAATATTCATTATAAATGCAGTATTATGTCATAATGGGTGAAGGCAATATATTTACAGATTCCATACATTTTATTCAGCATTGAATAGTACCAAATTCGTGAGAGTATATCTTATGTAAACAAGCACATTCATGTACATACATATGCTACACACCCGCGCGTACACACACACACACATACACACTCATTCAAATTCACGTATACACGCAACTCACATACAACTTACGCACGTATGCACAAACGTAAGAAAGAGTTGAATGCCCGCTTGTTTAGAGAGATTTAATGCTGGTATATAATAAATGTACTTTGTACCAAGACTATGAGAATGTATAAACAGGAAAACACCAATATAATTTAATTTTCGCGAAACATTATACATAGATAGAGGTAGTAAAGGGAAAAATTACAAAAATATCGCAAATGTAAATAAATACGAAAGCGCACATGTGTGGGGGTTTAAAGTCCAAGTTCACATGCACCTTGGAGTATTTACCATTGGTACGCTATGGTTACTATAAAGATAATTTGATCATTGTTTCGTTAAATACTTATACAGATGTAAATTAATTGTAGACATTGTATTTAGTATTTCCAGAAACACCTTTGTGATTGCAATTAAAGTGGTCTGGTATTAACTGATCGTTTTTTTTTTTTGCTTGCAAATACTTCAAGAGAATCTACATGACAGTCACGATACAGTCTTCGATGAAGCACAATGGATGCATGTTTTCAATTTTAAACAGGTGCGAGCGTTTTTATTTTTTATTTCTTGTTTTGTTTTGTAGTTGATGTTCTGTACTTTATGAGGACTGGCATTCCAAAGAATAGATCCAAAGTCCATCATAAAAGGCGATTAAAAGAGGTTGAGATAGGAGTTACACTGGAACCTCGGGAAACCTTCGCCAGCAACGACTACCCAAACAGATCCTGAATGGTGCAAAAATGTCATCCACTAGGAATAGCGAATCACCAACGAATGATAGATGCAACGAAACACTATTACAGTGCATGCCCCACATTATAACAACAACTACTATTACTGCTGCTGTTACTACTACTACTATAACACTGCTACAGTACTGAGTTGGATTCCAGGGAGATTAGCTGAAAGCCTCCACCTCTTGCGATTCCCCATGGAGCAGGCTGGATATAGATATAATTTCGGTGACGTTCTTATCGATTTAGATCAACTGAAAGATTCAGTTACGTCAACTATTTGTACCAACCACCTCTCCTAAGCGTCAATTGTTTCGACTAAATATTTTGGCTTCATTTTTCACTCTTATGTGGTTAACAAAAAGAAGTGCCAGTTATATGTTCGGGATGTTATAATCGATTATTTCTCCTCCTTACAAATGTGTGACCCTATAGTAATATATTACTGGAATTTTACCTGTTGCTCACTGCTCAGTATCAGCTGAACCAACGTGGACTACGTGGGCAGTGGAAACACTTCATTCTATGGAGGGCTAGAATACGACTCGAGGGCTAGAATGTTAAGGAAGACAGTATAAGTAGTCCTTTTTCTTAGGCTTTTACATTTGGAATTTTAAACAATTTCCAAAAGCCCTTGGGTTTGCGGTGCTAGATAATCTATCGACATGAGCATGTTAGAATCGCCGGTAATTGAACCTTTACGAAATGAATTAGTAATAATAGAGGGAAATTAATAAAAGTGTTGGCTGCATTCAGAATACACCACCAAAAATCTGACAGAGATTGTATTTACTACGAATACAGAGAAGCAAGGCCGTATATTACTAGAAAACTATTATGAATTATCTTTTATAAACTACAAAAATATCTAACAAAAAATAATGAAAAAATAATAAAATAGCTAGAAAACACAACAAAACAAAAAAACACTGTTTTTCTGTCTGCCAAAATGTACACAACAGAGGCTGTAGTCATACTCAGTTTTCAATAAAAAGGATAAACAACACTTGAAATTGGGTAAAGGCTAAATTCTAAGTTTATAATGGGTCTATAGAATACCATGTTATTGACTAGAAAAGTTTCTCTGTGGCCAGTACATGCGAATAGGCAAAGAAAAATCGTATCACTGGTTGAGAATCGGAAAATTCAAAGCCGGTACTAGAGAATTCTTGGTTGTGTTACAGAAACCGTTAAAAGCAAGCTTACATTAAATAACAGAGTTAAATAAAGAAAACTAATATATAAAATAAAGTATTTGTTATCAACAATACTCAAACTAATTCAATAAAGCGATATATTCATAATACACGCAAGTGGACGCTAAATGAATTAGTAACACTAGACAAGTAAACAAGAAAAAAATTACTACATTTAAAATATATCATCCAAAATCTCAAAGCGAAATATATTTACCAGAATGCTGTGAATGATTGGGTTGTCCGGAAAGTTCGTGTCGATTTATATTAGCTTATCTTTTGACTTAGTTTAGAACATGGTAGAGTCCATAAAATACGACTTCACTACACCTCCATTTAGAGCACAGTTTAAGCTATTTTTTGTGGAAGAAGGTTTATGTTCCTATAACCTGTGTTAATTCTGTACCCCTTTAAAATGGAAGATAAGAAAGCTCATTTTCGGCACTTGATGCTTTGGGAACAAGTCAAAAATTGCTGCAGCTCGGCTGGAATGTGTTAACCCACCTTCCATATTCACTAGATATTGCTCCTTCGGATTTCCACTTATTTAGGTCTCTGCAGAATAGTCTTAATGGTAAAAATTTCAATTCCTTGGATGACGTAAAAAGATACCTTGATGAATTCTTTACCATGAAACCACCTCAATTCTGAGAAGAGGGTATTTTCAATTTAAAGGAAAGATAGAGACGCATTGTGCAACAAAATGGTTCATATTTGGTTGATTAAAAATGTAATGGCAAGTATTTATTGACCGTTTTTCTTTCCTTTAAAAATCGGCACGAACTTTCCGGACAACCCAATATTTTCTCCTGTTTGGCTTAATGCTACGTAGAGAAAAGCTTATGCGTGATCAATACCAAGAAACTCGCTGTACAGACTGACAACGAATGATTCAAAATCTAGTCTGAAGGACCTTTTTATTGCAATACAGTGTCAAAATAATTCTTCCAGAAATACATCAACTGCTGAATATGTGGCGGTGACAAAGTAACATTTAATCACGTTGTTTTTAACTGCTTACCCTTAGTAAAAAGAGATACATATATAGGTACCACAGTGTTGGGAATTATATATATACTGGAATTATGCTAACATTACGAAACATCAACTGAAAAAAGTGTAGTATAAATACACATTGGAAAATACCAGAGTATATCGAAGTGAAATTTCTCAAGGATAAGCTAATCTATACAGAGAAATAGATCGAGTCTTATCGACCATCTATTGTCGTTAAGGTCCACTAGAAAAACACTTATTTCCTAAATCGTAATTTCAGTCTCAAATGTTGATAGTGTATTTCTAACCAAAATAAAGAGGAGCCAAATATAGATCTAAAAATCTACAAATAAAGATAAACATGAAGTGAGAAGTGAAAACAGAAACAATCGTTATATTGATATGACTCTGGTAAGTCGCTAGTTTTGAGTATAACTGAAGACAAGCAGACAAGCACGTAGCCGAAACTTCAAATATTGTGTTTATATTACGTAATATGCTTTAAATACAATAGAAAATGTTAAAAAAATGCGAAACAGTACGCAGAGTTCGTTAATGCAGTAAAATTACTCAATAGAATAAGACTATGTGCACGAGACCTGAAATTTTGGGGAAGGAGTCTTATCGATTACATCAACCCAGGTGTTCAACAAGAATTTATTTCATTGACCACGAAAGGAGGAAAAGCAAACTTACCCTCGGTGGAGTTTGAACGTAGTAGAATGCAAAGACGAACGAAATGCCGCTAAACATTTTGTCCTACGTGCTATCGATTCCGCCAGCTCGCTTTTTTTTTTTTTCTAAAACTGCTATGCTGAAAGACATATCAACGCCCCGACAGGAAATCAAACACCCGACATTTTTTTCAAGAAACCAACGTCGGAACCAATAGGCCAAGCGATTTCACCGAATAGTAATAATCTTTCCTACTGTAGGCAAAAGGCCTGAAATGTTGAAGGGAGAAAGCAAGTCAATTACCTCGCTCCCAGCACTTACTTTAGTGACCCTTAAAGAACGAAAAGGAAAAGAAATTGAACAAGGAACCTAAAGTCGAAAGAAATACTGCGAAGCATTTTGTAGGGCGTTCTAACGCATCTGCTAGCTTGCAACCTCAATAATGATGATGATGATGATGATGATGATGAGATGATGATGATGATGATGATGATGATGATGGTGGTGGTGGTGGTGGTGGTGATGATGATCTTGATAGTTCGATTATTATTATTAAGAAATATCAAGACAGAATTACAAGGAGGAAAGAAACAAAGGAATATTGTCATAAGAACGGATGATGTGAAAGAACAAGTGGGTAAAGTGCCTAACTGGAAAGCCCCCGGACCCGATGAGATTCATGGCTTCTGGCTGAAGGGATGCCACACGGTGCATGAAAGACTAGCAGCCCAATTGAATGAGTGTGTCCAGAAAGGTATGGTCCCTGCATGGATGGTGACGGGGAGGACAACACTTGTAATGGAAGATGGAAGAGGAATCTTGTGGGAAACTACTGTCCCATAGCATGCCTAGACATAATCTGAGAGATACTCAGTGGAATATGTACGGCAAAGATACTTTCCTGGCACAGGAAAAAATACTACCAAGCGAAAAAAAAAAGGATGTAGGAAGAGTTCTAATGGTACCAAGGATCACCTGATCATTGATAAAACAGTTTTAAGGCATAGTAAAAATATCATACAAACATGTCTATGGCTTGGATTGACTTTAAGAAGGTATATGATATGGTGCCTCATAGGCGGCGAGCTGGCAGAAACGTTAGCACGCCGGGCGAAATGCTTAGCGGTATTTCGTTTGCCGCTACGTTCTGAGTTCAAATTCCGCCGAGGTCGACTTAACCTTTCATCCCTTCGGGGTCGATTAAATAAGTACCAGTTACGCACTGGGGTCGATGTAATCGACTTAATCCGTTTGTCTGTCCTTGTTTGTCCCCTCTGTGTGTAGCCTTTTGTGGGCAGTAAAGAAATAGATATGGTGCCTCATTCTTGGATCGTTGAATGCCTGCAGATGTTTGGTGTTGCTGACAACATCACAAATTTTTTAATGCATAGCATGAAAGAGTAGAAAATCAAATTGTACTCAAGTGATGTGTTCTTTGGAGAATTTAATATTAAAAGGGGAATCTTCTTAGGTGACTCGTTTTCACCGTTACTTTTTATAATTGCACTAGTACCCATAAAAATGACACTTAGGAAAGTTAAGATGGGTTACCGATGTGGGAAGAAAGGCCCATCATTGAACCATCTTCTGTTTATAGATGACCTGAAATTGTTTGAGAAATCTGAAAAACAGATAGATTCCTTAACCAAAAACAGTCCAGAAGTGTGGTAGGGAGATCGGTATGGAATTTGAGATCACCAAATGCTCAGTACTTAATACGAAAAGAGGAAAGAAATCAGTCTGCAGAGGATTGCGGTTACTGTCAGGAGAGACCATGGGTGAACCCGACAGTAGTGGGTATGGATATTTAGGGATTTTGGAACTGGATGACATTCTACGCAGAGAAATGAAAGTCAATGTCAGCGAGGCGTATTAAAAAAGGGTGAAGATGGTGTTGAAATCCAACCTGAATGCCAAAAATGTGATTACCGCAATGGATATCTGGTCAGTTGCAGTGGTCAGGTATAGAGTGTCCATCCTCAAATGGACTAAGGAGGAAATATCAACACTAGATAGAAGGACGAGAAAGTTGATGACGCTGCATGGGGCTCTACACCCTAAAGCAAACGTAAACAGACTGTATACGAAAATAAAGAATGGTAGCAGAGGACTAATTAGTATAGACCATTGTATAAGAAGTGAAAAGAGAACACTTGCCAAGTATTTGATAAATAGTGATGAAGACCTGCTGCAAGACCTGTATGAATGAATGTAGAGGAATAAGTCTTTTGTGTAGTATACTATCAATAGATAGTATATGGGTAATGATTATAATTCCTGAGCTTATGTATAGATAAGTAGAAAAAGCCTTCAACTTTTCCAAGCATATGAAATGAAAGAGAAAATGCAATAGAATAAAATGTTATATGATAAAATGAAATATATTAGAATATTTACATTATTACCTTTACGAATATAACGTCTCACGCTTGAGAATGCTTGTACTTTCATATGCATACATAGATATATATACATACATATATGCACATGCATCACACACTCACATCCGCACACACGCACACACACACATACACACGCATATATATGTATGTATCTATATATGTGTGTGTGTGTGCCCTAGTATACATTCATATTTCGCATGTGATATCAACACACGAAGGAGCACAAACAAACGTGATCACATGTATAATAACTGAATTCTCACAGATTTCTAAATGAAGAGAAGCATTTACCCTTATTACTGACCTCGGTCCTAAGCGAGTGAAGCATTTTCTCATAATAAGTAGATACGTCTGTTTATCTGTTTGAGAGTGTTTTGTATGGTTCATTGCTGAAAATTGCTGAATAACTTAGGTGCGCCCATCATGACAATAGTTATTATCATTATCATTATTGTTGTTGTTGTTGTTGTTTAATATCAAAAAGTAGGAACTTGAAAGCAAATATTTGAGGATGTATATACTTAATACACCTTTAGACAAATTTCCCTGTCATTGAAGAATAACAGAATGGGATTAGATTAGGAATGGCCACAGTACATTTTGCCATACTGAGATTTGTCTAGTAATATATCTTCCATTAGATATAATTTTGTAATAGTATACATACATACATACATACATACATACATACATACACATGTGTGTGTCTGTATATATATATAGTTAGATAGACAGATAGATAGATTTATACATACATACAAACATATATAAAATGAAAATACAAATATATATATATATATATATATATATATATATATATGTATGTGTATATATATATATACTAGCAGAGTTACCCGGTGTTCCCGTGTTACATGCAATTGATGAATTAGACTTTTCTGTTATATTTTCTGTAACGAACTGGAATACCTATGTTTCGAATTTCATCAAAATTGCGGATGGGCGTTATATCCCTCTTTACACACCCTAAAAAAATGTAATCGTGCCACATGTATCCTATATTACTGATTTTTATGCTCATATTCCAAAATTCCAGTCTTATAGAACCTGTTAAAAGGATTTTGTTCCTGAAAAATGGAGGTCGTGGAGCTCTAAAATGTGAGAGTTAAGGCCCCTATTGGGGGCGTGTGTCTTAATGTCAAGCAGAGAAGTTGAATTGTTGAGAATTTTTTAAACTTGGGTCTTATATCTATTATATCTATTTGCTTGAATTTCGTTGAAATAGGAAATATATGTTCACCTGGTTTGTAAAAAAGAACAAAGCTACAGGAAACCAAAAGACGAATTATCAAAATAAGCAGTTAGTTACCCTACCCCAGTCGTTACCACTCCCAATGTAGTATTCCTCACCATCCAGGTGACAGGCACAGCCGTAAGATGCATTACGAATCTATAGCAATTAGAAGGGCGTGACCCAACTGAAATAAACATTAACAACTGTGTGACGTGAGGGCTAAGGAGAAATGAAAGTTGGAGTTTGCAAATGACCACTATACTTATACGTATCTGGACAGAATAAATTTACAATCTATAAATGTCTTTGAATAACCAGTCACTCATCTGGGAAGGCCTTGAAATCAATGTTACCATGTGGGGACTATGTGTGACCCAGTGATAATAAAAAGACTGAAAGGAGGTCTGCAATCAAATAACTTTATTCAACACTTCGCAGCAGAATCAGCGGAAGCAAAGATGCTTCTCATTTACTTGACAATTTATGCACCACATTGCAGAAATCACAATCTAAGTGTATGTCAAAACAAACTCTTACTCTGTTGTGTAATATTCATCTTTTATGCTCGGGTGATCCTACAACTTCCAAGAGTACAACTGTATTCATCTTTGCTTAGATAAAATGATTAAATTGTGGGTGTTAAGTCCCCATGACGGGATCTTTCTAACTTGTAAGAAGATGAAATTTTATAAATATTACTTCATTTGTATCTAATATATATGGTTAAAATTTCATCAACAGCAAAAATATATGAATTGTCATGGGGGTTATGGCCCTTATGCATAGAATATGATTTCCAAATTTCGTAAAGATCCATTCAGTACCTTTGACCTAGTTTTTGATCATAAAAGAAATGACTAAAATTTGGGAGTTAAAGCCCCCATTACGGTGTCTTAGGATCCTCATGTGAAGTGGAAACTTTGAGAATACTTCTTGATGTGTGTCAATTACCCTTGGTTGAAATTTCATCAACATCGAAAATTTATGAATTTTGATGGGGGTTCTGCCCCCTTTAAACTATCTGAAATTCAAACTAAGCATATTGCATTATACACGCTCTTATGCATTGAATCTAAGTTTCAAATATCATAAGGATCCATTCAGGAATATTGGTCCATGAAATTGTATGAAACACACGGCATTACTCTTCTCTCTAGGCTTGGATTTTGTGCTCCAAATTTCCTTATGATCGGTGCAGCAGTTTTCGAATGTATAAGTAACACACGAACACACATAAAGACATTGACTTTGATATAATAGATATGAATGTGCACATGTACATACATGCATATATATATATATATATATATATATGTGTGTGTGTGTGTGGTGTGTGTGTGTGTGTGTGCGTGCGCGCGTGTGTGTGTGTGTGTATATATGTATATATATATATATATATATATATATATATATATATATATATATACACAAAGATAAATTGATAGATACACCTGAGTGAGCAAACAAAAATATGAGACACAGCCTAGTGGTTTTTTATGTTGATAAGCCTGGTACTTATTCTATTAGTTTCTTCTTGTGAAACCAGTTAGTTATGGGGATGTAAATAAACGAACAGCAGTTGTGAAGCAGTGATGAGAGCGAAACACAGAAACAAACTCACACACATACACTTACATATATACATACGTATATACATGATTGATTTCTTTAAGTTTCTGTCTACGAAATCCATATATATATAAATATATATATATACATAGACTTACATATATACATACATATAAATATGACTGATTTCTTTTAGTTTCTGTCAACAAAATCCACTGACAAGGCTTTGGTTGGTCTGAGGCTATAGCAGAAGACACATGCCAAGTCAACACACAGTGGGACTGAACCCAGGACCATGTGTTTTGGAACCAAGTTTGTTACCACACAGCCACACCTGCACCTATGTATGTGTATGTGTATGCATGTATATATCTCTCTATATATAAACGGCAGTTTGTCTGTGTGTGTTTCTGTGTGTCTGTTAGGTTGTACCCTCACCCTGACCACGGCTTTCAACCGATTCTGATGAAACTTGACACACACATAGCCCAATGTCATAATTCAAAACTAACGCAGCGAAAATTTTGAAAAGTTCCCCAAGTTCTGAAAAAAATCGATAAATTCGACATGGGGTCGAGAATCAGAAATACAAACCACAGACTGTCTAGGGGACGCAACTCGACCTTTTTAACTAAAAAAAAATTTACCATTATTCTTTTTCCATTTTTTGGCTATAACTCTCTAAAAATGCTTTATAGTTATTTCCCTTACAAACCCGAGCAACGCCGGGCGATACTGCTAGTGTGTATATATGTGTGTACATATTACATGTACATACGCACCCCACACTACCTACACCAACCCCAAAACACTTATAGGGTCCCACCACACCATTCCACGAACCTAAGAGCCACAACATACAATACTATAAAATACAACCCACATAACCAAACCAAAACGCTACTACCAAACATCCACCCCAGGAACCAACCATACAACCATAACAAACAACAAATGCACTACGGAGGAAACAACTACCAACACAATACACCTGAGGAACTAAGACGTAACACTAGGTTCAACAACAGACTCCAGAACAGAGCACCACAAACTCACTCTGACAATTATAACAACATGAGACAGATAAATAATAGCTTTGAACATAACTACACCAACCATTTTTTAGACCCCACACACAGGAACAGGGACACACGATGGCAAAGGACAAACAAAAGAAACCTCAGGTAATTAAGATAATCAATCTCTCAAACAAAGAACTTACACCTAACGAAATAAGCATACTCTCCAAAGGACTTAAATTTACACCCACCCCACAACGTTCTAATTATTATGAAATGAAAGATGATATTTCGGAATTTTGAAGAAAACTAAGACTCACCGAGGCATTTCAAGACAAACAAATAGAGGAGGACTCAATAGCTAGAAACAAGAGCAATTACACCCCCACCAAAGGTAAGAATAAAGCCTTAGACCGCTATTGTGACTACATAACTAATTTCCCGTTTCAATTCATCAAGAAACAAAAACACAGCCCTAACTTCAACAAAAGAGAATGGAACGACCTCATCAAACTAAGAGAAGACAAAACAATAACAATTAAGGAGGCAGATAAGAGCAACGCGATAGTAATAATGAATACAAACAATTATAAAAATTTAGTGCTATCCCTATTAAGAGATGAAACGTATTATGAAAGGGCCCAACAGTATAACCAGCAAAAAATAATGCATAACCTTAGGACATTAATCAACACATACCAAGAAGGACTCACGAACAAGGAATATGAATACATCACTAACTTCAAATGCAAATCGAGTTTGTTCTATGGTATCCCTAAGGTACACAAAAGCCAAACCATTAGAGAAACGTGCAAAACATCCACCGACACACTCATCAAAATCCCTTCACCAAATGATCTTAAACTAAGACCGATAATAGCAGGGCCAGCATGTGAAACTCACCGCCTCAGCAATTTCTTAGACACACTTCTTAAACCTTTCCTAAAACACATCAAAAGCTACGTAAGAGACGATATAGATATGCTCAACCACCTCCCTAAAACAGTCAATGAGAAAACCCTTCTAGTATCATTCGACGTAGTTAATCTTTATTCTAACATCCCTCACAACCTAGGAATTGAAGCAATCACCTTCTGGCTGAATAACTACCCCTTTGAACTCCCAACTCGCATAAACAAAGACCTTATAATAGAAGGACTTAGATTCATTTTAGAGAACAATTATTTTATTTTTGACAATGATTTCTACAGGCAAAGATCGGGAACAGCGATGGGCACGCGTACTGCACCATCTTTTGCCAACCTAGTGATGGGATACCTCGAGAAAATACTATACCGGATGACACTCGAGAAATATGGAAACACCTTCGCCACCTATATCCATAACAACTGGAAAAGATACCTCGATGACTGTTTCATCATCTGGGACAAAGGCATAGAGAAACTTGAGGAATTTAAAATTCTATTAAATGGAATAAATGACAATATACAATTCACGATGGACCACAACGAAAAAGAATTTCCATTTTTAGACATCCTCATTAAGAAAACCGGCAACAAAATAGAGACAGATATCTACTATAAACCGACAGACTCTAAACAGTACCTACCTTTGATTCATGCCACCCACGACACACTAGAATGAATGTCCCTTTTTGTTTAGCTAGAAGGATTTGCACCATAATATCAGACACAAACACCCGACACACACGTCTCCAGGAACTTAGAACCACACTTACAAATAGAAACTATCCACAGCTCCTAATAGACAGTGCAATCCAACGGGTACTTAAATTAAGTATAGAAGACCTGAGACAAACAAAACCAAAAAAGAAAGAACAATTAAAAACCCTTCCCTACATCTCTACACACAACCCACTCAACAATGAGGCCTTCAACACCATACTACAAAGCACAGCCCTACTAAAGGGAGACCCAAAGATGAACCGGATCCTCGAAACACACACCATCATTAAAAGTAAACGGCAACCAAAATCCTTGAAAAGGATTTTAACCAAGCTACACTGCACTCAACATCAACCACAAAACCAGCAGTTAGAAAATGTGGAAGGCCCAACTGCGGAATCTGTGTCATCTTGAAAGAAGGATCAGAATTTATACTGGAACAAGGCCACCAGTTCACCATTAGAACAAACTTCACCTGCGCATCAGAAAACTTAATTTACGTCATAACATGCGCAGGCTGCAATAGGCAGTATATAGGCCATACAAAAAATAGCTTACGTAACAGGATGGCGGTGCATAAATCACAAATTAGAAACCCTGATTACCGCAAAATACCGGTCAGCGGACACATAGATAGATGTGCTGGAAATGTAAATCCGAAATTTACAACTAACCCGCTCTATAAATTCAGTGACAACGCAACCTTCACACAACGCCAAAATAAAGAACTATATTTCATAAAAAAATTTAGACCAAGTTTAAACACCCTGGGCCAGGAATACTAAAACAAAAGATAAGTCCTCCGAAAAGGAGAACCAAATTTCACCACGGCCGCTACTTCAAACAGACACTCACTCTGACGGAAAAATTCTTTCGTGCAAATCTGACCCTGATACATACGATACAGCTAAGGGTCAGACCCGATTCTGATTGGTCAACAAGTTGATGACGTCTAGCTATGCTAGAATGGACAGGATACAAACAGGGGACAGTCATTAGTCAGAATATTGATGACGTCCTTTTCTGCTTGAATAGTCACCTAACAAGTACAGACAGGGGGCAGATCTAATGTAGCTATAAGTCGTGATTGGGCAGAATCTGGATGACGTCCCGCTATGCTTGACTAACGAAGCGACTGGTCAAGACAGGAAACAAACAAGAGGGAGTTATAATGCAGCGATTGGTCAAAATAATGATGACGTCCCGTTCCACTTGATTAAAGCCACCTAACGAAACGATTGGTCAAAACATTGATGACGTCACGCTACGCTAGATTGACCACCTAACAGGCATTATAAAACCGAGCATTTCACAAAAACTCACTAGAACCACCCAGCGAACTTCCACCATGGGCCATCACAATTGCTTAAGGTAAAAATGAATTCCTCGCTCTTTCGGAAACATCAATCTTCTGTATTGACCACTTTCCACCACTTTGATCTGTTTTTTGTATTGAATACGTATCGCCACCGTGGGCCACTGCATCGAACACTTTGAACATATACTTCAAACTATATATCAACTATACATGAACTATATATCAACTATACATGAACTCTAAGATGTCTGACTCCGTTGTGTATTATAAATGAATTTCTTGTGTTTGACGACATGAGCTGTCTCTTTATATATATAACTTTTTTTGATAAGGTTCATTTCAGGAACTGAAACATGTTATAATGTATATATAAAAATTAAAAATTGTATAATACAGCAGCATTTTCGAACTTCATTTTTTACAAATATATATATATATATATATAATATATATATATATATATATATTATATATATATATATATATATATATATATAATATATATATATATATATATATACATCTACGCATATACATGTATACATATACATCTATACATATACATGTATATATATACATCCATATATATACATGTATGTATATATATATATATATATATATTATATATATATATATAATATATATATATATTATATATATATATATATATATACATATATATATACATGTAAATTTAAATTTAAAATAATAAGGGTGAATAATTGAATATTAATTTGATTAATATCTATTTAAATCCAGTGGTGTAGCATGTTGAGAAGTCTGAAGTTTCAGAAAAAATATATTACATACATATAAGAGGGATGACCTGTAATTGTACATCATTATACTAGAAGAAGATCCTCTATGGTCTTACCATTCCTTTGTCAGTGGTAAGTCCATAGCGGATCTTCTAGCACAATGGGTGTCCACTTACAGTTCATCCCACTTACAAAATAGTTTCACTTTAATAGTTTCAGTATTAAAGTGAAAACATCTGACATTACAATAGAGAGATGTTTTTGTTTCACTTTTGATACATAATAATGAAATAGTGGGAAGCTACACACGCACACACATAGACGCAACTACACACTACACACAAAAACCACAAAGACAACCTACACATACACGCACACACGTACATAAACACACGCACACACATACTTCACACTGCCAGTCAAACACCTTTCTACTGACCATTCCTCTACGCGCATGTGAAGAGACACGCAACTACACAAAGGACCACCACTCCTGTTACCATGCTGCTGAATTCTTCCTACAACATTAAACTTATAAACAGCCAAAACCACATAAACACCACACACACACACACACATACATGCCATTACGCACAAACACATACACACAGACTTGCGCCCACGCTCATACCCACACATACACGCACATACCTCCTTCTTTTACACTCTCCTGTCTTAGAAAGAACTTTTTCTTCACCCATTCCCTTCCGGTCATTTCAAAGTGTAACCGTATGTGAATCGTTGGCGAGAATTTTGTTTTTTTTCTCCGTCTTCTTTTTCTATTTGACTTTCCGCTGTCCCCTGTTTCTGAAGAAGAGCTTTGCTCGAAACGTAAAACCACTTTTCTTTCCTTCACTGAGCATCTATTAATACTTTGCGTGTACCACGTCCTTGCGTTGTTGTTTTTGTGTTTTTTCTTCATTTTTCTGGGTTTACTAAATATAGCATACATATATATACTTTGATATCTAATTCAGACTTCGCATCTATATCTTCGAGTCCTATGGAACCGACCATCAGACAGAAATAAATTTTTGAAACAATATATGTCATAGATGGCCCACTGAATATTATTTGGCAAATAATCAAGTAATTATTTATAGCTGATACTACAATTTGTTTCGGAGTCAAATAGTTTTAATATGTAATTCTTATTTATTAGTTTTAAAAAAAGTGTTCATTAGTATTTTAAACGCGAGCATGTGGAAATAAATAAGAAAAAGCATTAGAAAAAAATGAAATAGTTTTAATTATGAACTATGAATTTAAGAATAAAAGTGAAATACATATATTTTTCATTTACAAAATATTATTTTCCAGTGTTAATGAATAACAATTTACATTTTTTTCACACCAGAAAAATATGCAATATCTTCATTAACGAATCATTTTTAAATATGGTGTCTTCTGAAGACAGCATTTCATATACGAATATTTGTTTTCATATCCATCCACCCATCTTCTCGCACTATTCAATGGAGTGTCGAGAGGGTAGAGTCTTCAGGCATCTCCTCTATAATGTGCTATCAGAAGCAATTGTCGTTACACTTTCCAGCCGGGTTCCTAAGCAGGGCCAATTGAGATTATGCATATTATTCAACTCGTTCTTGGTCTACCCCTAAGTCTCCTACGGGTTGACTCGGCTTCAAGAATCAGTGTTGTCATTCTTTCCTACGATATTCTAGTCCTAGATGGCAGGTGAATATATTGAGTAATACACACAAATACACACATATATCTTAAGGGAGATTGAGAGAGAGAGAGAGAGAGAGAGAGAGAGAGAAAGAGTGAGTGAAGGCGAGAGAGGGACAAACAGATCGAGAGGTAGATAGTGTAAATGATATAATACCTCGGTTATTGCGCCAATTATTATTATTATTATTATTATTATTATTATTATTATTATTATTATTATTATTATTATTAAGGCAGCGAGCTGGCATAATTGTTAGCACGCTGGGCGAAATGCTTAACGGTATTTCGCCCGTCACTACAATCTGAGATCAAATTCCGCCGGGGTCGACTTTCATCTTTTCGGTGTCGATAAATTAAGTACCAGTGAAAACACTGGGGTCGATGTAATCGACTAGTCCCCTCCCACAAATTTCAGGCCTTGTGCCTTTAGTAAAAAGGATTACCATTATTATTCTTATTATTACCATACACACGCACGCATACAAACACGCGCGCGTGCGCGCACACATTCACACATACGGTTTCTGTGTACATGTGTAAACAGACTGTTTTACGGAGATATAATACAAACGCGAAATTTGAAAGACAAAAAAAAACATGAAACCAAGAAGAGCCCATATTTCTGTCGTCGATGCCTCGGTACACTATTTTCATACCAGCCATTCTCAAACTCAACGAATTTAATTTGCAAAATGAAATACAGTGAAAATTTAGTAAAAACAGAACATAACAAAAACCAAAAAGATTAATTTAACAGCTTCTAATTTAAGTTTGTTATTAGTGTATGCAAAAAAAATATGAAATTTAGAACGGAGAACATTACAATTTCAATTTTCTAAAAATACAATTAGCTTTATTTCTGATGTTAACGAATGAACATATAAATCAATATTTGGCAACAATTGTGATAAAGAAAATAAATATAAATATAATATTGAATAAATAGCTCTATTCCAGAAAACAATATTCAATCATTGATAAATAGGTGCTACTTTACCGTGTAGTCTATAGGAGCATCCGTAATCTACGCTGTGAAGTGACCTGATTTGTCTACTGAGATCTCAGCTGGTTCTGTGACCTTTCATGGTATGAATTTATTACTTGCAGACTGAGCTTCTGTGAAATTTTTGAGCTGGTGTTCTATTCGTGTAATAGAAATAACCACGAATACAGCACTGACTCTACTAGGAAAATTTTCTAGTACGATAACCTGTTGCTGAAATGTGCAGGTAGACCGCACGCTAAAGTGTTAATAGACCATGTAGACCCGCATGCTAAAATGGCACCGATAAATCACAAATGACTCCCTTGTGTTTGATGATATTTTGCTAATTTAAACAGATTAGGTTCGATTACACATCTGAAATTTCCTTCACTGTTTAACTATCAGTTGTAACTTTTCCCTACCAGAAATGAGGAAGGAAATTGTAACAGCAACAGCAATTTTACTTCCTTCCAAAGACGGAAATATTTATTTTGTTCTGTCGCTGATAACAAACTGGTCTGCACATCCGGACAAAGATTTTTCAAAAATGCATTTAGAATATAAGTATTATTTGTATCTGGTTAATATTGCACTACTAATAACGCGGCGTGCTGGGAGATTCGTTAAGCGCGCAGGACAAAACTTTTAGCGGTATTTCTTAACGTGCTTAACGTTCTCCTTAACGTTCTGTGTTCAACTACCGTCGAATTAAATTCTCAAGTTAATTTTTAATGAGCTAGAAAATCACTGATAAGAGATAAAAGTGGTGACTATTCTAAGAAGTAATTTTTATAGCCACTTCAACTTAGCTGTTCCGTAGGAACTGATGTTACTATCATTTTAACTCCAGCAGTACGCCTCCTCCAGTTGGTTATTCGTTGCAATCAGCACTTGATACATTGCAAACAGGGGAGAGAACCCCTACCATCTTCCAGAGAAGGAACACCAGACGGTAGGGTTTCGAGCTCTTTGTGCTCACATATGTGTATGTGTGAGTGTGTGTGTTGTGTGTGTGTATTATGTATGTATTTTGTCTGTTGAAATTCTATATCTGTGCAGCTGAAGATAGCACTGCATTTAAAATTGATGTAATGATAGCATTGTTCAATTAAATGGAGTCGGTTGAAACGGTCGTACTGCATTTCTTATATGAAATCCTGTTTCTTATTTTGATTTTCTTTACCCTACTTCGAGCTGTGCTGTGCGGATAATACCGGACTGACTTGGTGCTTCAACTTAAGTGCCTAATTCAGCTGAATCTTAATTACTTCTTGTGTGTGTGTGTGTGTGTGTGTAATCACAGAGTGGCTATAAAAGAATGTGCGTAGTATTATATTAAGTAATATGTTCAAAATTATATGGAACTAAAACGAATAGAACAAACGGAAAATATACACGTAGAATGTCGCTAAATCCTCATCAATTATCGTCGAAAGGATCGTAACAATTACACAACTCGAACAATAACTAACTTAGCGACATTCTATGAGTATATTTTCCGTTTGTTCTGTTTGTATTGCTTCGGCAATACATATACTAAAATTGGAACGATACAGAGATATTAGCATGGCCCCTGCACAAGGATGACACGCAAATTCGTGAAGCGTTCCATATATTTCTAAGCGCAGGAATGGATGTGTCGTAAGAAGCTTGGTTCCAGGTTCAGTCCCAGTGCGCAGCACCTCCAGCAAATATCTTCTACTATAGCCTCGGTCCGACCAAAGCCCTGTGAGTGGATTTGGTAGATGGAAGCTGAAAGAAGCCCGTCGTATATATTTATCTCTGGGATTGTCCCCACCCCACATCACTTGACAATCGATGTTGGTGTGTTTACGTCCCTGTCACTTAGTGGTTCGGCAAAAAAACCGATAGAATAAGTACTAGGCTTACAAAGAATAAGAGTCCTGGAGTCGATTTGTTCGACTAAAGGCGGTGCCCCAGCATGGCTGCAGTCAAGTGACTGAAACAAGTGAAAGAATAAAAGATTATTGTGTGTGTGTGCATGTGTGTGTGTGTGCGTGTGTGTGTGTGTGTGCGTGTGCTAGCGTGTGTGTGTGTGCGTGTGCTAGCGTGTGTGTGTGTGTGTAGTGATGACAACAAATGGCAATTGTTTTCAGAAATCCGAGAAGTCGCTGACGTATACTTGAACTTACTTTCTCTTTCCAGCTGCACTGATACTTCACCCTA
>NC_042998.1:167235016-167272516 GCF_006345805.1 Octopus sinensis
ATGACAAAAGTTCGTTGCATGTGTGTGTGTGTGTGTGTTTGTGTTTGTGTGTGTGTGTATGTGTGTGTGTATGTGTGTGTTTAATTTCATGCATGTGCGACTAATCTTAATCTTGTGTTTGTATATTAGATAGTGTTATATCATTTCTTTTTGATCAGGACTAAAGCACTATAGATACCTCATTTCTTCTCTACGTGCCTAAAAAATCTTGCTTATTCATCCGGAGGTGGGAATCCAGGCATTGACTCCAAGCAGTATTTCCCATATAATTTGCCAGGTGGCATAGGTCCCAATTTAGCAGGTTTATTATTAAATCGTGAGACTTCGTAAGATAAAAAAAATAAAACATTAACACGTGTTGTCAATTGAAAAGCTTTAAACATTTTCATACGCTTAAATAATACATTCCGTAAGTATAAATTGTGTTTGTTTATATTAACAATTCTATGAAGCATGCCAATGAGTTTGAATAAATGCATTATACATTACATTCTCACTACCAGTTTGATAAACAATGTCAGTGATTGTCAGTTTGTGTATGTATATGAGTAGATAAATGTGTGTATTTTAGTTCTGTGTCTTTAGTTGTGAGTGTTTGTGTTTGATTGTATAGTTAGTTATTTTCTCATAATGAAAAATAAATCTTGTTTTCCAACATACTTGTTCTTTTTCTGTGACAGATTAAATTTAGAACGTTTTCCTTTAGTTATTTTCATCATCTTCAGTGCAATCGATTTGACTAGAGTTTGTAGATATGTTCTTGCGCACTAATCCATAAACTATGCGCTTGACCTGAATTCGAAATTCTTTGTTACAGAACCCATAGACAACTGGATTCATGGTGCAATTAAGAATCCACAAACGTGAACACACTCGTCTGATCGTTTCTTCGATTGTAAAATTCTTGCTTTCCACATCTTTCGGTATTAAAGACAAAATACAGAAAGGAGAGAAACTAAGTGCGAACAATGCAGTTATAGAAATTACTGTTCGATTTATCCGATGAAGTTTTCTGATATTTTTTCGTTTATCTTTATCCAGTTTAGATTCGTCGGGCATGTCTAAACGAAGAAAGTGGCGTCGTGCAGTACGCCAAACTAAACAATAAAGAACGAAATTTACGATGAGATCTAACGAATAGCCAAGAAAAACGGCTGCAAAATAGATTCTCCAACTAACTGATGATTTAAATTCACAAGTACTTACGTTTAACTTATATTCAAAGTCTGGTACGTCAATCCTTATTGCCCAAATAACTGGCAAGGAGAATGCAAGTGAGCAAAAATTGATTACAAATGTCAGGATTCTTCCTTGGAATTTAGAGAACTGAAAGTTGGTGGGACGGCAAACTTTCTGGTAACGTTCAAGAGCGATGGCAAGTAACATTAATGAAGATCCAATGCAACAAAAGAATACAGAAAGTCTTTGAAATTTACAAATCAATTTAGATGGATGCATAACTGGTAAGAATAAATCAATCAGCTCAAAATTGATGCCGATTAAACAGCATATCAAATCGAAGAATGCAAGACTGCTGATGAATAAATTCAAGTTCGAATAACGCAAGCAACAAAGATAAATATAAATCACAGCGCAGTTACCCAGTATTCCAATCGGAAAAAGAAGACAGATAAAAACAATTGCTGGTTGATTCATGAGAAATATTTTTTCGTTGAGAATTTCCAAAGTCATATTTTCGTTGGAATTTGTTTCTAGAAGATGGCGAATGATTGCGTCCATTTTTCTAATTGATATTGCAGCAGATGTTGTTGTTGTTGTTATTGTTATTGTAGTGGTGGTGGTGGTTGTGGTGGTGGTGGTGGTGGTGGTGGTGGTGGTGCTGCTGCTGCTGCTGCTAGTTGCTGGTTATATCAATAATGTTATTGATGTTAATATTCTCAGGAAACAGGCACAGGGTCAAGAAGCACTTCTTGATTTTGTTGGCGTCGTCATTAATAGAATAGATTTTGCTGGAGTAACGGGTCACTCATAGTTTCTCGATGACAATGCTGATGTCAGGCCTGATATTCTTGTTCACGACTCGGTTTCTTTATTTCAAATACGAAAGGATTAACACCTCTCTTATCATCCTCCAACGCCTCTTACTCATAATTTCTTTTCTCTCCACTTTTTCTATGAGTAAGCCATACACTTTTACCTTTGGAAGGTTTGTCAGTTCCTGTATAGCACAGCTTAAACGTTATATGTTTTTGTTTCATTCGTTGACATGGATGTGAATGTGTTCGGAAATGACAGCAGTTATGTATGTACTTGTGCACGTGATAGCCATATACACCATGCTGGAGAAAGAGGAAATGAAAACAATATACATTTATTGCTAGCTTTTACAAATCTACTTGTCTTATTTTTCATAGAATTTTAGGTAATGATGAAGCAAAAATACAATCGCTACTTATCAAAAAAGAAAATGTAGTTAATGTTTTGATGTAACACTGCAACTGATCAAACGGGGCAAAAATGTATTTTTACTTTACGTTTTTTTTTCTATTCTTCCATATAATTGCATAATGTTATCAACGAGTTGATAAACAATATGCAGTTATAATGCCCCAGCATGGCCACAGCTCGTGAGCTGAAACTAGATAAAATTAAAAAAAAAAAAATAATGAAAAATGCTCAAGCTAAAATGCATTTAAAAAAATTAAAGAACATGAATTTTAACGAAGTAAATATATTATACCTTATGGTAAATTCAAAAGGTGAATACATGGTTTTGGTTATCATTTCTCTTTCCTTCTGTAGATAGTGGGAAGCATATTTCATAGTTAATCCAATAGAATTGTCGGTACAGAACTTCCCAAGGAACAGAGAATAAACAACCGTGATTAGTTGCCTATAAGCAAAGCAACGAGATGAGAAAACTGTGTTGAATACAATATCTATTTCATCACTGAAGTATGTTGACCTCTTAAATTTCGGGAAACAATAATCAAAATGAAGTTTCAAAAATGATTATGTGCCAAGCCTAATGGAAGCTACACGAATCTTTTCGTTGGATGACAACATCCTGTTTACCATTAAATTAATTCGTCTATGTGTGTGCGTGCGTAATTATGATATATATATCCTTTCTAGCATGCATTGTTTTATAACAGCACAAGAAAAGGATCAAGTTACTAAAGAAAGATTTCTGCGACACTTTTCGATTCCTTATTTCAGTTATATCACTTTACGTTGTCAATATATTTCAGCAAAATTTGAAAATTTCAACTTTTCTTTTCTGTTTACGTAAAGACAACAGGGTGTACCTGTCTAAAGATGAAAAAAATTACTCAATTGAACACTTTAGTGCTTACAGAATCATTAGGACAGTATTATACTTACGGTACTTCTTTACGGACCTTTGTGTTCTGTGTTCAAATCTCACGGAAGACAGTTTTTCCTGTCAGGGTTTGGATGTCGATAAAACAGAGTACAAGACAAATACCAAGGACGTTACATAACAGTATACCCAGATTTTAGATCTTGTTCCAATGTTAGAAATCAACTAAATATGTATAATTTACTAAACAGTACATATATAAACAGGCATTCTAACACACACAACTACACACTGTCACAGATAAGTATAAATATGTGCATTTGTTTGTGTATTATGGTCTTATGCTATTCATGTATTAACAGATGCATATTTGTGCAATATAGTTCATATCTCGTTCACGTTGCCATGAATTAATATATAAATATATATATGTATGCGTGTTTATAGGTAGTTACACGCGCACTTGTGTGTGTGTGTGAATGTACATATACATATATATTTAATCTGCAGACATCTCTAAATTGTGCATATATATATATGCGTGTGAGTGTACGTGCGCGCGCGCGCGTGTGTGTGCGCGCGCGTATGTGTCTATGTATATACGTGTGTGTACGTGTGTGTGTGTGTGTACGTGTGTGTGTGTGTGTGTGTGTACGTGTGTGTGTGTGTGTGTGTGTGTGTGTATACGTGCATCTTTGCGTGTTTTGTTTTTTTTGTCTAGGCAGGCAAACCTACATCGTCAGGGATTGTCTGTTTACTACGTTCACGCAGGTCATAAAGATCAGTTATCATTGCTGGCCAGACGTTGAGGTCGAAACAACATAGACGAAACACACATCAAGCACATCATACACACACATCAAGCACGTACATCCAAACATACACACACACACACACACACACACACACACACACACACACACACACACACACACACACACATGCATACATACATACATTCATACATACACATAGATAGATAGACAGCCGTACGTGATACCTTCCCAATTAATGATAAATGATTGAAACAGTGACAACTTATTTCCAAAACAAGAGCGAGTTGTTAATGTCGACTATAAACTTAAAGCTAACGTTTCACTCCCATGGTTCATCAACGAATTTACTGAATGCATACACCCTGACTGACATCATGTCTGCAGGCATCGCCTCCCACACAGATATATTTAATCATCAAAGATGTATGTATTACTTTAATGTGTGTTTCTTTAGATAATACACGTACTCCAACTGAAATATGTACAAACCTGGGGCAAACTAAAATTTAACACTTTTATGCTTGGTTCCATCATTGACCTTGATGCGGCCACCGTCTACAATGATTTCTGTTGATTATATCAACCCAAGTATTTTAACAGTTACAAACATATTTCAACTTGCATATTTCGAGTTACGTCTTTCTTGACTTTAGTCGATTTATCCATCTTTACGTCAGTCTCAGCGAACATATTTAAAAGCATTTTTTTTTAAAGAAAAGGAAACCAAAAAAAAATAATAATAATAATCCTGAAATGTTAAATCAAACAAAATACACATAGAAATATGTACGAGCTATATATTAAAACGGATATACGTTAAGTTTTTTAAATGATTTCTCGTAATACATCGTTTTTCGACTTAAGTTTCCTCTCCTGGAATTTGTTTTCGTATGTTGTTTACTGTTGGTAACGTCCTGTACCCATATATGCATGTGTATGTATTTATATATATGTATGTGTGTGTGTGTGTGTGTGTATTATTTGATTGAACGGCAAGCATCCATTTCCAAGTAAGTATATATATAATATATATATATATATATGTATGTATGTATATGTATGTGTGTGTGTGTGTGTGTGCGCGTGTGTATGTGTGTATGTGTTTGTGTGTGTGTGTACTTGTGTCTGTTTTCATCCCCTTCATTTACTGCTTGACAACTGGTGTTAGTGTGTTTACATTCTCGTGAGAAGAGTAAACCAAATACAAGACCTTAAAAATAAGTACTGGAGTCGATTCCTTCATCTAAAAAAAAAGATTCTTCATGGCATGAATACAGCATAACCTTAGTCTAATGACTGAAACAAGCAAAACGAAAATATATATATATATATATATATATATATAAACATACACACGCACACACAAACAAACACACACACACACACACACACACACACATATGTGCAGGAGTGGCTGTGTGGTAAGTAGTTTGCTTATATGATTTCGGGTTCAGTCCCACTGCGTGGCACCTTGGGCAAATGTCTTATACTATAGCCTCGGATCGACTAGAGTCTTGTAAGTGGATTTGGTAGACGGAAACTGAATGAGGACCGTCATAAATATATATATATATATATATATATATATATATATATATATATATATATATATATATATATATATATAAAGGCAGTGCTCCAGCATGGCCGCAGTCAAATAAAGACTGAAGCAAATAAATGAAAAGGTAGTCCTGTCGCATTTTTGTACGTCTTCAATATTTATGGTAAAATAAGCATTTATTTTTACCGTCTAATGTTTTTTCTTCTTTCTTTGCAGATTAGTGGGTCAATTCGTATCGATTTTACCTTTTTTAAAATATGTTTTGATCAGACCCACTGTGGGCTGTATGAATGAATCCAAAAGGGGGCTCTTCAGCAATAGAAGAGGCAAGAAATATTCATTCTGTTGATGAAAATGATGCCTCATGAGTCTGGACATGCCAATGATTGTTTGGCCAGATTCCTCATAGCTACCCCTCGATCTAGACGCCTAAGTTCCGTCAATATTGAGTTTCTGAAAACCGTAGTTAAGGAAACTCCAAAGCAAACTGTACGAGAATTAGTAAAACAGTTCATATTCAAGTCACGCTTCGATCATAAAACGCCTTCATGAACAAGGAAAATGTCTAAACGTGATCAGAGGGTCCCCCAGATTAATCTAAGAACTATTCTTTGCTCATCATTTAAGAGACGCCTTTTACCTACAATAAAAAAGATTATTTCTCGACTCATATCTCTTCGGAATTTAAGTGACGCTACATACACTCATAGCTCCTATTGGATACCGAGTCATTCAGTAGCTGAGTCAATCGAAACGTTAGGAAATTTTGTTTTATAGGTTACTAACAAATATGAGGATATTATTAACCCCAGAAATACTTTTTCCCTTTCCTCTTACATACTTTTTCTCTCTTTCACGCCCTCTCTTTATCTTCTCATCAAAAATGTCTTTCTTTGTACACTAGTGTTTCTACTGTTGTATATTTGCCATGAGGTTATCATAAGTTCCATCGAAAGATTTGGTCAAGGTTATTGCTGATGGAAGAAAGAGATAAAAGCAAAAGATAAACACAGACTCGAGGGCAGGGAATACATTGGCAAAGAATTGATATAAGAAACATGCAATTGTTAAAATATCATTTAACGGGAGAGAAAACAGCAGATCTTGGCATTGATATAGTATGTTTGTATTCAGCCAGTACAATTGCTAATACATGTACTAAATTTTATGGAATAAACCATATACATTATCAAGTAAAATGCATTGAGTATAAGGTGACATATAATGGGAAATATATTTATATACATTTATTTGTGCATGATATGTGTGTGTGTGTGTGTGTGTGTGTGTGTGTGTGTGTGTGTGCATGCGTGCGTATGTATATATATATATATACGTGGTCTGATCAATAAGTATTCAGACTGCTCCTGGCATAGTAACGAAGCTAAAGCAAGCCGCAAAGTGAAGTCGTTTGTCACAGATTGACCTTGAACTCCGCCGTATATGCGCACTAAGTTTTTATATCAAAAGCGAGTATCTTAAATATTAATGATGAAAACTTCAACCCCTGCATGCATAAGCAACAGTTCACCACTCTAAAATTTCAAACAGACGCACCATCTACTTTGCCATTCAACCAAACCTGGACAGGTGTTTTCTTTGAACAGCAATTATTATATGCATTATATGAACTTTATGCATTAAAGACACAGGTCCCATAAACTTATACTGAGCTTCCTCATTACACAAATATATGGGCATCAGACATATCCATGACATCACACAATATACACAAATTTATGAAAAAACTCCATGAGCCTACAATCCTGGGAGTAATCGCAAGAACCAAGTTGGACGTCAAAATAGGCAATTGATATTGGAAACATCACAATTATGAGTACATGTCGAAACACAAACAAAATGGATAAAGTATATACGTGTGCATTTTGTATGTAAATATGTATATACACAGACACATAATATATACATACATATGTATACATCTGTGTGTTTATATGTGTGTGCATGTGTATGTGTGTGTATGCGTATGTGTTAATATGCGTATGATACAAAATGATTCACAAAGTGAATATACACATAAACTATGCATAATACCTATGTATAAATATAAACAGACTTATAAATATATAATCTTATGAATTCACAAGAACTATGTGTGAAAAACGTGTGGAACTCCGCAACCAGGTGTACACATATACGCAAATACGAACTATTAAGTGCACACACGACATAAAATTCAATACAAGGAGATAATAACTCGAGGAGAGTTGCTGTCTCTTGAGAGATATATTTATTTGTTTACTCCAAAATCTCGAGCAATCTTACGTGATTTTATTGTGTTTTCATCTTAGATGGAGATGAACACTAACATCTCATGTGGCAGACTTGAATAATTGTTGAGAGATATCTTTCTCAACATGAAACCAATGATAGGCTTAATATACAAAGAAAGAATTTTTATTCACCAATGCGGTGTTGAGCACTCATTCTCACTGTTCGATATTAACTATACACAGAGAGATGCACACGCATACACATACACACATGTCTATTTATCTATTTATCTGTCTGTCTGTCTGTCAGTCTGTCTATCTGCCTGTCTGTCTATCTATCTCTTCCCCTTTCTCTTTCTCTCTCTCTCTCTTTCTATGTATATATATATATATACACACACATATATAAATGTTGAACTATAAGAATGAGTGCTCAACACCGCACTGGTGGATAAAACATCTTTATTTGTATATTAAGGTTACCATTGGTTTCATGGTCAGAAAATAACTTAATATCTTAACAATTTCTTTCAATCTCTGTCTCTGTCTCTGTTTTTCTGTCTGTCTGTCTCTGGGTCTTTCTCTCTCGCTCATTTCTCTCTCTCTCTCTCTCTCTCTCTCTCTCTCTCTCTCCCTATATATATATATATATAAATATATATATATATATATATTAAGGTAGGGGGCTCCGAAAGGGGGCTCACGGAGTAGCGTCCCTGTCTTTCTGAGCTAGTTTTCCAATATATTTCTTAAAAATCGTGGTACAGACTTTGGTCTCAGGACCACTCGTGTCTAGAAACTGAGGGTGGGGATAAGCCAAGGCATGCTCCCCGTAGAAAATCCAGCTCCCAAAAGTCTCATGATAGCAAAGAGCACCAACCAGCCCAAAGGTTGGGGTGGGCTGCAGCTACCTACCTTGATTGCTATGGCATTGGGGTAGATCCGGTCATCCCCGTTAACAGGGACAAAGCCTGCATTTAAAACACTAGTTGCTGCTGTTGATGATGATGATGATATATAGAGAGAATTACGCTAATGAACTCCCACATCGCAACAAAAAAGAATTCGTAATAGAAGTGCTAAAATTCATCTTCAAAGACAACTTCTATCGGCAAAAATCAGGGACTGCGATGGGTACGAGAATGGCACCCTCCTTTGCTAACCTAGTCGTAGGATATCTTGAAATCAGACTTAGCTGAAATCTCATGTAGGGAATAAATAAATATACAAAAACTCAACGCTAAAGCTGCTAGATGAAATATGTACAGTTATGTGTATGTGATCATGAATTAAATATATACTAAGACCAAAGTTGGTTATACGTTCGTATTTAGGCGTGTTCTGTATTTTTCGATAAATGAATTTTCTTTATTTAAACGTCCTTGTACAGAAACTGTTTCTTTGCACTGGTAGATTGGGAAAACTGTGAAGTGTGGTTGGATATTACCTGCATATCTTTTTATGTGTTCACTCAAAGGAATCTGTCTGTACTGTGGGAAACGGATCTTTTCCTTATGTGGTGTGGCTCTCATCTAAGTATTATACTTGTCTGACCTATATAATTATGTCCACAACCTGAGCAAGTTATAACATAAATTAGATTCTCGGAAGAACACAAGTGAAGTTAGTTTTAATTGTGAATCCCCCTCTCCTTGTTTAAATAGGAATTCCGAGCCTTCCAGTGGGTTGGGGCATGTTCCACGGTTTGGGTCCAGATTTTTTAACCGCTGGTTGTTGTATAAAGCTTCGCATTTGTCAGAAGTCGTTTCAGCGATTTGTGTTGCTTTTAGCATCTGATGAATTTATGTGTTTTCAGAATGTTGTTCATTTTTGGATCCCTAGTAAGCAAAGGTAGACTTTGTACAATAGTGTTGTATGCCTCATTGTTCCTAGTGTTGTGAGTTGATACGTACAGTAGTGTTTTGAGATGAGATGTGGTGTTACATTTAGTTTCCCTTAGTGTTTTAATGCCTAATTACTTGGAACACTTAATTCCATCGTCTATAATTGAGGGTGGATATGGTCTTTCATTGAGTGTTGTTCTGAGGTCTTGAAGACGGAGGTCCCGAATATTTTCAACAGATAATATTGTGTAAATCCTTTTTGCTGAATTGGAGGGTATGTTTCTTTTGATGTGTTTCGGGTGGCATGAGCTAAACAGACGATATTGCTTCAAGTCCGTTGGTTTATGATAAATTTCTATTTTTCACTTTTTATTATCATAATATCTATAAGAAAAGGAGCTGTTCCTTCTTTTATTTTATATATATATTCTTTGTATTACAACTCACCAGGTGGAATAATCGAAATTCTCCTCCTCCCGTTTTCATACTATACATGTTTATCTTTACACACATAGATATGTAGATTGACAGATAGACAGAGAGACAGACAGATATCTAGCTAGATAGATAGATAAATAAATAGATAGATAGATAGATAGATAGATAGATAGACTGATAGACAGATAGATAGATAGATAGATAGATAGATAGATAGATAGATAGATAGATAGATAGATAGATAGATAGATAGACAGATAGACAGATAGATAGATAGATAGATAGATAGATAGATAGATAGATAGATAGATAGATAGATAGATAGATAGATAGATAGATAGATAGATAGATAGATGTAACAACAATATATGAATGTATATTTCTACGCATACGCGCAGATACACCTGCACACACACACACACATACAACACATACACAAATTCACAAAAGTATACTACATACAAAAGTATAAACCCACACACACTCACATATATATCTATTGCATATATAATTATTACCTGTCAAGGTTTTTATTCCCATGCAAGCCACTTGATAAGATCGATATTTAAATTAACGATATCATTATTATTTATATCTATTGCATATATATATATTATATATGTATAGAAATTAAATATAAAATATAAATTACAAAGTGGGACAAGAACGCAATACCGTTTATATATGTGCGTGTGCAGGTGTGTGTATGTGTGTGTGTAGATATGTATGTATACATACATATACACAGTTGACTACTCTTTATTTTCTCTTATATTCCTTTCTTCTTCGTTTTTCTCTATCCTACCTCTCTCTCTGTCTGTCTGTCTGTCTGTTTGCTTCTCTCTCTCTTTCTCTCTCTCTATATATAGAGAGAGAGTGAGAGAGACAGAGACAGACAGACAGACAGATATATATATATATGTGTGTGTGTGTGTGTGTATGTATATATATATGTATATGTATATATATATAAAGATATATATATTTACACACACACACATGTATAATAGAGTATGTTTCTCTCTCTCTCTCTCTCTCTCTCTCTCTCTCTCTCTTTCTGTCTATCTATATTCACTTATATTCACTTACTTTCGTCTTCTTTTCCTCTAATACTTCTTTACAACAGCATGGTTTCGTCTCTTTTTTGTTTAAGTGGTAAAGCAACTGATTCAAATCAATTCAAACTTTCCGCTCGATTGTTTTTCTATGCGCAATATAATAAACGTGAGGGTGAATGGTAATATATATGTATATGTTATACACACGCACACACACACACAGAGTCACACACACAGACACACAGACACACTCACACTCACACACATACACACACACAGTCACGCACACATACACACACAACCCACATATACAATCACACACACATATTTATACATATATATTTTTTTATACACACATTTTTTTAGACATATACATATATATATATATATTTATATTATATATTTATATATATATATATTATATATAGATATATATATATATATATATATATATATATATATATATATATATATAATATATAATATTACATACATAAAATACATATACGCATATGCATGTCATAATTACATGCTACACAAAACACACCTTAACCTTACAATGAAAGTAGGTATCAGTTACTATGATAATGATAAATCATTTCATCCCTATTAAATCGGAATTTTCAAGCTTGCACATATATATATGTACACTGATACATTCATATTCACTTTTTCCTCTTCTCTCTCACTCAGTCTCTGTCGCTGTTAACTGCTTCTCTGATTAACCCACTAACACACACTCACACACACACAACAGACACATACGAGCGCACGCAGACACACACGTACACACACAAACAAACGTACAATCAGTATCAATTGCTGTGTTAACTTAAAACATACTGTTGCAAAGCAACACACACACACACACACACACACATACACACACATATACATACATATATATATACATACATATATATATATATATATATATTATATATATATATATAAATATACGTATATATGCACACACATACAAACATACATACACACACATACATACATGCATACATACATAAAATACATACATACATACATTACATACATAATATACATACAATACATACATACATACAGAAAGGAATATATGCATGGATGGATGTCCACTGACACACACATATATGTATATATACATATGTATTATATATGTATTGCATGTATGCTTGTATGCCTCTTTTTTTTATTATTATAAATCTTCCACTGAGGAGAAAGCCGGTTTCCAACAAAGATACAAGGCTCCATCTTTGGGATGTAGTTGACACAGACAAATTCAAGTTTGGAACTTGAGAAAAACTTGCATATGTTTACTGTTCCACTCACAGATTGCATTTGTAATGTACGAATTTGCCGGTCGATTTCTCTTTCTGAAAATCCCAGTTTATCCAGGTTTTCCATTAAGCATTTACTAATAAAACCTAGTGCTCCAATTATTATTTGTATGAATATGAATCATAGTCTGGATATAGAAGCTAGAGATTTCGAAGCAGTTGTCCATAGATATTCTCTTTTTCTTTGATGCTTAAAAAAATATTTATATCTGCAGGGCAGCTGACCTCTATGATGGTACATACCTTTGTCACTCTGTCCCAAACAGCAATACCCGACCTGTTATGCTTACATTTGATAGAAGTTTGATGGAAATATTCCATTAGTATTCTTTTAGTTGGTGTTTATGAATGTATTCCATAACAGAGGGATTTTCTAGGTTTATTGGTTGTACACAACACATCTAGATGATAAAGTCTGAGAGTTGTAAAGATAATTTATGAACACCATGTGTTTGTAAATTTTTTACTTGTTGGGTGTGGAGGAAGGAATATTGTCCTCAGAGACTGGTGAACTTGATGCTATTAATGTTCCATATAAACTGTAGCAGGTAAGACGAGAGCAAGAGGAAGATTTCAGGGAGCCGATGTTCGAGAGAGAAGGAACTGTGGGTAATGGATGTACCAAGAGTGACGAAAGGGGTAAAGACGAGTGAGTGGGAGATGCTTGAATAGTGGCTGTACAAGACCAGCTAACTCTGAGGAACAGTGGGAGGTAATTACAGTAACCATAGATGAATAAATGAAATGAATCTTATGCTTGTTTCTAGTATCTTGTGCTTCCTTTATAAACCTTATTGTTTATTCATAAGTGAAACCAAATCTTTTACTTTCTTAGAGAAATTGCGACAGGCATAACATCGGCAACCAATGTCAAGGTAGGGCTGCTCTACCTTTTCCATCCAGCCTAACAACTATTTTAATTACGTTAGTGTATCAAGTTTACTTTGTATTTTACGTCAGCAATATTTTCTGGATTAACGTTCGCTCTAAAAGAATTTCTTTCACGCACTGATTTCAAATTATACAATCGACTTTTGTCTGTTTATAACTACAAAGATTTCCTGGATATACCAGTAAATCTGCCGTCGTACTCCACTTCTAATCCCTCATTTGTCAAATGTGTCCCTTTTTAATATAGCTTTCTGGGTGTCTTTCCTTCCATTTCAAAGAAATGCTACTTTTCCTTTTCTGGAGACTTCCCTCTATTAACTTCATCCACTTTCTTTTCTAGTGCATCCAGTATTACAGTCAGGTCCTGATTATGTCACCATGTACACGATATGTACCTCTTTTCGATCTAACCTACAATCAGATTGTGTCTGATGCTCAGTTCCATATACTGTACATTTGCATTTGTTATTAATTGTCACTCTTCATTTCACTAACTTTGCGGATGACATTAACATATAAAGCCTTAATATCATTTGTTTTTTCCCATGGTCCCATTTCATTAACATCACCAAGTTTTCTTCCTTTGTAGATAAAAAAAAATTCCATTTCATGCAATTTTATCGTTGTGTACACTGAGTCAAAAGAAATTACCGCTCCTTTTATTCCTCTATCTTGACTTCACCCTCTTCTGCCTGTCTATTTTACTTGTCGATAACTAAGACGAAAGAAGAAAAAAACAGCTTGCTACTTCCTAATCTCAAGCCCTTCCTTCCATCGTTCCCATCTTCTGACATGTATTCGTGCTATATATTTATCATTACTTCATTACTTACTTTTTCTCCTACCTCTTTATACCCTGTCATAATGTCATACAAATTGTCATGTGCTTTAGAAATCGCAACATCGTAAAAGTTTGGTCCCCTGCAAACGATGGCAATGGTAAATACAACTGCAGTTCTTTTCCACGTATGTTTCACTATTTTTAAATTGTCCAAGAAAAACTAAAATTTTTTCATATATTTAGTGCGTTTCTGTGCGAACCTAAATATTTTGGTGACAGCAACTTTTTTGAATTTTCCAGGAATTTTGGCTTTGTCAATTTCTTTCAAACAATCAACTATTCGGTTGCATACCTCCATTTTTTCCTACTTTTATCAGTCATAATACCTATATACCATGTTTCCAAACTTATAAACACTGTTCCTTATTCGTTGGTTCACCAGTAAATTTCTGTTGTACTCTGTGTAAGACCTGCCTAACTCATATTAACTTATTAAAAGCACGCAGAACAGCGAAAATCAAAACAACGATGTGTATATTTATTCTTCACGCGTTCTGGCAGCCTTGAACGTGAACATTGGGCTATTGGGTTATTATTACCAGTACTGAGAGTTTTCAGCAGCAAAAGGGCTGGTAATCACCTGAAAATCGAAATACTACTTACATCTAATAAAACGATTTATGGGAATAGAAAGTGATTGGTGACTTGGCATTCAAATACAATCGATAGCATATGCAGATGCCAGTGGTTGTATGGTGAAAATCAACATTTAGAAAATCAAAATCAAGTTAGATGAAAATCAAAATTTGAATTCTGTTCATGATAAGCAAGGGGAAATATATTTATCTGATATAAATTTTTTATCAGCTCAAATCACATATTTTAGCTACTTAGTAAAACACCCACCCATCAGCTGTTCAGTTATGTTCCTCATGACAGTGTTCCAGCTACCGTTTCCCTCTAACTAAAATAGTAATTTGAAAAAAGGGCGTAGTGTTTGCGTCGGACAAAAATACAGTAATTTGGTCGCGTAAATTTATATACAAATTCCACTGATTTCAACTTTTTCTTTCATCTTTCCGTGGTTGGTAGATTAAGCCCTAATCAAGAACTGACTGATCTTCCTTCCTCCAAAATGTGTGTCGTACAACCTAATCTAAAAATCATTATTTTCACGACATAAAAAAGAAATCGGTAAATAAAATAAAATATAGTTATAAAGGAAGATGGAAAATACATAGAACACAAAAGACGATAAGAAAAGGAAGTGAACATATGTGTTACCGTAATTAATTTAAATTCTTTGAATAGGCTATAATGGTCTTGTAATTACAAAGTAACGGTTGGGTTGTTCTTCATAGACCGACATGCCATCAACCAAATAACACGCAACGTTTTTCAATTGTCACAACATCTTCAGTTGATTAAAACGCCATAATTTTCCTGTCGCAGGCAACTAGAAAGGCATTCTAATTCTTTGTAACAACAGACTTCAAGCACAACCTCCTCTTTTCACTCTTTTTATTCTGACCCTAATTCTACAAAATTCAAAATTCTTCAAGCACGTGTCGTCTCTTTAATTCTCTTCTTTGCCTGATTGCGCTAAAATGCCAGTCTAATCTCTGCAAGAATACATCATATACCTACAGTACATGATGTATAAAGTCGTTAACCAAATTAAATTAAGCCTATCATCAAATATACACATCTCCAGAAACTCAGTTTAAATGTATCCACAATTAAATTAAGGACCAGAGGAGGAGAATGTTGCTTTTCCCTTAAACTTTTCAGCCTCTATACAAGACTTGTTAAAATGATGAAGCTGATATCTTGCTTGAACATTAAACCAATGATAAAATATTCACGTCTCTCGAAATGTCCAATTTCACTCAGTTTAAGTGTATCCGCAAACTAAAACAGTAGCCATGACTGAGTAAAGTAAAGCTTTCTCGATTAAAGAAATTATGAGTTTGTATGATGTTACTAATATTCAGTTCTAACCTATCATTGTTCCTGCGTTATGCTGACAAGTTTCATGTCCACTTAGCTCTCAATAGATACCGAACATAATATAATGCACCACCCGAGGTAAGCAGTTTAAATTCCTCTGAGGTAAATGGAACAAAACCGTTGTACCAGCTTCCTATCCAGTAACAGACTTTCCACTTGCAGAAACAGGTAGAAAGGCAAATGTTCATAATTTACATTGCAGCATTGGCACAAATTGGCAGTATTTTTTCAAAATAGGTTATCAAGTAGTCTACTGAAGCTGTCGTTTAATATTTTCGCAACAGGAGCAACTTTTTTCATAAGAGTATTTATGCATTTAAGTGTCATCAGTTTTAGTGTAAGTGATAAATATTTCGAACCTAGATTTACTGAAAATCTTTTCATGTGTCTCTTTAAGGATACTACATAGTTTAAAGATGGTTCATTAGTATATCTTAGTGAGTCACTTTACAATCTTAATGTCGAAGTCTCGCACAGATATTGAAAATATAAACCACAAATTAAAAACTTAAAACTTCCAATTGCGATAAATGTTTTATGACCCAATTTTATCTCTTGCGATAACTGAACTTGCGTGTGTACGCGCACATACCAGCATAAAGTGGTTTCTACACACGCATGTACGTGCGTGTGATTAGTATTATGCTTCCTCGAATGTTAGGCCACCAATAAATTATTTTATTACCCAAACCCGAAAAAGCTTAAAATATCAAGTACCGTCGATGGACTCATAAATTTACTCGAGTGTTACTTTATGGCAATCTCGCATTGATGCAATAATTTCCTCTTATTATTATCATTATTGTTAATATTTTTATTATCATTATTAAGGTGGTGAGCAGGCAGAATTGTTAGCACGACGGGCAAAAATGCTTAGCGGCATTTTGTCCGTCTTTGCGTTCTGAGTTCAAATTCCGCCGAAGTCGTCTTTACTTTTTATCCTTTCGGGGTTGATAAATTAAGTACCAATCAAGCACTGGGGGTCAAATTTATCGACCATACCCCTCCCCTCAAATTCCACGCCTTGTGCCTAAAGTAGAAAGGATTATTATTAGTAGTAAACCGTTACCTAAATAGCAATTCTTTTATCTCAATATTTAGTCGTATGGTATTTCTATTTCACCGACGTTTTCCTTCCACGCTAAATTTACGAACTGAACAATAACCAAATGGAACAGGTCTTAGTTGGTATTTGGTAATAATAAAACATCATCTAGAGGCCGAGATAATTTTAATAGATCATGAATTTATATAAAATGTTATTTGACACACATGTATTCGTCTGTTATTCACATACCTGCCACTGGCCATTTTGAGTTATTTCCCTTTTTGCTTAGATTATGCTATAAACATAATCTACTCTTTATTTATATAAGTCTATGTCTTTTGACTACGAGCTATAAGATCGAATGTGAAAGCGCATGACTTAATGGTTAGGTCGTGAGTTCTATTCCGGCGACGCGTTGTGTCTTTGAGCAAGACACTTTATTTCACGTTGTACCAGTCCACTCAGCTGGCAAAAATGAGTAATACCTGCATTTCAAAAGGCCAGCCTTCTCACACTCTGTGTCACGCTGAATCTCCCTGAGAACTACGTTAAGGGAACACGTGTCTGTGGAGTACTCAGCCACTTGCACGTTAATTTCATGAGCAAGCTGTTCCGTTGATCGTATAAGCTGGGACCCTCGTCGTCGTAACCGACGGAGTGCTCCTTTGAAGGCGCGTGGCTTAGTGGTTAGGGCATTCCACTCCCGATTGTAAGGTCGTGAGTTCAATACCCGGTGACGCGTTGTGTCCTTGAGCAAGACACTTTATTCCACGTTGTTCCAGTCCACTCGGCTGGAAAAAATGAGTTGTACCTGTATTTCAAAGGGGCCAGCCTTGTCACACGCTGAATCTCCTTGAGAAGTGGCTCAGCCACTTGCACTTTAATTTCACGAGCAAGCTATTTCGTTGATTGTATCAGCTGGGACCCTCGACGTCGTAACCGACGAAGTGCTCCCTTTTTATAGGATCGAATAATGAATGATTATGGTGTGATAGCTTTTGAGCCAAAAACACTTATCCGCGATTGTTATCTCAGCCAGACTATAATGTTATATCGTTCCTTTAATAGCAAGTCACTTTTGGAGAATTATTGATTCTTGAAATTATCTCCCCTTCGTAAGTGGCTCTGGTCTTTAGTGCCATTGTGTAATTATGACAATATCTTCTACAAGCGGAAGTAATGTGAATAGATCAAAAATTTGCGTCTTATGTTGACATATTAGTATCTGCCTATGTTGAACAATAATCACATTGATTTCACCCAAATTAAGATTTTTTGATTTTTTAATTCGCTATTCATAACAGCAAATAATAAATGCCAATTGCGGGTTGTGTATGAGCATCGAAGTTGTTACCAGTGTGACTATATTAATAGCCCACGTTCGAGGTTAAGCATATCAGTGTCTAACAATGAGTGTGGCTGGGCATATATATGTGTGTATATATATATATACGTATATGTATATATACATACATGTAGACGTATATATATATATATATATACAAACATGCATATGGACATATATACTTCTATATATATGTGTGTGTATATATATATGTATATATATATATATGTATGTTTGTATGTATATATATATATATATATATGTGCGTGTGTATATGTGTGTATGTATATATATATCTATATATATACATATATATACACACACACACGCATACAAATATTTATGCATACAAACCCAAACGCAGTCACTCACACACATACATACGCATATGTATATGTGTGTGTTTGTGTGTGTGTGTGTTTGTGTGTGTGTGTGTGTGTGTGGTGTGTGTGTGTGTGTGTGTGTGTGTGTGTGTGTGTGCGTACGTGTGTATGTGTAAAACATTACAGCTAATAAATAACTATTCCATTCTTTCTTGTCTCTCACTTAAAACAACCCCCAGAACAATGGCGATGACAGGAAACTGATGAAGTCGAATATGATACGATGTTTCTTCTGTTTGAAATATAATAACGAATTCGAAATATAATAATAAAGACCAAATTTACCATTTAATAAGAGTTCTTCTGTCAGCTAAAAGTTGTATTAATACTACTTGTGTTGTTTTTCTTCTATAACACATGTTCATTACGTAAGGACGCCGACTTCGTGAAGCGTCCAGTCACATTTTCGGGTCGTGACGAGAGAGATTGTAACTTTTATTTGCTTAGTTCAAACTCTACCTCGTTTATAAGATAAGTAACATTAATATACTTATGAAGGTTTAACATCTCTATTCATTATCCTAATGGTACTGACAATTGTATATATTTCATTTTTATTTTATTTTTCCTTTTTTTTTTTTGATAAGTATATTTCCGAACCATGTTATCTTCGGCCCAGTCCCCCTGCGCGGCACCTTGGGAAAGTGTCTTCAACTATAACCTTAAGCACGCCAAAACCTTATGAATGGATTCTGCGGAGAGAAACGGAAAGAAGCCAGTTTGAGATATATATATATATATATACACATATATATACACATATATATATGTATGTATGTATGTATGTATATATCATACCTACATATATATGTATATATAAAGGCATATAATGGTACAGGACATAAAAAAAAAACGTTGAACACAATGAGAAACGAAAACATAAAAACAAAAACATAGAAACGAACCTTTTTTGGAACAACGAAAAAAAAAGCGAACGAGACATACAACATAAAGAATACTGCCCTTCTTCAGTTGTCCCTGTTTCATCTACTCCGCGTAGTCTTCAGTCAATTCAAAGATGTATTATCCTCTTAAGGGATTAACATTAATATATCCAAAATTTCTCTAGTTTAATCCCCAACACGTTCGAAGGAAGTCATCATGATATTATAAGTAATATTTAATAAAAGGCGAGAAAGTGGAGAGTTGCCGAACCGCTAAGTAACGGGGGACGTAAACACACCAGCATCGGTTGTCAAGTGATGGTGGGGGACAAACAGGCTCATAAACATATACATACAGACATACACACACACACATATATATATATATATACACACACACACACACACACACCACACACACACACACACATATATATATATATATATTAACAAAAAATTCACAAAAAAGCAAAAGACGAAGACAGGTGGTGTTGACAACAAACAGATGTATTAGTATAACGCTTGGGAAGTGAAAAAGTCTTTAACGTTTCGAGCTTACGCTCTTCCACAGAAAGGCATACAGAAAGAAATGGAGAGAAAATAAAGAAGAGAACGCATGAGTGTACATATTAATTTCTATAAATACAAGTGTTTCTCAAATTCGGGTCTGGTCCAAAATGAATTGATATGAAAGTGTATTGCAAAAAGTGTATTTCCCAAGGAATGTTTTCAACTGAGTTGGATCATGTTAATATATATGATTTTACTGAAGAACGCTCCCCTCTGTGATATTACTGAATAAGTCTAGTTTGCACTTTTAGAAAATGAGCACTGTATTTGTGTTTGTCATCACAATCTAAAACTTTACTCTTGCTAGTGAAAGTGTACTGATGTGAGACGTTAGTTGCTAGGGTCTCAAGCAGACCTACCAGTAAAAATTGTAATATACGATAGCGTCGAAGCGTTTGATGTATTTTTATTTTGGCGGCACTTTAAGTCGTTTCGGGTAAAAATGAACTTGAGAAATTTGAGTAAATTTCATTTCTAAATACTTTCTTTTTTTTTTTTTTATCTAACGTTTGAAGGTCACTAAGGCAATGTAAATCTCTTACCCTCGGCTGTATTTGTTAACAGATATTTTCGGATCGTTTGATATGTCACTTAACTGTCGTTAGTTGTAACTAAAAAGAGAAGGAAATACTAACAAAAAGGAGGTGGGGGTTTCAGAAATTCGAATCTAAAGGTTAAACTGGAAACGTTTAAGCCATCCATAAAAAGTCAAACTGTCGAAGAGTTTGTTCTGAACCATAAAAACAGATTTTAATTGGTCGATATTTATTTTCTGCTCATGGTTTGATTCACAGTTCTGGAGGAATTTCTATATTTTATTTTTTTATACTTTATTCTATTATCAGTTTCAGCCATACTGAAGCACCGCCATTAGCGTTAATGCATGTCATGATTTTATTTCAAATTTGCTTCCAGGTCTCGGTGAAGTAGTGAATTGGACAGAGCTGCTCTTCTTAGTGTGTGTTGTCGTGATGTAGGTTCATTTGCTATATGAAAACAAAATTGTTTAGTTGTTCTTTTGTTTAAATCCAAATCTACACTTGTTAGATTTCTGAGCGCTTTTGGCAAGACATTGAACAGTTGCAGGCTTTGGACCTTATGATGGAGATGGAATTCACCGCAAATCTCTGCTCAACTTACAAATGAAATTCTTAAATATCATTGTTAAAAAATTATCCTTTAAATTTTAGTCATTTATAGTACAAATCTCGGCCAATTATAGAAATTACCTTATCACAATAGTGGGTGAATTTTTTTCTCCTTTAAATTTAATCACACTTAATTTTAGTTTTCTTTCAAAACTTATTCTCATTCTTACAAACTAAACTTTCCTGGTGATATAGTTCTAATTCCTTGGCTGTATCCATTTTACCATGTTTACATCATTAATACATACCATCAGAGAACACATTAACATCAGACGTTCTTAATCTCTTACGTCTCAATGTTTAAATTTCTCATCGTGTGAAATAAGCAAGCAGACACAGGCATGACGGTGGAGTAAGAAGTACGCTTCCCAAACACATCGCTCCGGGTTCAGTCCGACAGAAAGGGACTGAATTGAAGTAATCCTTCAGTTCGATGTATAATTATTTTATTATTGCAATAATAAAACAATTGCATAATTGTTTTATTGCAGTAATTTCTATTTATCTGCAGACAAATGTGTGTGCGTGCGTGTGTGTGTGTGTGTGTGTGTGTGTGTGTGTGTGTGTGTGTGCGTGCGTGCGTGCGTGCATGCGTGCGTGTGTGTGTGTATTGTGTTGAATGTCCTTTCAATATGTTTGGAAAGGGACCAGCTGGGTGTTAATGGGTGTAATAAATGCCTTGTTAAGAATCCTATTAAAGAGTTAAGGTTTTCTGTCTTTTTGCTGTGTGTGGGTTTCAACTACGATGTTCTATTTTGAGTGTCTCCAGCTGTGTGTATGAGTGTGTGTGTGTGTATATGTGTGTGTGTTTGTGTGTTCTTGCTATGTTTTCTTTCGAGTGTCTCCAGCTGTGTGCGTGTGCCTATGTGTGTGTATACGTGTGCGTGTTTGTGTGTGTGCAGACATATATATATATATATGTGTGTGTGAGAGAGAGAGAGAGAGAGAGAGAGAGAGAGAGAAAGAGAGAGAGAGTGTGTGTGTATTGATTACATAGATCAGGTGAGATTGGATTTAACTTTGAAGGTTTCGCCGTCTTTGAATTTAAATTCTGGTCCCTCAATTAGGTAACGACAAGTGCCGCAGTTTGTTCTTCCGCATTTTGTGACAGTTGGGTCCTGAGTGGTCTGGATAGTTTGGATGTGTCACTTTATGCTATAGTGACTGTGGTTCCAGTGACGGTATTTGTGGTTATATTTTATTAAGGGTCCTGATGTAGCCCCTCAGTGATGCGGGTGTACCTTTTCCAAAGTATAAAGTGTTTGTATTATAAGGTTAGTGTATGTCATTTCTGGATTTGGATTTGTGAAAGAAATTTTGTGGAATGTTTGTGTTGTTGTGGTTGGGTGTGGTCTTTCTTCGATTGTAGTTGGATGTATTTAGTTTGGGTTAAGGGGAATTGTGTTTGTGCGTTAGGTGTGTTGTGCATGATGATTTGATTGTTTCTATAGGGTTTCGTGTTTTGTTGGGTTTTTTTTTTGATGAAGGGGTTTTTTGTGGTGTGTATTTTTTTAAATTTCTCATCGTATTTAAGGAACCACATCTCGCACTTTTCCCAATCTTTGGAGAGATATAAGTACTGCATGTTTATAGTCTTGATTCCAGAGTTTTAGGAGATGTAAGTTGGTTAACTCAGATTTTTTGTTACATTCTTCTTCTATTTGTTGGTCAATATTTTTGATTTTTTTTTTGTTCATTTGTTTTGGCTCTCAATTTTAAGAGTTTGATTTCCATATTTATTCTATTTGGAGACAGACATTTGTTCCTGTAGTTTTCTTTATTGTTCTGGCTCATTAGTTATGGGTTTTATTTGAAATTTTCGAGGCAAGATTACTGCGAGGGGGATTTTAGCCACTTCTGATAGATTCCAGCTTTGTTTAAGTTTTTCACTATGTTTTTCACCTTCTTTTTACTTCATGTCACTCGAAAGACACTAGACTCAATTGGCAAAACGAATTTGTACCGTAGTATCAAAACCCTCAATTTTAAGAGTTTGATTTCCATATTTATTCTATTTGGAGACAGACATTTGTTCCTGTAGTTTTCTTTATTGTTCTTGCGAAAAACCGAAATATTTCATCACATCTGCAAAAATCTCCCCATTTTATTTGCAGATGAAAAAATGAGAAAAATCTTAGAAAAACAAATCATCAAAAGCAAAGGGCCGCCCAAAACACTAAAACTCATTCTCACTGGAGCAAAAACATGCAAAAAAAACCCCAACCTAACTGTCACAAAATGCGGAAGAACAAACTGCAGCAGTTGCCATTACCTAATTGAGGGACCAGAATTTAATTTCAAAGACGGCAAAACCTTCAGAGTTAAATTCAATCTCACCTGCAACACAGAAAACCTGATCAATGTAATCTCATGCAATGGTTACCAACATAATTACATAGGTCAGACGGGCGGATCGTTACGCAACAGAATGATGACTCATCGCCAATAGATCTAAGACAAAAACACGAGGATAATTTCTTTAAGCAGTCACATTGTAGCCTGTGCAAGATTGGACTTACCCAATTTCAAAATCTTTCCCATCTATAAGTGCTTAGTTTTCTTTCAACCAACAACACAGACTAAATAAAGGTAATTTATTAACAAATATAAGCCACTATTGAATACAGAACCAACCACTATCAATGAATGAATAAGAAGAGGCACTTAAAAAAGATTTATACATACTATCGATTTGGAAAATATTTTCCATCAATCCTTAAATCCTTTTGCCAATATATATATATAAATATATATATGTCTGCACATACACGCAAACACACACACACACACACACACACACACACACACACACACACACACACACACACACACATACACACAGCTGGAGGCACTCGAAAGAAAACTTCTCAAGAATACACACACATACTCACACATACATGCATACACACATGCACACACATACGCACATACACACACATATACATACATACATACACATAGCTCTAAAATTCAAAATAAAACATCGCAGCTGAAACCCAGATACGCCAGAAAGAAGCAAAACCTTAATTCCTTAATAGAATTCTTACCAAGACATTAATCACAACATACACACCCATTAACACACAGCTGCTCATATTCTAAATATATTGAAAGGACATTCAACACAAGACACCTACACACGCACACGGACACACGCACGCACACACACACACACACACACACTCACACACAATCTCATACACAGCTGGACATAAAACTCACGCAATAAATGCTTTTTAGCCACTCCATGGGCAGGAACCCACAGATATTTTTTTAGACAATAGACAACTACACCCACCTCTGTTTCTCTCTAGCACCTTGAACTCTCTATCAAATTATTCACAAGCAAGTCATATTTAAAGAAGACTTCACGGAAAAACTCCGGACATGTTCTAACCATCAAACAGAAGATAAATACAAACTGTTTCTACTTCAAGTTCCAAATTTTTATTATATATGTAGGCGCAGGAGTGGTTGTGTGGTAAGTAGTTTGCTTACCAACCACATTGTTCCGGGTTCAGTCCCACAGCGTGGTACCTTGGGCAAGTGTCTTCTACTATAGCCTCGGGCTGACCAAAGCCTTGTGAGTGGACTTGGTAGACGGAAACTGAAAGAAGCCCGTCGTATATATGTATATGTATATATATGTGTGTGTGTGTGTGTTTGTGTGTGTGTGTTTGTGTGTCTGTGTTGCCCCCCCCATGTCACTTAACAACCGATGATGGTGTGTTTACGTCCCCGTAACTTAGCGGTTCGGCAAAAGTCACCGATAGAATAAGTAGTAGGCTTACAAAGAATAAGTCCTGGGTCGATTTGCTCGACTAAAGGTGGTGCTCCAGCTTGGCCACAGTCAAATATTCGTGTCGTACATTAGCTCACTCTCTCCATCAAACCGAGGTTGTCTGAAGAGGTCCACTGTCTACCATGCGTCAGCCGTCGAGGTGATCGCAGAGCAACGTGAGATGAAGTGTCTTGCTCAAAAACACATCGCACCACCCGGTCTAGGAATTGAAATCATGATCTCTAGAGTGCAACATGCTAACCACTAAGCTATGCGCCCTCACTATGTATTTATATGTATGTATGTGTAGTCAGATATAGATATATCAGTGGTTCGAATTTGCACTGCAGGTCGGTAGAACAAGGCACAATAATCTGTTGGGGTAGACTCCAGACGGCTGGGTCTATAAACTAGGAAGCCCTGCAGACCTAAATTCGCAGTCACTATAATAAATACGCGAGCGCACACACATATATACACGTACGCACGCACGCATGTACACACATGTATATACCTACAGGCGCCCACATTAGTATAATTCTCTGTCTCACACAGAACTCAGTCGTATGCACGTACATAGACACTGAGTATTAGTTTACAGTTACAATTTTATTATCACTCCACTAGATTATTTTTTTACATTTTCTTCAACTTTTTCCTTTTGATTTAGCTTCAACTAATCTTAGTAACACTCGCTTTCGTACTCACTTTTCTCTCTCTCTTTCTCTATCTATTTTTCCATCTCTGCGTCGCCATTCAATTATGTGTCGCTATGTGTATGTACATGCGTATCTCTGAGTATGTATGTAAATATGCTTGTATGTGCATGTGTCTTTCTTTTCTATAATATTTTCTCCAGCTCCCTCTCTTTTTATCTCTTTCGTTCTCTCTTTTTCTTCCTTGTCAGATCTTAAATACAGAGATAATTTCCTAGGATGTGTTTGTTAATCCCTTCGTCTTTTTATCTTTTCAGATAAAAAGAAAGAACAAAGAGAGAGATTTTTATCTGAAAAAATCCAAAGTGAGTCGGGTATAAGGCGGAATGTAAAATAAACAAACAAGTAAATAAAAGGAGCGACATAACTGTAGACTAGAGACTATGCATTCTGTGTCGGAGTAACTGAAGTATTTGCTGTTTTCTTTTAAGTATAAAAATCGCAGAATGACCATACTAATCAACTGTATACATATACATTTGTGTATATGATTACTTGCTTTTTTTTTATATTTGATGGTGCGTGTGTGAAATGGTTCTGTCTGTTATTTATTAAACTGTGAAAGGGAAATAAGTCTATCATATATATTAAAAAAGCCTAGCCGTGTCTTTTGCTGAAGACAACAGGTTTCCGACATGATTCTTTTGAACAGCCGTGTGATTATTGACGAGAAACATCCAAATTTGTCATGGTTCTACTTAAAAAATCATCTAGAATAGACTTAGCTTTAGCAAGTTTTTGCAAGACGAGTCCAAGCACAACTCACTGAATTCTGCAAAGATAATCGTTTTGAAATCAGCGATCGACGTTGGGATCATTATCGTATCAAACGTGGGCATTATCTTGGGAAAAAATCGTCACTGGTTACAGAAAATGGGTACACAACTACGAATCGGAAAGTAAATGCCAGAATATAGTGGGAAACATCCAGATTTGCTCGCTAGCCAGATAAAGTATTCAGAACTCAGCTATTCAACCAACAAAGGAAAAATTACGTTAATAGTTTTTGTTGTTTATTTTTCATTTTTTTTTTCATTTTACTTTTTTCGTATATATACACAAGAACAAATATTGAAGTAATATGGGGGATGCGACTCAGTAGTAAAGATAACCAGCTGAAGATAACTGGCGATAGACATTTTGTTTTTATCGAACAATGACCGTCCTCAAATTACAACTCTGTTTAACTCATTCAGAAACTAAAGTTTGAAGTATTGGATCAACCTCAATATTGTACTAACCTTGATCCTTTAGACTATCAGCTGTTTAGCGTATTCAAGTCTGTTTTAAAAAGTGAAGAAACAGTTGTATACGTTTACATGTGTTTCATCTTTCAGACGAAAATATTTTGTGTGGAAGATATAAATAAATTTGTGAAAATGGAGCAAGTGAATTGAAAAGCAAGGAGATTATGCTGAAAACGATGTAAATACACATGGATATAATATTACTGTTGGTACTGTAATACGGATATAAACGAACAAGAAACGGTTGGCGGAAATTGCTGTCTATTGGAACAAATACAAGGCGGAGAGGCTTTATTGAAACATATTGTTGTAACTAGAGGGAAAGGTTATGACTAATGACATGGGCGCAACTAATTTCCCGCTAATATGAAAAAATTATAAGTACATTGTAGAAAATAAATGACTCAGTCTCGTGTATAAACCCTTGTTGGATCGGGGAAAAGTATTTCTTCTTGGAGAGGATACTTTTCTCGAGTAAGAGTATGTTATTTGATTTTAGTGAATAATCTTCAAATCTTATTGATTTAACACGAAGTTGTATACTAATACGCGTGTGTGTGTGTGTGTGTGTGTGTGTAGATGTGGTCTACAGTCCCTGAAATATATTCTATCAAAATAAAAGTAGCTTCAATCATAAGAAAAGTGAAACGATAATTCCAAATTTTCCTAATTATATGAGAAAGAATGAGGAACATCAATTAGAAATATAATTTGGCTGTCATTTCAAATTTCGTGACAGAATTATTAGGGTAACGAATAAAATGCACTGTGGATCTAGTGTACGAGCATAGCTTGAGTAAGGGCGAAGGGACGGCACTTTTATGGGGCGGCATCACTTCTGGGTTGGCTATAGGCAATATGCACAGACACAAACACACACACACATATATATATATGTGTGTATGTGCGTGTGTGTGTGTGTGCGTGTGTGCGCGCATGTATGTATCTGCATATCCATAAAAGGCAGGATGTGTGTGTGTACGTGTATGTAATTTATGCACGTCCACAAATTAGCACGCATGTCGCTTCAATTTTAGGAGGACATTTGTCACGACCCTAGCTGGGTTTTGTCAACTTATTTTTCCCGAGACATCCTCGGATAGCGGTAAAAATCGATTTTCATTCATAACTTTTACCAATTTTCACGTCGGTGAAATCCGTTGCTTGCTAACATGAATTAAGTCCCCTGCAATGGCGACTATTATACAGAAAAAACAAAGATAAACTATTTCGTTTTTGGATTTGGTTGGCAAGATTCTTTCTGTGAGTTCATGTGGTCTGAAAGAAATATATATATAGTTTTAATTATACAGAAAAACAGAGATGAACCGCTCTGAAAGAAATGTATATACAGTATACATATAGATAATTAATGTTGGTTTATTCAATTAGAAAACAAAACATAATGACGATGTAATTAGCAACTAGCACATTTTTTTCTTAGTTTTTGTTTGCTTTCATATTTAAATTCTTTACTTGACTTATTTTTTATTTCTGTTCGCTAGAAACCTCACGACAAATTTTGTTCAGCCGCAACATTCTTTCCATTCATTTCTGTTCATGAAATTCTCTGTACGTAATTCTGCTTTCTCGGTAGTCGAAGTAAATCGATGACTTCGTGCTGTAGCCATTTTCCTTCTGATGTGATTTAAAGCATTTTTTGATATGTGGCATTTCAACATTAGAAACGAGTTCCGAACATGCTATTCAAGTTTGCTGAAACTTATCTCCTGCCACTCAAAATAACAACTCAAATGGGATAAAGAGTACACGCATCACAACAACAATAACAATGCTGTGTGTGCGTAGACTTACAATATACCCTACGTTAAGAAATTTTTACATGATCATTCAATAAATCTCAAATGGGATAAAGAGTACACGCTTTATCCGCCTATACAGAGCAACGGGACCCGCTTGGTAGTCAAGTCTGCAGATTGCCATGCCCATCAACAAATCCCAAGGCCAAACACTATCGGTGGCGGCCATCCATTTGGGGTAGCCGTGCTTTTCACACGGGCAACTTTATGTGGCCTGATCCTGTGTGGGGAGTAGAAACGCTTTTTTTTTGTGTGTATGCTCCTCAGGGCAGAACACGTAATGTTGTATATAGCGAAGTTTTATAGACGTAGATAAAAGAACAAGTAAGGCATCATTTCAGCCGATGTGGTTATAAACAGGTGATCCGGAACCGTTGGCTGCGCATATTCTCAAACCATGGCTACATGATTCATAGATTCTTTCTCTTCATTATTGGACAATGTTGACTTCTCCAACAACAATGCTCACAGTGCTTGGCCAAGTTGCTCATAGAGTTAGGCTAGAAGGGTCAAGCCCCTTATTTTTATTTATTTATTTTTTGTTAAGGCTGTTGGTAAGTTTTCCTAAGTTACTCCAATCCGGATCCCCAATGCAAACCTTCGAATCAACCTTCTCCAGTGCGGATCTCTAATGCAACCTTATCCAATCCAAATCTTTGAGTCAAACTTCTTCACTGCAGATCTCCAATGCAAACCTTCGATGCAACCTTCTCCAATGCAGACCTTCGATGCAGCCTTGACCGATAGTAACTTTAGGAGGGGTTGGGATTATATCGGGATTAGTTGCTGCCTTTTAGAGGCTCCCGAGAACCCTTTCGCTAGGTTAGCTTAGGCTTACGTTAAGGCATAGTCGTGATCTGAACATAACCTCTTCTGGCACAGAGCATTGGGAGCCCTTTCGGGTTTTCAATTTTCCTTGCTGAAAGGGATGGTTTAGATGATGTGGGGGGCGGGATCGAAAGGGCCGGCATGTGCTACCTGATTACCTCTGCCGTTCAAACTCCTGACCCATGCGTTCCCGTCGCGAGACTGATTCTGCAGAACTGGGTTGTGTGTGAAAACCAACTTTAAAGTATAGATCTTTTGAATCAGTAATGCTGTGTTCAGTTAAGTCCTATTTGGAGTGAAAAATCAATAAACCGATTCCTTATGGGTTTTTCCATTCCATCAGGATGAAAAATCGATAAACCGATTCCGGCTACACCCTATTGTCAACCATAACTTTGACCAGTTTTGACGTATTTTGTTGAAACTTGATGCCGTCGTTACTTAGGACTCATGGGATCTTTGACTGCTTTAAGTTCTGAAAAAAAAACCTCCATCGATGAGTGCAAAAATCAATAAACCGATACCTTATGGGATTTCCCAATCAAATTGTCTACAGCCCATTTTCAGCCAAACGTTCACCAATTTCAATGGATTTCACTCAAATTGACGTCGGTGTTTGAAACAAAACGCTTGATTAGCTTAATAAACCTAAATTAATCCCGGGCAACGCTAGTATATATATATATATTATATATATATATATATATATATATATATATATATATATTATATATATATATATATATATATATATAGTATTATGTATGTATGTATGTATGTATGTGTATATACGGCGGGTTTCTTTCGGATTCTGTCTACCAAATCCACTCAAAAGGCTTTTGTAACTTTAATTTGCATGTTTATTCAAAAGCTGATATGCTAGTCGCTGTTATGTATGCCACTGGTGTACAACTTCTCAGTTTTACGACAACATTGTGTCCATTACAAACTCGGCTCACTGACACGAGAGTTTGAGACACTGGTGTGTTTCTTCAGTTACACGTCACTCGGGCCTTTGTGCAATTAACGTAGACAAAAAAAAAAAAAGAAGGAAAATGCAAGTTATAAATTGTGTGCAAATAGGATAAGATTTTCAGATGTCTGTGTCTTGATATTTATTTTGATCTTTCATCGTAAAAAACATAAATGCATTGACTTCGAAACGAAATAAAACCGAACCAAACAAATTTTTGAAGCGAATTGAAACTTTCTATCGTTAAATGACTGCCTCCTACCAAATGAATCAATTACCTGTTTGCATGTGGGGGATTATCATTGAAAAAAAAAAACAAGAATTCAAAGCAATTATAGTGGTTATTGATGGGGATTTCTAACTATAAGATAAGCTTCGCTGAAAGTTTTTTAAAAAGAGAGGGAAGGAACATGATATTTTCTGCAAAGAATGTTAAAAAATAATGCAATTTCTTTTAAAAATTAGCATAAAGAAAACAAGTAAATCAAGACAAAAAAATAGTTATCAAGTGTGGAACATGTGTGCATGTTTTAAAGTGGTGTCGGAAGGGTAAGAGTTGAGCTATCACTATAAGATAAATGAGCCGTTTGCTAGTTCCGTGAAGAAACTGTAAGTAGGTCGCTATTTGCAATCTAGATAAAATACTTCAAAACGAAATCTAAGCTGCAAGTCTGTAAAAGAAATTAGTTATGCCAGAATGTGTCAAACGAAAATTGAATTGCTTTGGATTTGTATATATATATATGTATATATGTATGTATGTATGTATGTATGTATGTATGTATGTATGTATGTATGTATGTATATACATATATATGTATATATATATATATATATATATATATATATATATATATATATATATATATATATGTATATATATATATATATATATAGATATATATATATATATATATATATATATATATATATACATATATATATGTATGTGTATATATATATGTTTGTATGTATATGCGTTTGCGTGTTAATTTCATGCCATGTTTTCGAAACAACTAACAAATACATGGCTTTTGCGATAGTATCTGCTTGTTGATCAGAATAATGTGGTTATAGGCTATTATTTACAATAGATTGAAAGAATCACTAACCTGAAAGTATCGATCCTATTTTTTCGTAAGGCAAATAATTCTAACCGTATACTGTGCATATATATATATATATAATATATATATATATATATATATAGAGAGAGAGAGAGAGAGAGAGAGAGAGAGAGAGAAGAGAGAGAGAGGCACATGGCTTAGTGGTTAGAGCAGCGGAACTGCAGTCGAATCTCAGACCGGGTGATGTGTGTGTTTATGAGCGAAAACACCTAAGCTCCACGCAGCTCTGGCAGAAGGTAATGGCGAACTTCTGCTGACCTATTCGCCAAGGAAACCGGGAAACCGGGCGTTATGAGCCAGGCGTGGCTCGAGAAGGAAGAAATGACAATATATATATATATATGCACATATCGTTGCTATTATGCAAAAGCGTCTATGTCCAAGACGTCGCTGTTTCAGAAATCGAAGAAATAGTTCCACCATTCCATAGCAAAACTGTTGTACTACACTTTGACCGTTTTTGATATCTTGACACCTGAAGTAGCTGGAGATACGATAGTTTGACCAAAAGAACCGGCTCTCGCAAGCAAAAATAAATATTGAAAAAAAGACGCATTTTGCCAAAATTGGATATACGACAGTTTAACATAATAACAACGATATATTTATGATGGACACTCTCATCGAAGACGATGCATGAGCGGTTAGCGTTTTGCCAAACGACCTGCAAAAACGATTTGTTTATCGTGATCAAATTGGTCGTGCTGCATATTTGATCACTCTTTCCGTCAAATTAACGTTGTCTGAACAGTTTGCACGGTGTACCACGCGTTAAGTGTCGAAGTGGTCGCGGTGCAACGTAAGATGAAGGGTTTTGCTCAAGAACACAACGCATCTTTCGGCCCAGCTATTGAAATCTCCATCTCGCCATATCGCGAGTGCAGCACACTAATCACTATCCCATACGTCCTCACACACATACACAGAGGCACACACACATACACACACACACACATTCATATATATGTGTATATGTATTACGTATTTATATATATATATATCTGTAAATGTAATATGTGACAATTATTTGGTAGCCATGATAAAACTCCGAGTTTCGGATGTCGGGATGGAAATCCACGTCGCCATCTCTTCAGTTATCCGGCCATCGGAAAAATTTTCACAACATTTTTCCGATGGCCGTATCAATGAAGAGATGGCAGCGTGGATTTCCGCACCGACATCCGAAACTCAGAGTTTTATTATGGCTTCCGAACAATTGTCACATATTACATTTACAGATAAATTCCTCTATTGTTGTCTTATCATTTCTATCAATATATATATAAATATATATATATATTGAGGGAGAATTCACAAAAAAAAAAACAAAAGACGAAGACAGGTGGTGTAGACAACAAACAGATGTATTAGTATAACGCTCGGGAAGTGAAAATGTTTTTAACGTTTCAAGCCTACGCTCTTCCACAGAAAGGAACACAGAAAGAAACAAGGAGAGAAAATAAAGAATGTGTAGTGTCTAGCGATCTATCATTATATGTGTGTGTGTATCCATGTGTATGTCTGGATATATATATATGTATATTTGTGTGTGTGCGTGCGTGTGTGTTTGTGTGTGTGTATGTGCGTGTTTGTATGTAGTATGCTTGCATGTACGACTGTATGTAAATTTTTAAACCAATCGCTCCCACGAGCACATTCAAACCACACTACTATATTTGCTAGGTTAATCAGTCGCCACCTACTTTCCATTACCGTTCAGCATGGATCTGCACATTCCAGAACAGGAGAGGAATAACGCTTCATATTCCGACTCGGAACTATGTCGCCAACGAGTTTAAATAAACGTTTTTGCTTCTACTCCGACTCCTGTTCTTAGTTTAGAAATCCGATTTTTATCCGTCATTCAGTCCTTCTCTTTTTTCTTTTCCTTTTTTTTTTTCAGCATCTAACGTAAAAAGGCTCTAATTGCAATTTTTTTTCACCACTCATTACCGAAACTATAAAAGAAAACATAAACAATAAACAATTGAGCTTTATATGTTATATATGAAAATAAAGAATAAAGAATTCGAGAACGATTGAACAACAAGTTGTAGCAAATTAATGATATAATGATATAATGATATAATGATATAACAGGGAGATTACAAGTAGCCAAAATTCAACAATGAAAATCCGAAAAACTTTTGACACAACCTGTTATACGGCTCATTACGTGATATGTATATGACATTTATCGCACATTTATAAGCGGTTAGCCATTGAATATTAGTAAGGGATTCACTTGAAACAATTTATAGATTTAAAGATTTATGTGAAACAAGCCCATATGCTTTTTTTCTTGATTCTCTTTTCTTTTTTCTTTTCTTATCACCGTTCAGCTCTTCTTTATCTCTTCTTGCACTTCCCACTTGTATCCGATGAATAACTGCCTGAAACTTTATAATTTTACTCTATAATTCTTTTCCTATTAACTGTGAACGTCCCTTGGACTTCTGTAGTTGTTTTATTTGTTTTTATGTATTTGATTTGTTTTATGTATGTCTGTTTTTGCGTGTACGCGTGTGTATATGAGTAAAAGACTGAATTTTCACGGGACTAACAGAAGTAGCTAAGTCCCCTTCGTTTCTGTTATCAGCAGACGAAAATTGCTGATACCTTGAACAATTCGGCTCTTATGAAAGTGAAATTGGTTTCAGACTGATTCAGGGGCTCTGATTTCAAATGTTTCAATTTTTGCCTAACACCTAAATTTCAGCCGCTACGCACTATAGGCCAGAAATATGAAATTCCTCATTTGTAACATTTTAGGAAATGCTACCACATCTTCATTTCAATCCAGATTATTAATTCAAAATTGAAATAGCATCTGAAATACATTTTAAAATGTAAGTAGTTAGTGTCTTAAAAAACTTATTTTCCACAAGCATTTAGTTTCTGTGTTACAGAAGTGGAATAAAAAGAGCTAGTCTCTAAGGTAATAGGTTAGTAAAAAGGTATAGATACTTCCACCAGCATAAACCAGACATATTAACTGAGACAGTTGTTGGCATAGCTTTTTTACATAAAATATCAATGACAATAGCTATTACCAGAGGACTAAGGCAGATATAAACTCCTAACCCTCCCTCTTATGTACAATAACCTCTAAGGTTTGAAAGTTTATGGGACTGGAAGAATAGTTTGAAAGATTTCCTCAGCTAGTCTGTACATAATGCTAACCTAGATGACTGTAGGCATCTGGTTCTTTATTTATTTTAGTATTTGTATTACTTGTAACTTCAAGCGATTAGTCCTAATTAAAACTAATCTTTATTTATAAACTATCGACTTTATTTATAGCTTGTCTTTCATTACTAAGTTAAACTTGTAATTTAATATGCCTTTAACTGAAGGGTGTAGGAAGAGAATATTTTACTTATTTTGGAAGGAAACTCGCCGAAATGGACCATAGATAAAAGCTGTCCCATAGCAGCAACAAACTATCAGCTATTACGTACACCATTTAAGTGATATTTTATGTACTATACTGTTTTTTTTTTTAGATGGAATGTGCAAGAATCGATAAAGTTGTATTATAACATAAACTACCTTTTAAAACAACTTTACAGACTACGTCTAATTTCATTCATATAAAAGTTAGTACTGTTCCTAAATGTAATAGTCCTGCATCTTTGCTTAAAACAGCTATTGTGTCGTATGGCTGCAACTTCTGATATACAATATGTGTATTTCGTATGCACTATATTGATAAAATATGAAAATGCTTTTCTGAAAAACATTGGCACAAATTCTAACAACAGATTTGAAATCAGCGCCCAAAATTTAGATAAGATGGTCGCCTTTCATAAAAAAAATAAGTAAATGATTATCAGAAATCTACTGCACAGGTACTGTTTGCCTGGACATTTCCCTCAATTTTGATTGAAAACTATGGCGAACAAATTTCCTTGGGATACTAAATCCTACATCTTTTGCTTTATATATTAAAATTCAACCGATGTCAATTTTCGCTCATCATTCATACGGGGCTATAAAATAAGCGTAGATGTCATACTCAAGTGATTTAATCTGCTATATCATCTACTGAAATCGGTGGTCGTAAATCAATGTTAGAAACCGTTTAATAATGAAGAACATAGTAATAAATTAAATCTATAGCGTATGATCTTTTCTGTAGTGCTTGTATATTTCCGAGATAATGGGTAAAGGACGAAAATGAACATCTGAAAAACAGAGAAATCTGGAAAAATAAGTAACGTTATACTTATACGGAAAATTCATCTACAGGAACTAAGTGAATCAACAGTCATTTTTGACAGTATGTGATTGTATATGAGAGCATAGGTATGTGTATGTATGTATGTATGTATGTATGTATGTATGTATGTATGTATGGATGGATGGATGGATGGATGGATGGATGGATGGATGGATGGATGGATAGATGTATGGATGGATGGATGGATGGATGACTATATTTGTGTATGTATGCATATATATATGACTGTATGTACACTTATATGTACGTATTGTACGTATGCTATACATATTTAGCAACAGTCTATGTATCAGCTAATCTGTCAGCCACACCGTATATGTGAGTATTTGTGTACACATGAATATCTATCTATCTATCTATGTATCTATCTATCTATTTATCTATCTATCTATATGCCTATCTGCCTATCTGTCTGTCTGTATATATATATATATATATATATATATATATATATATATATATATACATAGGAGAGACAGAGAGAGAAATAGAATGGTCGATCGATATATATATATATATATATATATATATATATATATATATATATATATACATATATATGTATGTATGTATATTTACAAGAAAAAAGACGAAGACAGAGGAATGAACAACAAGCAGTTGTATTAATTTTGATGGTCGAGAAAGTGAGAAAGTCCTTTACGTTTCAAGCCTTACTCTTCAGCAGAAAGGAATAAGAGAAAATAAACAGAGAGAAAAAAATTTTTAACTTTTAGATTTAGCGGTCAAGTATGGTGACTAGTTGAAAAAAAGGTTTGATAGGAGAGGTTGAAGAGAGAAGGTGGGCGGGAGTGAAAAGAGAAAGTGTCAGATAAAGAGAGGAGAGGAGGGGAGTCAGATAAAGAGAGGAGGGGAGTTGATCCCATGTGACGCAAAGAAGCGAAGAGAGAAGATTAAATCCTGTTCACTGCGAAGGCGAGAGTCCGGATGGCCTCTGTGCAAAGATAATCCGAACACAGACGGGTGTTGTAATGAATGACCGGTAGAGCGGAAATGGCACGCGAAAAGAGTGTCATTGCCGAGTCTAATGTCTCAGTGGTGCTCCGCGAACCGATATATAGAGAAGAACAGAGAGAGCAGGAGATGCAGTAAATGACGTTGCTCGAAGTGCAGGTAAAGGAGTCAGTGTTGTAATATGATTGGGACGATGATGGGTGCTTGT
>NC_042998.1:167275016-167292516 GCF_006345805.1 Octopus sinensis
TTTTGACCAAAGTGACCACTCTCGATGTAGAATGTTCAATACCCTGGAAAGACTTAGAAATCAAATGTTCCAGAAAATCGATGATGCACTTGTATATACAGGATGCGTAAATATTTTTTGTTTCTTTTGAGGCCGTTTGTATGAGTTTAAAAGATGCATGGAAACAAATTGATACCAATATTCTTGAGAAGCCTTTAATCATATCTGTTGAATGAATCCACCGTTTCAATCTCTAGCTGCTTCAGTACGAGACCGGAAGTGTTCAAATGTCCGAATCAAATGGTCTTTATCAATTTTGGACATAGTACTGTTTATTGCGGACTTGAGAGATTGTATGGTGTTATGGAGTGTGTGAATTGACCTCTCTCGACTACGCGCCACATGTACACTGTCCAGTGGATTGAGAGCTGCTGAGCCTAGAGGCCAGGTGACTGGGAGAGCGTGATCATAGAGGTTGGAGCACATTCACGTTTTTGTTGTCCTAGCCTTATGAGACGTCACTGAGTCCTTTTAGAAGACGTACAGTCTTCCGTTGCGTACTTTATCTATTCAGGGCCTCAACTTTCTCCAACACCTCACTGTAGACAGCGGCATTGACTCTTAGGCCCCCTTTAAAAAAAGGGATGTGGCATGGTATCTCTCTAGCTTCTAACAACTCACAGGACGATCACAGTTGTTGGGAAGTTAGCGTGCATGACCGTTGGAACTTTATTCGGGTCTCTGCATAACCATCCATCTGTCTTTCTTTCGGTTTACCATTTGGCCCTGGTCGAAGGTTTTCTCATCGAAGAAAGCCCAAAGCATTTTAGTCCCTCGGTGTATTAATTTTGTTTAGTAAGCTCTTTGCGCGTATCGAACGATTCTCTCTCGTCACATTTGACATAGACTGACTTCCTTCCGCATCACATACGACTTGTACCTGATGTTCTCATGAACAACTCTTCTGGTTGTGATTTCTGAAACCTTGAGGTACTCTAAAATGGTTCTCATTGACTTTTCAAGGTTTTATTGATTATTTATTGGACTCTTTGTACAAAGTTAAGTGTTCTGATGATGATAGGACACTGTGCCCGCGTTTTGTGTTTAGCTGCTGATGTTAAGTCCTCGTCACCAGCTTTCAACTGGAACTACTAAAAATATTAGTTTGTTACTTAGAAACTGATGAGCAACATTACAGTTTGTACTTAGGAGTAAACAAAACCCCACGCTGAGTTTATTATAGAATGCACAAAATCAGATTAGCGTCAAGGAATGTTGTTTTCACATTTTGCTGGACTTGAATGATGATGTAGTACCTATGGTTTACACAAGCTTTCCTCTACCCTATGGTCAGGTCCTTGTGCTGTGGTGGTTTGTATGCCCCAATGACTATAAAAGTTATGCCAGTAGAGTTCAAGCTCCTGGCAGAGCCTCCTGTGCTGCACAGGCCAAAGGACAGAGGCCATATTAATATGGACCAACTCTTCACATAGATACATATAAGGTTTGCGCAGAGCCAACACACCTACATAAATAGAGCAGTTACAGAAGCATCGATAAAAATTCAAAATCCTTAAGATTTGGGAGAGGATGGCTTTCCCACATATGCGCAAAACCGAAAGGAAGCTAGCCAAAATAGCAGGGATCTAACTGGAGAAATGCAGAAAAGACAACCCAAAGTCGAAAACAGTGGAGAAAAGTCGTCAAATGGACTATATTCCATAGGGAGCGAAGGATTCAAGTAGTAAGTATGATGGCCCACCTAGACCGGAGATTAATACCATTAATGTTCTTTTTAAACCTTTGAATGCCAACATCAGCAAAACAAAATATGGGCACGAGTGGGGGAATCGAGAAAGCCAACGCTCTGGTAGTGGACAAGGGTATTGTGAGTAATGCAGGCCGTTGGTGTTGGACACAGCAAGGGTAACGAGAGGAGGAAAGGTGCATTGGTTGGAGATACCTCAGTAGAGGTGGCACGAGTGCTTCCACCTCTGAGGAGCACAGGCCATTATGGTAAAGGTAAAACGACAGAGAGTGATAAGAAAATGCTCGCCCGTAAGTCGAAGTCTAGTGAATTTATGCTAATCTGACGCTTCAGATTATTGGAGATACAAATAGCTGTTGATCTTTTATAATTGAAAATTGTACAAAAGAAGATAATGTACCTAACATTGTTTACGAAAGTAAAAGCGATCTTAGACACATATGTCGCTATATTTATTTTACATTATTTTTTTGAGACTCTCTATTGTATTTAGTGCGAAATAATATTAAAGTGAATATAATGCAATATGTTTATTTCAAATCGCCATCATATGTCTTCCCAGCTGTAATTACATCTATTTAAACATGTTATCTCAGAGCTAGTCATTGCCAAAAAAGTATGAATACGAAGTTACTGAAGAGCTGTTTATACGCAATTTCTGTAACAATGATTAACTTGACACGATTTAGGCATCCAAAATTCTCACACTGTCTACACATAACTGAAAGTGGTGGCCACTTTGATGCTATCCTTGCCAATCTAAAGGGCAATTATCACATGTAGCGGCACATCTTTAATGCGAGCTTAGCTATGCATTAATTAGGAACACTGGTATTAATTGTAGGTTAGGCGGCGAGCTGGCAGAATCGTTAGCACGCCGGGCGAAATAATTAGCGGCATTTCGTCTGTCTTCATGTACTGAGTTCAAATTCTGCCGAGGTCGACTTTACCTTTCATCCATTCGGAGTCGATAAATTAAGTACCATTTAAGTACTGGGGTCGATGTAATCGACTTACCCCTTTCCTAAAATTCCAGGCCAGGCCTTGTGCCTATAGTAGAAAGGATATCAATTGTAGGTAATTAATATTATATACATACAAATATATATGTATGTATATGTGTGTGTGTGTGTGTGTGTGTGTATGTGTGTGTGTAAGGGTGTTTATTTGTACATGTACATTTATACATATATGTGTGTATATCTGTGCATGTATGTATATGTATAACTCTTTGTACGCCTGTGTACCTCTGTGTGTGTGTCTATGCGTTGTGTGCGTCTATTATGATGGGCAATACAATCTTAGTTCATTTAATCGAGATATTCAATTAGTGAACGTTCAGAATGACTTAAAAGACCTAAGGTCCATGTGAATGAAGTAATCTGGGAAATTGAACCACAAATACACCAGTCGAAGAAAATGTGGAATAGTAATATTTAAATGTTTCAGTGCGTCAACATATATCATGTTAACGTATATCATGTCAGTGTTAAATCTCCCTTCATCCTACGTTTTATACATCAGATCATTTACTTTATATGATATGGGATTTTTAATTATAAGCATTTCAATTCCTGATTTATCCAAAATTCATATATACAGCGTTGGCCACAAGTCACCTGACAGTAAATCAAAACCATTTAATTCCAAGATTTATTTATGTAAACAGCTGAATGAATTTAATAAAAGCATCTAAATATGAAACAACATGAAAGTTGTTCAAACTGAAGTCCTCCTTGAGCGACACATTTTTTCCATTCGACTCAATACAGAATTACAGAGTATTTATGGAATTTTGATTTACTGCCGGGTAACTTCTGGCTAACCCCTGCGTAGAATTTACCTTGGCTTTTAATGAGAGTTTGTTTCAAACTCAAAGTTCTGACCTTAAATAGTGGATTTAAGAATGTTAATCTTGGACAGAAAAAGAGAATTTGCACCTCTTCAAAACGCAGAGGCCCCATTGGTGTAATTGGTAACGCGTTCCTCTCAAATACGAGATTTGTGTCTTCAGAAAAGGGGTGCTCTCTTTTTACTATCCGTTCAACATTAGAGTTTTTTTAATGTTTTATAGAGTGAACGCGCGTGTGTGTATGTGCACAAATATGTATGTATGTTTGTGTGCGAGTATGTGTGTATGTGTGTGTGTACCTATGTGCATATATACCTCTATGTATGTATGCTTTTAAGTATTATACATATATATATATATATATATATGTGTGTGTGTTCTCGAGCAAGGCACTTTATTTCAAGTTGCTCCAGTTCACTCAGCTGTAGAAATGAGTTGCGATGTCACTGGTGACAAGCTGTATCGACCTTTGTCTTTCCCTTGGATAACACTGGTGGCGTGGAGAGGGGAGGCTGGTATGCATGGGCGACTGCTGGCCTTCCATAAACAACCTTGCCCGGACTTGTGTCTAGGAGGGTAACTTTCTAGGTGCAATCCCATGGTCATTCATGACCGAAGGGGGTCTTTACCCTTTATATATATATATATATATATAATATATATATATATATATATATATATATATATATATATTATATATATATATATATATATACACATGTGTGCATGGGTACATGAATGTATGTGTGTATGTATTTATACCTCCACATAATCATCCGCGCATTTTATCGTATGATGTTTCTGTATTCAATCAACTATTGCAACGCCTTGAAGGAAACTGAGAATCTGAAACTAACCAGTACCTTTGAGAGACGTGTAGGTTTAGTGATTAATCTGTAGTAAAATTTAGTATTTTATCAGTCATTTATTTGAAAGCAAGGTTACAAGGGAACTAAAATAGAGACAAAGGTATCTTGAAAAATATTCCAAGTTGTTTCAGGGCATGTATTTTTGTATACCAACAAACAGGCTGCAAGTATTTTCATTAGCTTTTTGACATATTGATTTTATACTATCTCCTTGTTGACTGGGACATCATATTTGACATTGTTGCCTTGCCCTAAAGTATTCATAAAGTTAACCTAGTTTATTTATTTATTTGTTTATTTGTTTATTTATCTATTTATTATTTTGCATTCTCAAAACATTTCTCTCTTTTTATTGCTTTTTTTTTCTTTGCGAAACAAAAGTCTTCGTTAGTATGGTATTGTATTGGAAGGTACGTGAGAGGACGTACGTACTTAAGTATGTATGCGCGTGCGCGTGTGTGTGTCTATGTGTGTGCATGTGTGTTAACTTCCTAGAAAATACATTTGTTTTCTTACAAAGAAACAGAGATTCGTCTCTGGAGTTTAGGGAACAACTGCGACGAAAAGTTTCATATATTTGGAGAAAACCTTGCTAATTTTTTGCAGCTGTTCTTACAAATTATATTTGCAAAATACACATTAGCTGGTCTCGTTCTTTATATAAAATCCTTAACCTTTCAAAATAAGAACTTAGATATTTAGTAATACAATCAACGCACCAATAATTATCTGGTCAAAACCAGATGTCGTAATATATGTTCTGGATAGAGAAGCAATGCCTTTCTAAGCAGTTGCCCATCGTGAATGAATTTGACAGAACTGTTCAGTTCGAGAGAGCAGCTGCTTTTATGAGAATATCCCGGTTATTAATTGAGCATTCAGCAATAAGAATATTTTCTATATTCCCAGGACAGTCTTTCTCACTGATAGAATTGTATATTGTTTTTATTTACAGCATCCGTTCGCAAGTACTACCGAATTTTTTTATGGCCACTTTCCATTGTCATACTTGCTGAAAATACTGCTAAATCCATTTATTTCTCAACATTGTAAAAATTGACCGTAAACATCTTAAGATTACCACAAAGATATTAAAACGATTGAAATTCCTCTTTAAAAGCTACAAGTTGACAATTACCGGAAAAAAACATGGTCAGTGTGAGAATTTCATGCGACTGACATCTGGGAAAACATATTTTGGGTTAAGTGGTTAGTACTGAACCTAGGGATGGTCAGAATGTGGGTATGCCGAGAGTTGGATAGACGAGTAAGTTAGGAATGCTTAAGTGGAGGTAAGGTGAAGCTAGCCAACTCCTAGGACAGGAAACACTGAAGTAATGCTACAGACTGTGAGGTGACAATATACAATATACCAATGGGTCAGAGGTTGACGCGTGCTTGTGTATGACTCTATATGTGGTGTAATAAATCTGTCTATTAGCAGCACCGTTCCAAATATAAGAGCTGTATTCTGTTGTGGATCTTAATCAAGCTTTTGTAAAGAGGGAAACAAAGTATTTTCTGACCCTGGATAGTCTTTGTGATGCAAGCTTTGTTATATTGAGAATATGAGATAACAAGGATGTAACAAGGAAGGATGGTCTGGAACACTTGAGGGGTGCAGGTCTCATTCCGTTACATTAAATTATTTGTCGAAGGAAAACCAAGACTTCGAATATCTGCAACAGCATAAATAATATTTATTTTTCTGGATTCGCAATAATATATATACATATATTTCCTTCAGGGCGAGCCGGTAGCCGTGGGAGCTAGTCGCTGTAGTTAAATGGTGTGATCCAAATGCTGTCTCGAACAAGCATAGTGTAGCTTCGCCACGTGTTGGCTTGTTTGGGAGAGATGTTATAACGCGTCCGTTCAATTCGGGGTCTGCTTCGAGAGAGAGATCGATACAGCGGGAAATCTTGCTGTTGCTAGTTCTCTGCGCATGCGCATGAGGGAACTTCCGGCGGCCTCCCGGAAGAAATCCAAATCTGCACATGCGCGCTGAAGACTTGCAAAATGGCGTCACTACAAGGAGATATCCTCAGTAATGTTGAGACCGATCCTTTGCAATGAGCTTGAGATTTCTAGTTGGCTACTCTTCACATTTAGGGATATGGGATACGATATTACTCCTTTGTTATATGTAGTGATTTTGTCTTTTTGCTGTTGTAGAAGGTCGGATTGGCATGAATATATTGGAAAACGTTTTCCATATCTCATTGCAATTTTAGCATGTTTTAATTGTATGTAGATAACACTTGAATGCTGAAGATATGAATATATGATGTATACATGCGTGCAAGCATGTATATATTTTTCTGACAAAGTCATACATACATGCGTGTATGTGCGTGTGGACATGTGTGTATGTCTGTGAGTGTATGCTTCTTTCAGGATGATTTAAGTTCCACGCAAAACTCAAGCCGGTGACTAAATGTAAGTTATTTCCTTTGAGTGTGTTGTTAATTGGTTCGTTCAGTATTGACGAAAAGCACGAGTCACACACATCTTACAACCAAAAACGCACTATAAGGACTCGTAACGTTTCATTACAAAATCTGTAGAATAATGTGCGATGAGATTTGATTGTTTTTAAATGTTTATGATATTCCCCATGAGCCTTCAGGTTGCCTCGAAAGAAAAGAGGAAGATGTATCTGTTGTGGAAGGATTCTGACCCACACATGCACACCATCACCACCACCATCATATGGCTGAAGATGGACTCACTCACAAAGAACTATGAGCGATTAGCAGTTCGGGTTGGTAAATAGTTCATTGCAGCCGTTAATATAGAGCGGTGTGTTTCGTGTAATAGTAGTGCTTCTCGTGTATATACTTTCTTCCTCGCTGCTTCGATATATCCAAGATAAATCCCTGCCACCTCCAGCGCTGAGACCACCAGATTACGTGATTTCGGCCTTCCTTGGTCTTATCAATGAGGGATATACATAAGAGTGCATTTTGTACCAAAATCCACGTTTGAGTGGGGATAAATATTACTTATTGGTATCGATATCACTTCTAATGCTAAGAAATATTTTTTTTTAACAAGCTCCCTGGCTAATTGTGACACCAGAGCCTGTTCTGGCACTATTATTATATATATCGCCGGCGGGGAGGTGAATCGCTGCTATCTCTAGCGGTCGAGCGTCCATCATTGAGAAAACCAAGGAAGGTCGAAATCGCGTGATCCGGTGGTCTCGGTGCTGGAGATGCTCGGTGCGGGGATTCATCTCGCCGCTGGCGATACAAACAAGAGTGCATTTTGCACCACATGCCAATGTGAGAATTTCTCTCGTGGTATCTATCGCTGTATAGTTTGTTCTAACACAACATCCGCGTATAAGTGGGGATAAATATTATCTCAGAGTTGCTATATCTAAAAATACTAAGAGATGTGAACGAATATAAGGAAAGGGTAAACGAGAGGGCAAAAGGCATATGTAAACACGTACGTAAGTATATAAACATAGTTTTCAACTAGCAATAACCACGCCTCGAGACGTGAAATACTGCTTGTCAGTGCTACAGGAAATATGTATCCAAGTTCAACCTGTGGTAAGGTCAAGTCGTTGGTGTTTGACTTGCCTGCTTTATTTAAAGAGGGACACTTTAAATAGAGAGGTTTCAAAGTGGTGATAGATGTTTTGAGAATATTTTAAAAGTTTAATTATTTCGCAGATTGACACATTTTTATGAAACAACTTCAAATAAATACCAAAATAAAGAATAAAGAAGGTCATAGGTTAGAAAGTGAAGTGTAAAAAAAAAAAACTTTCCCAGGTCACACACCTTGAATATCATGTAAATCAGTGGTTATCAACCAGGGTCCATAATAGCTTCTGAGGGCCCTTATATGATTTTTAGATGTCCACACAATAACATAGTAAATTAAGGATGCACGACAGTATTTTAAAAGCCCCTGAAAAAAGTTTGTTTTAAATGTATGTATTGGTATGTATTGCAAGAATGAGTGAGTTTTTTTTTTCTGTAACATTTTACATAGTTCAACCTACACCAGTTTTACGGAAAAACAAAATAGAAATTTTGAAAGAAGTTTCTATAAAACTAGGTTTTAAACAGAGAATGACTATGGGAGCCCACCAGAATGAAATAGTAATCAAAAAGGCCCATGGATAAAGAATGGTTGAGAACCCCTGATGTAAGTAAATAGTATTAGTAACGATTTAAGAAGCATGTTGTTGCTGCTGTTGTTGTTGTTGTTGTTGTTGCGGTGGTGGTGGTGGCGGCGGTGGCGGTGGCGGTGGTGGTGGTCGACGTCATCGTCGTTGTAGTCCATGTCATCGTAATCGTTGTCATCAAGGTCGTAGACGTCGCCGCTATCGCCATCCCCGTCATCTTCGTCGTCGTTGTCGTCGTTGTCATCGACACCACCGTAGTCGCCTTCGCGCCACATCCTTCGTCATCGTCCTTGTCACAATCGCCGTCACCATCATCGCCGCCATCGCTGTGATCCTTCAGACATTGAAATGTGAATTTGTTGCCGCATAGCGCCTCCCCAAACTGAGCCTGTTCTATTTTCCAGGGCGTATGTTCTAGCATGAAGAATATATCTTTCATGCTTTGCATCGAAGTAATTATGAACATTGACTTTCGCTGTCAGCAATCTTTCGATGCTTCTTCCGCGATCTTCTTCTTATTGATTGACTAAGTCTTTTTCTAAGTTACTTTTGTGCTAAAGTTAGACAAGGCTACTTAAATTTTCCTTTTACCTGTACACATCCCCTGTACTTTGGCGACTGCTTTCACTAGCTGTCTTTCAACTAATTTCTTAATCCGGTTGCTAAAGACTTTGCGTGCTGGAAAAATACATTCACCATACAGTAACTGACTCCCATTCTATTTAGTAAACAGGCTAAGTTGTTTATACAGATCACAAATTTGTGGTTCGTGTGGGTAAATAACTGTAGTTGTGAACAACTTATGTCAATTTATCGGGTGGCCTAGCGAAAACTCAGTCCAGATATGAAATTTTGGTGACTCACTGGCTTTTCATTAATGGTGAGACCAGTTGAACATTTAGAACGGAGTATATTCTCAGGAATTTTCACCTCATTTTATCAACTACCATACAATTCCGATGTGTGTGTCCAAGGCTCCATTGTAATCGTCTATTAAAGGCAATGAACGCTACAACGATATGTTAGAAATGTCACAAAACGTCAATTGAAATCCGACTATGCAGTTATGCCGGAGTATATAAATGATTACTTGATTGAAGGATCTACGTCGCTCACACTAAGGACCAGCGACGCATCATCCGAGTCAAGGAGAACTGTAATTACCTCTAGATATTAATCTTTCTGAAACAGCCACAACAATCGATCTTGGCAAAAGGTGTCATAAACTTCTAAGTTGGCCAGAAGTGAGGGGACGACGAATGAGTCTCCAAAATTCTTATCTCGCTGATGGCTTTCTTACACTAACGTAGTAGCTTGAAGTTGTTCACAGTTTCAGAGAATATTCTATAGGGAACACCTATTCGTGATCTTTAAAGCTCGTAGGGCACGTGTCCCTTCTTCTGCAGCGACCCCAAACCAAATACATTTAATTTACGTGTTCTTTGTATGACCATGTTAGGAGGAAAGGAAAATAAGTAAGAGGTGGTCCCAATTCTGATCGGGTGGTATTTCTATTTTCGAGATTCTTGAAATAACCCTGCAGAACCCAGTTCCTGGAGAAAACGTTATCTTAGAATGCGATACACGTCTGATGGAGTTTTTATCAAAGGTTTCATAATTTGTATATTTAGAGCGGTGAATGCATCAAGGTCTTCGCCTCTCATAATAATTATGTCCGTATGAGCATGAGCATATTGTAAAACTCCTCGCTCTCTTTCGGAGAACGGTGCAGCTGACAAATCCGTGCATGCGTTGATGATGCCATTTCTTCTCTTGTTGATGTTGTAATTGTATTTTTACCTATTATCGTTATAGCTTCTTGCAAGAGCTGTTGTTGGTAGACATTTTAATTGTTCTTGCTACTGTATTTATTTATACCATAATTTTCTCTGCTTTAAAACGTGGTTGCGAAGTAGTAATTGTATATGTATACAATAATGGCACCGCTGGCATTATTTTATGTAAATTTATATTTTTGTTTTCCCGGAAGTTGGCAGTTTTATGAGTGCCAACTAGCAACCTTCGATTGTAATACAGCCACATATTCACACGCACATACACACACACAAACACACACGCACGTATGTATGTATGTATGTATGTATGTATGTATGTATGTATGTATGTATGTATGTATGTGCATGTGTGTTTGCGTGTGTGAGTATATTTGTCTAATAAAATGTCTCAGGGTGACGTACACTCTGAAACACTATATCAGATGTGTCGTATGATGTCAGACCGTAAATGTAAATGCAACACAGCTGTTTTACCAAGTCTTAACGCCAGTTTACATCCTATTGTTGTGTTAGTAAAGGGTTAATGACTATATTGACATTTCCATCCTGGGTTCTCTACTAAGGACAAGCTTAACGCTTACATTTTTTTTTATCCTCTATTTCACGTCAACATTATTTGATGTAATTTTAAGTGGACGAAGCTATTTGTCAAACACTTCAGAAATAAATCTTTTGTGCTAACCAATGCTGGTGGATAATGATGATGGTAAAGAGGAGGTTCATGATGATGATGAGGAGGAGGAGGAAGAAGAGGAGAAGGAGAAGGAGGAGAAGGAGGAGGAGGAGGAGGAGGAGGAGGAGGGTGGTGGTGGTGGTGGTGATGATGATGATGGGGAGGAGGAGGGCGATAACAATGACAAGCAACTACAGTGATGATGATTAATCAACAACTATGAAATTTTCTTATATCGACGACAAGAGCAGCCATTTATCAATAGGCATCCAACTGAGACATATATTTTTCTCTAGCTGCCTATGAGAAGAGAAAGAAATATATTAGAAATAGAGCGATTTTTGAACGCGTAATTTAAAAAAACGAGACCTAAATATTCAAAATATTTAGGCCAGTGTATCATTCAGCTTCTGCTTCCTTCTGTACACTACTACTACTACTACTAATAATAATAATAATAATAATAATAATAATAATAATAATAATAATATAATAATAATAATAATAACAACAATAATAATAATAATAATAATAATAATAATAATAATAATAATAATAATAATAATAATAATAATAATAATAATAATAATGGCGGTTACAATACCAGTGATCGTAGGAGCACTAGGAATGATCAAGAAGGGAACCGAAAATTATATCCCTGGCTTACCATCCCTGCAAGAAGTGCAAAAGATTGTCTTAACTGGTACATCACACGTATTGGTACATCACACGTATTGAGAAAAGCATTGTCGATGTGAGAACTGTTGCTGCTCATGTATTTTAATTTAACTAAAAAAAAAAAAAAAATGAACGAACTATTGAGTTTGGTTTAATGGCCTACCAATGTTTGAACTTTATTTCTTTGCTCTAGGAGTCGGGAAGACACTCGGCAAGAAATGGAAGCAAATTTGAAAGAAGAAAATAAAAAAATAATGATAATAATAACAACAACAACTACAATTATAGCAACAGCAACAATAATAATGTCATGTAGACTACTAGAAGAGTCACAAAAACTTGGCTATGATATGGGTGAACTACATGAAAACGTGTGACAAGACCCCACATTCGTGGATTATTGAGTGTTTTAAGCTAGTTAACGTCACTGGTAATATTGTGAATTTCATACAAGACACAATGGCCATCTGGAGGACTGAACTCACAGCGCGTAGTGTGACGCTAGAAGAGGTTAATATCAAAAGAGGAATTTTCCAAGGGGGCAGTTTATCTCCCCACATATTTGTCATCTGGATGATAACTGTATCGAGTGTTATAAGAAAGATGTGTGTAGGGTACTCTCTAGGCAACTGAAAAAAAAACTTGTTAATGGATGACCAAAATCTTTTTTCAGTAAAATAAGAGAAAAATTGATAGTTCAATATAAACAGTTCAGGCGCTTAGCAAGAATGTTGAGATGGAATTCGGGATCAAAAAGTGCGGTGTAATGGTTCTAAAAAGATGAAAAGTTAATAAAAACCATAGGATCAAGCTGGAAGGTGGTAAATCAAAAAGGCAGTTGGAGAAGAAGGGTACAAATACCAGGGTATTATTGACAATGATAAAACTAATAAGTTTTCAGAAAAGTGTATCTCAATAAAACCTGACTTCTGTTGCAGCCTAAGCCAGAGGTTCCCAAAATGGGAATCTTACATAAAAATCATCATAACTCCGTTCAGGAGATCAAAACCCCGAGTGAAGATCTTTCGTAAGGTAAGTGCTCCAATGGACTCAAAACGACAATAGTTATGTACTGTAATGCTATGAAAGAAGCGAGCTTACCGAAATTGGATAAGATTGCAAAAACATTCAACAGAGAAAGACTTGTTCCACATCACGAAACAAAGACTTTCAGGTAAAAAAAATTTAATCGTGAAAAAGCAATGGCTATCCCAATTGGAGCAGGAGGAGAACTCCACAATAGGGAAAGGATGTGACTATGCTGAACACGAAGAACAAAAAGTAGTATAAAACCAGGGATGAATAGAGGAACCAATAAATCCCCACAAAAGAAACAGCTACCCAGATAAAGGTAAAGTTTATTTTATGGAAGGAAAGACTGTTACAAAATAAGGAAGAAGTTTACTACTATACCTGAAAGAGGCACAAATAGCGAAAGAAAGAGGCTACCAGTTCCGGGAAGAATCGAAAGAGCAAAAATATACAAAGTAATGAAATGATTGAGAAACTCTTCACGAAAATCTACATCGGAAACATAACAGATCTAAACGTCCTTATATATTACTCAGCTCTGTCGCAGTGAGATACTTGCGATTAGAAGTGAAAGAAAATAAAAGGACAAAGCTCCCATGGTGGGAACGAAGGTTTGAAAATCAAACTGAACAACTTAAATGAGATCTCAAATGCAATCATAGAGAAGGAGAGAGAACTGAAAAAGAAACAATTTAAAACAGAAAGGACTGCAAGTAGTTAAAGAACTAAAACAAAATATCAAAGCTGTATCGGGTAAAAAAAAGAACAATAAATACCAACAAAGGACAAATTAGTACTAGCAGAATAGACTCTTCAAGAACAACGAAAGAAAATTCTATAAACAAAAGGACAAAGAAAAAGAGCATTAGGGAAAGGACTCCAACATAATATAAAAGCAAACTGGTTACGGGAATTTAAAAGAGGAATGAAAAATGGAGTGACACAAGAAAAATATAATAATCACGGATACGAAAGTAAGAGATGATCCAGAAAATGCCAAACTGGAAAGCTCCCCAGACCAGATGTGTCCACGGTTTGTGGTTCAAAAACCTCCTGAGTATACATCTATTATATAAAATCTGTTCTGTCTGTCTGTGTGTGTGTCTTCTAGGATCTCGGGTATCCTCCATCCGATTACGCTCAGATTTTATATGTAGATACCGACGGTATCAGGGCGTGTATAGGTCTTGAACAAATTACAAAAATCAATTCCAGGTGAGAAGGCGATCGATAAAGTGAATAAAATCGTTTTTCTTTGGAATAGAAAAAAGTCTATCTTTATTTCTTCTTTTGCTGATGTCTCAAATTTAGGTTAAATCAGTGTTTCTCAAAGGAGAGGCCTATGGGACGGTCGGACAAGTTGTTTTGAGAAAATTTGGTTTAAATGGTTGACAACTCAGCACCGTCCATTGGACGGGCGGCGTTTTGCTCGTTGCTATATATGAGCATCCAACATTGGCTGACAAAAGGAAGGACACTGCTGACACAGAAGGACAAGAAAAGAGAAGAGAAGTCAGGTTTTATAGTCCTATTGCTTGCTCACCATATTTCTGTAAAGTATTAACCGGCCTTATAACAGATGAAAAGCAAAAAGAAGAGAGGAAGAAATCGAGGGGAACTGCTGATCTGAAAGATATAGAGAGACACAGCAGAATATTAAAAGAAGTACGAGTAAGGCGGAAGAATTTAGCTGCTTGGTGGGTAGATTACAGGACGACCAACGACCGTGTCCCACACAGATAGCTCTTGGAGTGTTTAAAGATGCTCAGAGTGAATGAAAAGATAAACAACTTTTTGGAGAAAGCGATGAGAGAGTATGAAGCAGAACTGACATGTACAAACGAATCGTTAGGCAACGTGAAAAATATACAGGGGACATCTTCCAAGAAGTCTCGCTCTCTCCGTTACCCTTTGTCATTGGGCTAATCCGTCTGACAAATATACTGAGAAAATCCAGACCTGCCTATGAGTTTACCAAACCCAAGATAAGTATTAACCACTTACTTTATATGGGGTGCCTCATGATATATACAAAAAAATGAGACTGACCTGGATTCTTTAATCCAAATAGCGAGAGTATTCAGTAAAGACATTGGAGTGCAGTTTGGGGTAGCTAAGTGCAAAGTACTTATGCGGAAAGGCCGGAAGATAAATTCTCAAGGCATAGAATTACCACAAAAGAACATCATTCCTTCACTATGGAATAATAAAGGATATAAATAGCTACGAGTGCTACAAGACGATAGGATAATGGAAAGAGAAATGAGAAAATACCTAAAGCGAACCGGTGGAGATTTAGGAAGGTACTCGAAACAAAATTAAATGATGGGACATCATTAAAGCTATAAATATATGGGCAATACCAATATTAAGATACTCTACTCCCTTTCAGAAATTGACAAAGATCGAGCTGCAGACCCTCTCTATCTCTCTCTCTCTCTCTCTCTCTCTCTCTATATATATATATATATTATATATATATATATATATATATATATATATATATATCTTTCTCTCTGCCAAGAAGGAAATGTAGTAGACGGTTACTAAACGCAGATGACACGGTTGGTACTGCGATGCTGAGGCTGGAAATTATGTTGAAAAAAGAATACTTTCGGCAGCCAGAGATGCCCAAAAAGTGACTGAAACTGTAGGAGAATTCAAAGATAAAAGGCAGAACAACAGAATGAACAAATGGAAAGTAATGGAACTGCATGGTCAATTCATGCAACAAACTGAAAATGTTGGATGTGAAGTCCGCTGGGTTTGATTGACAGACGGGAACTTGAAACACACACAAAAAAAAACAGAAACATTAAGGGCAAACACTTAGAAACAAATCTGATGAAGACAGAGATTGACAAAACTCAATCAGACAACAAATGTAAAATTTCCAGGAAAGGAGCAGAGAGTATCAACCACATTTTGAGTGAGTGCAGTACACAAACAGAAGGAAAAAAAGAGTACAAACGCAGGTATATCTGTGCGGGCGTTTACATTGGGATGTAGCACGTCGATAATGGTTAATACCTTTCAATCTAATTCCTTGCAACCTTTGTAGACGAAAGATCTGACAACTTTAAAAGCAGAGCTTACTCTAAATCGCAATGTTCAGCTTTTAAGGCCACAATTACAGTATGCCTCTTCATTTCTTGAGTAAGCTGTCAACCATTATAATTTTCTGGATCATGAATGACATAAACTTAATTTTAAAACACTAATAATTTTAAAATGTCTTGTTCTCAAATTGCCTACGCACCCTGTATATTGTCATCGATGGAGATGTTATATAGCATCACATGTGTCAAAGAAAATATATACCTCGTGCATCTACGCATGCATGAATCATTCGTATTATATGATACATCCACTAAATACATACATACATATGTATGTATGTAGTATGTATGTATGTATGTATGTATGTATGTATGTATGTATGCATGTATGTATGTATGTATGTATGCATGCATGCATGTATGTATGCATGTATGTATGTATGTATATATATATATATATATAATATATATATATATATGTATGTATATATATATATATATATATATATATATATATATATATATTATATATATATATATATATATATATATATATATATATATATATATACATACATACATACATGCATACATACATGCATGCATGCATACTACATACATACATACATACATACATACATACATACATACATACATACATACATACATATGTATGTATGTATTTAGTGGATGTATCATATAATACGAATGATTCATGCATGCGTAGATGCACGAGGTATATATTTTCTTTGACACATGTGATGCTATATAACATCTCCATCGATGACAACATTACAAATTTACACAGATACCCTCCACCACACATATACACTCACTGATACTTGACCTTCTTCGACTTCCTCTCTCCTGCCTTTCTCTTTTCTCTCTTACTTCCCGTCCTCTCCTTCTTTTCCTCTCAATACAACACAGATCCTTTTCTTTTTCTTTTCCGGCCATATGGTTTCACTATTTGCCGTCCTTTTATACACAAACTGGCCACAAACAAACGTCATAAATGTAGCATCTTTCGTATATCTGTATCTCCGGCCTCTCTTCTTTGAGTATTCTTTGAAAAAGGATGTAACCCGATCCTCTTCTATCTTTGCATTTGGTGTATATATTTTCAGTGTGCACATTCTTTGGTTGTTATTGTTTCATTTCATTTTTTCCCGCTTTTTCCCCCACCTGTTATATTTGTGTAAATACATATAATACTTATCTTTTCTCTCCTTACCTCATAAGCATCTCACTTTATTTGTATGACATTTCCCTATCTATCAATATATATATATATATTACATTGCTTATAAACTCTTTATTTGGATGGACTAATTTTAAACTCTGTTGGACTATTAGACTTTACTCATAGGGTATTGGAATATTGCATATATACCAATATCCCTTAAAAATGGATTTACAACTTCAATACCCATACATATCTTGCATCTATTTCCTCACTCTCTATTTCGTATCACATGTAAACTAACTATGACTTACCTATCCTCTCACACCGTCCCCGATGAAGTGATATAATTAATAAATATCCTAGAAACGGCTGTAAGACCTTCTATCTATAAATGCTCTAATATCTACACAGCCGTGGTTTTTATCTTATTACGCAAAAAATTCTTTTATATATATATATAA
>NC_042998.1:167297516-167322516 GCF_006345805.1 Octopus sinensis
GAATTTGTTAGGCGGAAACGCTGGAATCTCCTCATCTATTCCTGCACACATGCATACATAGTCCCACTCGCCTTTTAACAACCGGCTTTGGTTTGTTTACGTTCCTGTAACTTTACGGTTCAGGAAAAAGTGCCTGGTAAAGTAAGTGTTGGCTCCGATTTGATCACTAAACACTTCAAGGCGGTGCCCCAGCATGGCCTCACTCTAATGACTGAAATAAGTAAAGCATAACAGATAAAAGGTAATATATTTGTATGCACTCACACACACATTACTGGATTTCAACTGCATACGATTTTACATTACACTCCTCTGTATTGATTTACTATGTGGTTTGTAGCCTGGTCTACTAAAAGAGCTTTTTTTCTTTTTTTGTCTATCACTACGTTTTGTCTTGTGACTATCCTTCTTCTCCTTTCTCTTTTTCTCTCTTACTTTCACTCTCTCTCATATTCTATACAAATTTCTAAATTTCGCTTTCTTCTCAGTCACAAGACCACGACATACTTTGTGACCTCTCTAAATTTTAAGCACATTCTCTACACAAATGAATCTTTCATTTTGAAACAAAACAATCTTGTACACATCTTCACACACATACACTCACACACGTACACACACGTACACGCACATACACGCGCGCGCGCATTGACACGCACTGTACTAAACAATTTTCTTTCTTTTACTTATGAATCCCTTTGATCACCGTTTTATTCTGGCAGACCCTTATACCCAGTTGATGTTTAAAAACTAGTTTTATAGATACTTCTTTCAAAATTCTGGGTTTTTTGTTTTCTTTTTTCTTTCTTTCTGTTTTTTTTTCTGGGGTTTTGCGGAGATTTTTTCGAATGCATTTTCGTAGCAATATTCTCTGAGAGAACATGTTTTGGTGACCGAAACATGTCGAACTATGTTAAGCGATAGAGAAAGAAACCTAGCTGATTCTTGCAGTACATACATCTGAAGCAAAATTTTTTGCTGACCGCTTTAATACTACAATGGACTTCCAATTTACTATTTTGCTCGTGTGGGCCCCCAAAAAGTATATGGACCCCAGTCAAGAATCGCTGTTGATTTTGATTACCACAGTACATTATATATTTTACACCACAAAGTTAAAACCTTAACAAAACTGAAGCGGCGTAAATGAAGTGCCAGGGCTCATTCAGAAGGTCTATTTGAGTGAAGCAAAACAGCTAACAAACTCATGAGCAACGGGGAAAGCAATAAATAGACGGGCATTAAATTTGTTAATATTTTATCTACGTTTTTGCATATACTTGTAATGTCGATTCGTTTATTTTAATATAACCTTTTCTTGATTTTTATAGATTTTAATGATTTTGTTATTGTTTTTCTTTGTAGTAGTGTTAAGTCTTTCTGGTAGTGTGATAAAAATAGAAGATACAACTGTCCTCACGGGTTGCACATAGAATACTAGCTACTTTACTACAAATAGGCTTGGCTTGAAAAATCTTGTTCCGCCACTTTAAACTAGCGGCTGCAAAAATATAATTAATGTTTATACTGTATGATAACTATTACTAATACTCCTTCGCCAACCAATATTGCAGTCATAAATACTCTTACTGGAGTTTTAATGGACGAACAGAAAGATTATTGCTATTCTGTATACGTCTCATATTTTATGTACACCGCACATCTGGGTTCAAATCCCATCGGATATGACTTTCATTTTTTTCAAAGTTAGGATGATAATTAAGTATCAGTTCGGCACTAACGTTGTCTTAATGGACTTTCCATCCATCCAACCTCTTTGCCCACTACTCCTGAGAGAGTCGTGAGGCTAAAGTTCTCAAGCACCACTATATGGTTCTATCAGAAGCAACCGACAACCAGACTCACCGACTGGCCTTCCGAATATAACCAAGTGAGATTATGGATATTATCCAACCAGCTAGTTCTTATTCTACCCCTAGGTCACCAGACGGTTTGCTCGGCTTGAATCCGTCTTGCGATCCTTTCCTGCAATATTTTTATCAAATGGCCTGAGTATCAGAAGTGTTATCCTTCAATGTTATGCTTCATTCAGCGCACTAGTCATCTTTGACATTTCCGTATATACATTTAGATTATATTTTATCCTACTTTTGGGTGTAAGTCAGTTGAATCTTCCCTTGTGCACCTCTTTTGCACCTCTGAAGAATGGAAGGTAAATTTGTCCTAATCAAGTTTTGAACGCTGAACATCGACAGCTAGACAGACAAACATATGTATGTATGTATGTATGTATGTATGTATGTATGTATGTATGTATGTATGTATGCATGTATATATGCATGTATGTATGCTGTTTGTATGTATGCATAGATAGATAGATAGATAGATAGATAGATAGATAGATAGATAGATAGATAGACAGACATACATACAGACAGACAGACAGACAGACAGACAGACAGATAGATAGATAGATAGATAGATAGATAGATAGATAGATAGATAGATAGATAGATAGATAGATAGATAGATAGATAGATAGATAGATAGATAGATAGATAGATAGATAGATACACTGGGAATTCATATACAAATAGAATTGCCCTATGGAACTAACAGCATGTAATAAAATATCCAGAAGCCAGTAGCTGACTTAGAGTAGTCATATCGATAACATCCACCGAAGGAAATACTAGTTGATGGCTATTGGTAGCATCTGAAAAACAAGCATCATCTTCGTTTCCAACTACCAAATTATCCTTTTCAGACAGTGCTATTATGAAAATTCTAAAATTGTCTTCTATTCAATCGTTTCGCTACCAATTTCCTGTAATATACCATCCTTGTTTTTTCTGTGATTCCCTATTAGGTGACCTTGCAGTGAACTATAAGGTTTAATATAAATGGTTGTCTGTTAAGGTTGTGGTTATGTAGAACATGGTCTTGATTTTATTTTTTAGCATTCCTATTCGAGTTCGGTACGTATTTCTATATTGTTGTGGTTGGGTATATAACTGTTTTTCGTAGCAAGGCATTATTTTATTCAATAATTTATGCACGGGCGAAGGAGCAGTAATTATGACCTTCATAAGCTTTCCCAGACAGAAGAAACTGATGTAACAAATGCTCAGCTTGAATCTGTTGGTTAAAAAGAATAGGGGCATGAATTGGGGTGAAGTGGTCTTCTCCAAATGCTGTTTGCATATGAATTCAAAAAAAAAGGAACCAATATGTTGGTAGCGATGTCAAGCCAAGAGCGTTTTAGGTCTACGCATCTGAGATTCCCATGAAGAAGATTTAGCTGCTTTTTCTAACAGATTTATCGACTACTAATCTTTCTTTCTTAGCCCTTCTCGATCTGTAAACACTCAAATGCCTCCTATTGTCACATGTGTAACAACTGTAGTTTCTATCTTGCACCACCAATCTCGATGCTTTTGTATCTTCACGCACGATTGAGCACAGTTCCGGAATGGTGCTGTCGCTTTCTGTCATTAGATTTGTAAGTTCATACTCCCAACTCCTAACCACAAGATCTATCTTCGAGATCTCTGCACTCTCAATTTGCCCATATTGTGGTACAAAGGAAGCAACGAACCATCTGTCAATATACTCCATTGTTGTGTTATAATCTTTATAAGGATCTGTGTACCATACTGTCTCTGCTTGTCACCTCCGCTTGTTTTCCTCTTTTAAATATCAAGGAAGCAACTTCTGTATGATTTGCTTTGATCTATGGACGGCACCTGGCTATACAACTCATGCATCGGCTAGGATTTTCTTTACTTTCACTTTTGAAATCATTCTATCATACCATTCATTTTTCGTAAGGCAATTTTATGTCACCCTTTTCTTTTCCATTCTTGAAAATACGTGTCAGGTAAGAAACCATACGCTTTCGTAACACACGCTACATTTTAAGCTACATCTTGTCTATGTCCATAAATATTTTTTGGCAAGCAATCTTCACCAAATTCCTTCTAAACTCACGAATATTTACTCATGGTAATTTTTTTTTTTGTTGGGGTTAAGTATGTGCACCTGTGCTTTTGTGGTTGCTGTTGTGTACCTTTTCCCTACGAATATGCAAATCAATATCGTCACCTTTCTCTGCTTTCTGTTCTTTTACTGCGTACATCTACGTTTGGGATTGTAAACTTTCTCTGATTCTTTTTTTTTTTAATCTTTACAATATTCTTCATCAATGTTTGGCTAAAGTAAGCGAGGTTCTTAAAACTATAAGGACAAAAAGTCCCTCGCAAAATAATCTTATTTTTTAACCCAAACTAAATCAGAATGGATACTGAAACGACCACAAAGTCTTCCTTCGGTAAGATTATATCAAATAACATTCTAATCTCTATAACGGATGTAAGACTAATTCCTTTAGGGAACTGGTGTAAAGACGCCAGTTGAACTGAAAGCACGAATATCATAATAATTGTTCCTAATATAGGCACAAGGGCAGAAATTTGATGGTAGGGAGTTAGTCGAGTAAATCGATTCCTGTACTTGACAATTGCTTTCTTTTATCGACCTGAAAAGGATGAAAGGCAAAGTTGACCTCGACAGGATTTGAACTCAAAATGAAACAACGTACTTTGTTCCACGTTCGACTGATTCTGACAATGATCAATTTTCGTTCCATTTATAAACATAAACGAAAGTATGGAAGTGTACTCCCAGGCCGTTTCGTACCCACAGGCCGTTTTGTACCCACAGGCCGCTACGTGCCTACAGGCCGTTATATATATATATATATATATATAATGTGCTTGAAAACGAGCATTTTAACCACTGAAACATGCCTCAGAGAGAAAAAAAAATGTCTTCGAACTACCAAGAAAAAGAGGCGTGCAGTAATAATTATTATTGAAAAGTTTGGCACAAAGCCAGTAAGTTCGGGGGAAAGGGTAAGTCGATTACATTGACTCCAGTGTTCAAGTAATACTTATTTTATCGACCTCGAAAGGATAAAAGGTAAAGCTGCCTCGGCGGAATTTGAACTCAGAACGTAAAGAGCAGACGAAATACTGCGAGGCATTTCGCTTGGCGTGCTAAAATTTTGAGGAGGGAGTAAGTCGATCATATCGACCCCAGTATTCAACTGGTACTCATTTTATCGACTCCGAAGGGATGAAAGGCAAAGTCGACCTCGGCGGAATTTGAACTCAGAATGTAGCAATAATCTCAGAATGTAATAATAATCGTTTCTACTAAAGGCACAAGGCCTGAAATTTGGTGGGGAGGAGACCAGTCGATTTCATTGATCCCAGTGTTTCACTAGTACTTAATTTATCGACACGTAGAAGATGGAAAGCAGAATTTGAACTCAGAATGTAGCGACGGGTGAAATATCGTTAAGCATTTGGTCCAGCGTGCTAACGATTCTGCCAGCCCGCCGCCTTAAGAATAATAATAATAATAATAACAATAATAATAATAATAATAATAATAATAATAATAATAATAATAATAATAATAAGAAGAAGAAGAAGAAGAAGAAGAAGAAGAAGAAGAAGAAGAAGAAGAAGAAGAAGAAGAAGAAGAAGAAGAAGAAGAAGAAGAAGAAGAAGAAGAACAAGAAGAACAAGAAGAACAAGAAGAAGAACAAGAAGAAGCTTTTCTACTAAAGGCACAAATTTTGAGGAAGGGGACTAGTCGATTGCATTGACCTCAGTGGTCGACTGGTACTTAATTTATCGACCCTGAAAGAATAAAAGGCAAAGTCGACTTCGGCGGAATTTGAACTCAGAACGTAGCGACGGACGAAATGCCGTTAAACATCTTCCCAGCGTGCTAACAATTTAGCCAATAATAATAATAATAATAATAATAATAATAATGATAATAATGATAATAATGATATAATGATAATAATGATAATAATGATAATAATAATAATAATAATAATAATAATAATTAATAATAAATAATAATAATAATAATAATAATAATAATAATAATAATAATAATAATAATGATGATGATGATAATGATAATGATGATGATGATGATGATGATGATGATGATGATGATGATGATGATGATGATGATAATAATAAAAAGACGAAAAAAATGACTTATTATTCGTATTTGGGGCAAAATGTAGGTTCAACTAGATTTCATTTAATAGAGCAGACAGGCTAGTAGTAAACATGAGTATGAGGGAAGAGGAAGTTATTTGGCCTCGTGCATAGTCACAAACGACTGTTATAAAAGAACAGACTTACACTGCTTCTGTTAAGTTGTATTCAGGTCAAAGGTCGGTTATGTCAAACAGTGATAGAATTATTTTCTGCTTTAAAATTAATTGCTTTTTCACGTATGGCTCGGTAACTCCTCTACGAATAGTAAGTAGTGAGACACTATTAAACAGACTGGTACGTTCTGTGAATGTTATTCATCATCATTATCATCAACAGCCACAGCACCAGCAAGCGTGATAGGATCATCGTTGTCATCGTAAACAACGGCGTCATCGACACTGTTGTTGTAATGATTTTGCTACTGTTGTTGTCCCCACCGTCATAGTCATCGGCGGGAAATTTCGTTGTAGGAGTGAACAGGCGACTGAATTAATCCCGGTTTGACTAGAACTTTACTATATTGACCTCGAAAAGGTGGAAAGGTAATGCTAAGCGCGATGGGATTTGAATTCGCAATCTAAATTAAAGTGCTGGATGATGATGATAATCATAATAATAATAATAATAATAATAATAATAATAATTTTTTTTTTTTATGCGCACTTTTTCAAGCCTAGCCAGGCTACTGGGCCCCGTTTCCCAGTTTCTATGGCGTATGTGTTCCCCAGAGCTGGACGAGACGCCAGTCTATCGTAGCGTTACTCAAGAAACAAGAAGAAAGAGTGAGAGAAAGTTGGGGCGAAAGAGTACAACGACCCTGAAAGAATGAAAGGTAAAGTCGACCTCGACGGAGTTTGAACCCAGAACGAAAAGACGGACGAAATACCTCTATGCATTTTGCCCGGTGTGTTAATGCTTCTGCCAGCTCATCGCCTATAACAACAACAACAACAACAATAATAATAATGGAATCACTCATCGAAGACGATGTATGAGCGTTCAGATTTTGCCAAACGACCTGCACAAATGATTTGTTTATAGTGATCAAATGTTCGTGCGGCACATTAGCTCGCTCTCTCCACCAAATGGACGTTGTCTGAATGGGTGCGCTGTGTAACATGCGTCAGGTGTTGAAATGATCGAAGAACAACTTAAGATGATGTGCTTTCCTCAAGAACACAGCCGGTCTAGGAATTGAAATCACGTTCGCTGGATCGTGAATGCAACATCTTAACCATAATAATAATGATAATAATGGTGGTGGTGATGATGATGATGATGATGATGATGATGATGATGATGATGATGATGATGATAATAATAATAATAATAATAATAATAATATTAATAATAATAATAAACGCTGAAAAAAAGGAGACTGAGAATACTATACTAGCAGCGCAAAAACAAGCTTTGGCCACTAATTGGAGGATCAATTTTAGGAATGGGCAAGTGTCTCCGTTGTGCCACATTTGTAATAGAGTGGTCGAAACCATTGTCCATATCATTTACGAATGCCCTAGATTGCCCAAAACCACTGCAAGTTGTGGCAACAAGATGAGGTAGCGAAAGTGCTACATTGGAAACTGTGAAAAGTGAGTACTAGTGAGAGGCAAGACGGAGTATGAGCACTAACCGTAGAAAGTGGTAGAATCGGGGACTTGCAAACTCCTCCCAATCCAAACCGATCAGGTGCTAGAACAAAACAGACCGGACCTGGTGGTTGTCGACAAGATGCACCACATGTGCTATATAGTTGATTTTGTGTGCCCTTCTGATCCACGAATAGCCAAGAAGGAAGGTAAAAAAAAAATAGATATATATACAATCCTCTTAAGTATGAAATAGCCCGGCTATGGAAAATGAAAAGGGTGAAGATAGTGCCAATCATTGTTGGGTTCTTTTGTTTCAAGATGAAAGGTGTTTGTCCATCAGGATAATGCTCGGCCACATACAGCGAAGATGACATTCCAAAGGCTGGAGCAGTTTGAATATTCGCCGGACATTGCCCCATCTGATTATCATTTATTCCGCAGTCTTCAAATTCACTTGGACGGGAAAAATATGAACTCTGTGGACGAAGTCAGAACAGTTCTGGAGAAGTATTTTTTGTCAGGGCAAGTGACTATTAGAAGGGGAGCCTTGCAAGTCTACCAGATAGATTGAAGAGCATTGTAGAAAATGAAGGAGAGTATATTTTAGATTAAAAAAGAACTTTGTTTATCTTAATTTTGAAAATTTAAAAGAATTATAAAAACCGCATTATTTATGGGATGACCCAATACAAGAGCGGCGAGAGCAGTCAGCCCTGGACCATGCATAATGGTTCCGAGCGATGACACTTTACCTTAACTACAGATACCACCTAATTGTTTTTCACTATAGCCACAGGGCCTGAAATTTAAGAGAGTTTAGACAATACGATCCATCTCAGTACTTCACTGGTATTATATTTTATTGGCCCCTAAAAGAATCAGTGAAAAAAGTTTATTTATGAATTCTTATTGGATAACAGATTAAGTATGAAATATAAAAATAAATCATGAAAATATTCTACGTGGTGATATCAAAAGGTTCCCGGACTAGCTATGTTTAATAAAAAATAAGTTACTTAGCTAAGTTTTAACATCTTCTTTGAAATAGTCACCTTCCGCAGCCAGCACTACACCGATCCCAGCGTTCTTGCCATTGTTGGAATCCGGCCTGGAAGTCGTTTTCTGTGAGCGAGTCGCGAACCCTCTACGATTCGCTCTTGATCTCGACAAAGGTGTTAAAACGGCGACCTTTTCAGTTTGGGGAAAAGATGGAATTCCGCAGGTGCTAAATTTGGTGAATAGGGTGGGTGTGGAAGCGATACCATATTGTCTTTGGAGAGGAACTCACGAGTGAGGAGAGCACGGTGAAGAATTGAATTCTTCATGCTTCACAGATCTGGTCGCTTTCGCCGAATGTCCTCCTTCAGACGCTTCTAAACCTCGCAGTACAAATTTCGATTGTCGGTCTTGGGGGTCAAATTCTCGATGCACAACCCCACATTTCCGGGAATGACGCTCGTGGCAGGTCTTTGATATTGCTCATCGTCTTCCAGGAACGTTCTTCCGCTTTTGAAGCACCCATGCCACTTGAAGCATTGCGCACGACCCATTGCTTGGTCGCTGTAAGTTTGCCGAAGCATGCCCAATGTCTCTGTAGCAGACTTCCCAAGTTTAACGCAAGCTTTCGAATTGGCTCTTTGTTCCTGTCCATGACAAAATCGCAGTCTACAGCATAGACGTGACTACAAAACAACGAATTTCACAACTTGCAAAGTAAACACAGCTATGTCATCGGCACACTACCTCAATAAGGTCACTGCTAGCTCTCATTGTTCACGGAACTGTGTGCTGCCATCTGTTGACGCGCTACAGAACCAGTCCGGGAACTTTTTGATACCACCTCGTATAATTATTAATTATTCTATTTGTGTATATATGAAATTAAAGCCCTAATTTACTTGCAGGGGGTAATTTAGCCGGGTCAATTGTCTTCAATTACCCAGGAGGCAGTTGTCAAGGAGTAATTATCCGGAGACAGTTGTTGGAAAGATAGTTGACCTGATGCTAAATTTGAGGCCTGGCGTCTTTGTCAGAAACCAATATACTTAATATGCTTCATTTTACGTATTTGTGTGCTTGTTTATGCGTGACTGTACATATGTGTGTGAGCAAGTGAGCAAAAGAGAGAGGTGGGGAGGAACAGAGGAGAGAAATAAAGAAAAGAAAGAAAAAAGAAAGAAAGAAAGAAAGAAAGAAAGAAAGACAGTAAGAAAGAAAGAAATAAAGAAAGAAAGTAAGAAAGAAAGCAAGATAGAAAGTAAGAAAGAAAGAAAGAAAGAGAAAGGAAGAAAGCAAGCAAGCAAGAAAAAAGAAAGAAAGAAAAGAAGAAAGAAAGAAAGAAAGAAAGAAAGAAAGACAGTAAGAAAACAAGCAAGAAAGAAAGAAAGAAAGAAAGAAAGAGAGAGAGAAAGAGAGAAAGAGAGAAAGAGAGAAAGAAAGAAAGAAAGAAAGAGTTATGGGTGTGTGTGTCCTTGTGTTTAAACTCCTTCATTAAGAAAAACATTCTCTTCCTAAATCATAGTTTAGACAGTGAAGTACAAAAATATGGTGAAGGCAAAAAAATGGGAAATATAAGTGAGGCGATAATGATAATGTAGGCAGTGTGAAAGGATTGCCATATGCTATTTTTAACAAACGATCTTCAGTTTTATTTTAATTTCTCAATATGTTTTGACACCACTATTACAGATTTATAAATAACCTCTAGTTTCCGTTAAACTCGAATCGGTAGTTTCAAACCTATAGATAATGATTTCTTTCGAAAGGGTACAAATAATAGACTTTTATTCATCGAAAAGGATTTTAACCCAATATTTACCCGTTATGACTCATAGCTTTATTTGCTTTGACAGTTCCCCCACCCCACCCCAAAAAATTATTTCACGTTCTCTCAAAGTTTCTAATTTCTTAGAACATCAACAGCATACAATTCTTGCTGATAAGAACAAAGTTTATAAAATGAATAGAGACAATGGAAGAAATGTTTTGGTCTAGAAAATATCTACCATATTTTATAGAAAATATGGGTTCGAATCCCCCGTAAGCTTTTAACTTTTTTCAAACCAAAGGGCTTTTTAACTGAAAATTTACATGTTATTATTCAAAACTCTCTGTCTGTCTTTCTCTCTCTCTTTCTCTCTCTCTCTCTCTCTCTCTCTCTCTCTCTCTCTCTCTCTCTCTCTCTCTCTCTCTCTCTCTCTCTCTGCTTTCAGTTTCACTGTTCTTAAGTAGAATAAAGAGACAAATACAAACTGATATTACCAATTTAAAAATGCGATATACATATCCCGACCAAATCTACATCATAATCACAGTTTCAATCTCCACTATATACATTAGATTCTCACACACAAACCTACGCTTATTCGATTACACACCCAATATCATAATCATGAACCCTATTAACTTTAATAAGCCGGTGTACGCAATTGAGGCAATACAAAATTAAAGCATCTATCTTTATCTTATCATTTTTATCGATTTCATTCATTAGACTGGAGTCGAATAAATTGACTCCAGTACTTGTCTTTTTTTAACTCTGGTATTTATTTTATCGGTTTCTGTTTGCCGAAATGCTAGGTTACAAGATGGTAAACAAACCGACACCGGTTGTCAAGAGGTGGTGTGAGACAATACAGACACAAAGGCACACATATACACACATATAAACACACTATCACACACACACACGTGTGTGTATGTGTATATATATATATATATATATATATATATATACGATGGACTTCTTTTATTTTCCGTCTACAAAATACACATACTAGGCTTTGGTCGGCTCCAGGCTATAGTAAAAGACACTTGTCCAATATGCAACGCAGTGGGACTAAACTTGGAAACATGGTTGGGCAGCAAGCTTCTAACCACAAAGCCACACCTACGCATATGTATTATATTTAATGTCAATGTTCATAGGTAAAATACTGCAGCTTCGAGCGATATAAAATCTTCTATAGTGATACTCTGTTAAAAACATGATGTGAGATATATCGGAAGCAGATACATCGACCTAGTGACAGCATGCGAAAACGCCAGATGCATTTCGGCCTTGTTGAGTGTTGTCAATGATGTGCACTCGAGCTCACGTGTGTACGAAATGTGTCGCTTTTCATATAGCAATAATAAATATTGCTACAAAATCTCTAATTACTCTGGAAAAATTTAATATCCCCCTAAACAATCTACACCCAACTCTCCAATTTACAAAGGAGAGGATTAGTACCAAATTACAATTTCAAGTCACAGTGATAATTAAAATGACACCACCATCACCATTGATATATGCTATAAACATACAGACACGCATCAATACCCGAACTTCAACTCGTGCCATCCAACACATACAACACATACAAAATGCAATGCCTAGCCAGAAAAATGTGTACTGTTGTAGAAGATGTGAATAACAGAACTCAAAGAACTTCTACTCAAACAAAAATGCCTATATCTACTTATAGGAAATGTTATACAGCGTACTATAGAAATACCCCAAAAGAGGAAAACAAGAACAAATCATGTCATTTATAGTGACACACAATCCATGTCACCAAATTATCTTTAGCATTGCCAAAGCAAACTTACCGATCATTGCTCAAAGTAATGAATAAACGAATATAAGTAAAAGATATCCGAGAAACTTGAAAAAAGTTTGACCCAAGTCAAAGTTTGATCTAAGCAACAATGACGAAGAATTCATTGTATCTAAATGCAACGACAATCGATGTGGTACATGTCACTTTATACATATCGGTCCATATATGAACACAAAAACGGAAAGAATATTTATATATACAAATATGAACTGCAAAAGCAAAAATTTAATTTGCTGCATCAAATACCCGAATTGTAATGTGATATACATTGGTCAGACTGGGAATACATTACCGAAACGTTCACGTGTGCACCGACAGCAAATCAGGAATCCTGATGTCTGTCAGACACCTTCAAGCAACCATCTGGCAACATGTGGTCAGTAAAGTTTATGATATTCCCATTCTACAAATTACATAACTCAAGTGAAATTGAGAGAAAAGTCAGAGAAAAGAATTTTATTGACAAATTCAAACCCGTTCTAAATGAGCAGTTATAGTAACACTGATAATTATAAAGATGATGGCAATAATAATACTCACTACTACTATTATTACTACTTCTACTACCACCACCACTAAGAACAACAATGATAAAAGTGATGGGAGGATGTTAGTAGTATTAACCAAATGAACATTGTAAAGAGATTCTACTGAAATGTAAAAATTTCCGGAGTAACAATAGAATTCAATGAAAACAGAAATGCTGTTTATATTCCAAAATATAGCTAAACAAGTATTCTTTTGGGTGCAGTCAAAATCAAGAATCCTTGACCTGCCAACCAAATCATGATGACTAAGCCACATACTGATTGGTTGAAATACAGTTAGAACTTAGTTGGTGCGCTCACCAAACCATAAGATCTAATCCACATGCTGATTGGTCAAAATACTGTTCCTAAGACTCGGCCTGTTGGAGCCCATCGGAGAGTATTTAAAGGGATAAATCCAACTATTTCACTACAGTTTCCAATTGTTGAACACGGTTTTCACTACATAAACCTGATTATTGCATAATGCATGAAAGTACTAGTTTATTTCAATATTGTAAAATTGTAAAATTATAAAAATTGCAAATAATAAAACGTGAAAATCAAATGTTGGAATTTCATGTGTGTGTGTGTGTGTGTGTGTGTGGTGTGTGTGTGTGTGGTGTGTGTGTGTGTGTGTGTGTTGTGTGTGTGTCTGTTATATTATATATATACGCACACATGCACACATCCACCATCAGGTTATCCATAGTTACATATGTATGTATGTATGTATGTATGTATGTGTGTGTATGTATGTATGTATGTATGTATGTGTGCGTATGTATGTATGTATGTATGTATGTATGTGTGTATGTATGTGTGTGTATGTGTGTATGTATGTATGTATGTATGTATGTATGTAGTGGTCGAGTCGATAGAGTGCTTGCGCCTTTTTATCAAACCAATGCAACCTGACTCGCAATACTCAGCTTGTTTTGGAATTTAAGCCTGTAAAAAAGTAATCTTAACAAAATTGAAAATGTAAAAGAAGTAAACTTACGGAGAAGGTAAAAGGCGGGCAGAGAGGAAAAAACTAAAGAATGAAAGATATGAAGTAAGAAGTAATAAGAAAATTAGAAGAGATCATGAAAACGAATACAAACATAGTTAAAAGAGTAATCTAAAAAATGGTGGCAACGAAACACGATGAAAGAAATGCAGAAAGAAATACGAAACAAAGAAATGAAAACCCCGTTGATTACTAAATCGGGGGTATTCTACGATAGAATGTTCAATGTAAATGGTTCTTCTAAGATTACAACGTTTTACTTCGAGTAAAGTAGGATAAACTAGATACCGGGAACTGTAGTTTTAGGAACGAGGTGATGAAAGGAGATAGGAAATAACCTCCCGATTACTTGATGAATATGATGTGTGCGTGTGTGTGTGTGTGTGTGTGTGTGTGTGTGTGTGTGTGTATGTCTGTGTATGAGTGTGTGTGTGTGTACGCGCATGCGTGCGTCCGTATAGCAAGAGAACAAAGAATTACTTAGAAGCTGCATATCACCAGAATGCCCCTTTTGTTATGTTAGATTTCATTAGCGTGTTCTCAGTTCTCAAAACCAAGGTGATATTGCATGCTTTAGTTAGGTGTTGAATAGCTGTTAGAACTAATTCGGATCATTTGACAAGTTGTACATCTTTTATAATCCACGTATGTGATAATTATCGTAGTGTGATATAATATCCATGAGTCGCTTTATCTCTGTTCAAAACACCTTTCGAGAATACGTTTTTGTCAATACTTAAGTATCTGTAGCATTTTTTTTCATATATATTAGAAGGAAAATAGAAAGACCGCTTGTGGAAATGTTTCGGATTTGCAAACTCTCCAATGTCAGGGCGCTACTAACAGCCGGCATCTTACGGGCTTGAAACTCAAGAATAACCGAAAGGATACGGGAGATAATACGTGAGATAATACCCACCAACACGAATTTCGATGTGTTAATCAATTTTTTATATAAAAAATGTTCTCTAACCGGTAAATTGGCTGCTGTAATTTATTAACTGCAGAGTAATTTCCGGCTTCAGCGCGCCAAAGTGAAGGCATTTGAACGATACACCTAAATATAAAGTGTAGAACTTTATATATACTCGATTTCGGTTGAGCGTTCTGTATCTAGTTCTGGAAATTATGTTTTGTAAACGACCGACTATGCTGATGATCTTGCAGATATCTATGTGTCCATATACGTAAATATTAACAAGTGAAACCAATGGTACATAGGTTATCATTTTTTATTTCGTATATTTTCATTTGTCTTGCTTACTTTTACATTTTTTTGCTGAATTTTTTCTTGAGAATACATTCTTCATGGTAATGGCGATTTGACTTCTATGTTTAGCATATAGGCTGTCCACTTTTGTGGTCATTCCTCTAAATTTTGTGTGTGTGTATATATATATATACATATATATATATATATATACATACACACACAGAGTGAGTGAGAGAGAGATACATACATGCATCATACATACATAAATGCATTTATATACATATATGCATATATACATTTGCATGTATTTGTATAATTAACTGAAAAGAGCTTAAACATGAATTAAAAGTGACGCGGGTAGAGAAAGGGAAAAGTGGGAAGAAGACAGAGAGACAGACAGATAGACAGAAAGCTACACTGACAGATAGACAGTAAGTTAAACAGACAGGAAATGTCAAGAGAGATTTTTAAATATGCGCTTACGTATTGAGTGCCTGCGCCTGTGTCATCCAGCCTTGCAGTCTCGTTGCTAATCAATGGCTACCTTCTTAAATATCACGTTACATGAATCTATATGCGCGCACGCGCGAGTGAGAGTATGCCTTTTCCATTTTATCTTCTATCTTTTATTGGTTTCAGCCAGAGAATGAGACCCTGCTAGAGTACCGCTTGTCAGTGTGTTTGCTTTCCTTTTCTGTACTGTCTTTGAAGCCGTGTGTTGGACGGAGCTGCACTTCTTGTATGTATGTGTGTCGATGAGAGGTCGACGGTCACCCTGGATGAGATTGGTCTTCGAGCAAACAAGTGACTATTTCTAAAGCGTGAAAACCACTCGTAAACTTGTGTTTTGCTCATGGCAGCGTCCTTGTAAGCTGCTCAAAGCATGACAACTGTTTCGGCCGCCGTTTTTTCCCTGCAGTAAACAGAATTTCACGCAAGCGCGCCGTTCCTTCGTTCCAGCCATCGCAAAAATCGACAAACCGGAGGGAAGCACTGCAAAATAAAGACGCACCACGTGGCAGTACGACCCAATTCAATGATGCTGGTCAGCAGACTGATGCTTGAGGGCCCCATCGAGTAGCTTCTAGTGGCAGAAGCGTGAACTACAACTGGCTTGTCCCACGGAGAACGTTTCAGGTTACTTTTGGGTACCTCCTCGTATATATATATATATATATATATATATATATATATATATATAAAGGGAAAGTTTACGAAAATAAGCAAAAGACGAAGGCAGGGGGTGTACAAACAAACAAATGTATTAGTATAGCGCTCAGGAATAGAAAAAGTATTTTACGTTTCGAGCCTACGCTCTTCTACAGAAAGATACACACAAAAAAGCAAGAAACATATATATATATATATATATATATACATACATTGTTGTATTTCGGGATGGTTATTACGTTTTTTTTTTTGTCAAATAAACACATGCACTATATATTACTTTTCTTCACTCGTTTATTACTGTTCTTGAAGAGAATGGAGTAAGTGGAGCAAGAACACACACGAAAATAAAAAGTGTCGCGCTGAAGAGGTCAGAGATGTGTGACGAAAGATTTCCGGACAATGGACATAGGTTAAAATAATAAAATAAGAGCAGCAATAAACGAGTGAAGAAAAAATATATACTGCGTGTGTTTACATGGCCAAAAAAATGGCCATCCTGAAATACAATAAGTAAAAACAATTTAGCCTTAACCTGGGAGATTACTCAGTAGTTTTTAGTAAACTACTTATCTATCATCTTTTACGAATTTAACAACACTTTCCTTGTAAAAGTGAACGCGTGTGCGCGTGCGTGTGCGCGTGCGCGTGCGCGTGCGTGTGCGTGTGTTGCGCGCGCGTAGATATTGCTTTTATTATTACATTTCTCTACCATTTTTTCTTACTTAAGACAGCAGCGTGGTGTTGTTACCGCATTAAGCTTCTTTTATTATTAATTGAGATGAATAAGGAAATAAAGATAGCTGAGTGGCGGCACATAATCCAGTTGTTAATAGACAGCCAAATATCTTCCAATATATTTATGATAATCTAATCTAAGGAGGAATTTGTTAATTTGCTGTTCATACACATACAAACACACACACAATGAACACGGATCCATGTAGTTGGGAAGCAAGCTTCAGATAGCACAGCCAGGCCTGTAGAGGGCAAATTTATATTTGTTAAACAAGTTCCATAATGGATTAGCTCTGTGTGTGTATGTGTGGTATGGCGTGGTGTGCGTATTTGTGTGCGTGTGTGCGTGTATGTATCTATACATACATATATATATATGTACATATATATGTGCATGTATGCCTATATTCTTTTTGAGTTTAGTAAAATGCTAAAAAAAAAATTGGGTGTAAGGATCGTCTTACAAATAAGTGACAAATAAAAAATTACGTTTAAAACTCCTTCTTCAGACAAAAGATGACATCATGGATGTAACTGAAGACAGTTTCCTTTTATTTTATTTTGAAAATTCTAAGAAACCATATCGAATATGTTTTGGGGCACCCAACTGAAGAGAACGGGATCAATTTCAAATGTTAGGTTTTATTTCAATCTTCCTTTAAATTTTTCTTCTGGCCTATTTCTTTCTTTAAATGCGTATGTGTGTGTATGTGCATCTGTATGCTTGTATGTATATACAAATGTATGTATGTATAGGAATATAAGTACATATATGTACACCTGTGTATATGTATGCGCTTATGTATGTATTTGTGTATGTATGTATGTATGTATGTACGTATGCATGTGTGTGCATATATGAGCGTATGTATGTCTGTATATGTATATATATCTATATATGTATGTACATGTGTATGTGTGTATGTATGTATGTATGTATGTATGTATGTATGTATGTATGTATGTACATGTGTGTGAAACCATGTATGTACTAATGATTGTATGTTTATTGGCATACATGCATATATGTGTGCATATATGTGCATGTTTGTATGCATGCATATATGTACTATGCAAGAACGCATGTGCACATGTGTCGTGTGTACGCATAAATGCAACATGGCTGATTGGTCAAGGAGCTCGTTTCAGCATAGTCCTCGTCCCGACCCAGACCTTATGAATGAAATTGGGTCGGGGGATACAATGGGGAAGTCTGTTGGCTGGATTGAACCTGTAATTCAAAAGTCCAACCTTTTATGGCACGCAGATCGTGCTTGAAGATTACGGGAATGGTACGTAGTCCGTGAAATATCCAGCTACTTACACGCCTCTTCATTGAGCAGGTGACTTAGTTGACTGAACAAACGGATAGTCATCGTTGAAACTGATACTGTTACGTAATTAAGTATATTCTCGTACGTATGTTGGTACATATGTACTTATGCATGCACTCATTTCTTCTACTATTTTACTTGTTTCAATCTTTGAACTGCGACCAAGTTGGAGCACTGCCTTGGAGTATTTTAGACCAATGGTTCTAAACCACTTTTTTTAATCCTTGTTTTATTCGGATGGACCCTGATAGCCATTCGATGTTTCAAAAATCTTTTTATAATGTTAACATTAAATATTATTAAAAATTGTTTTGAAAAAATTGTTAAAATTGTTATGGCGCAGGTGTGGCTGTGTGGTAAGAAGCTTGCTTCCCAATCACATAGTTTTAGGTTCAGTCTCATTGCGTGGCTCATTGCGTGGCACCTTCAGTATCTTCTGTTGTAGCCTCCGGCCGACCAAGCCCTTGTGGGTGGATTTGGTAGATAGAAACTGAAACAAGCTCGTCGTGTATATATATATATATATATATATATATATATTATATATATATATATTATATATATATATATATATATATATATATATATATATATATATATATATATATATATATATATACATATATATATATATATATATATATGTATATATATATATATATGTATATATATATATATATGCATATATATATACATATATGTATATATATACATATATATATATATACATATATATATATATATATATATATATATATATATATATTATATATATATATATATATATATATATATAGAAAATAGTAGAGTGAAAAAACGACAGAAGGCTTGAATGTTAAAAAATATATATATTTGCGTCAATATGTCTGAAGAATATTAGAAAATTAAAAAAAATTTTTTCCCTTCTTATAATGACATAAATTAAAAGAAATACCGGTTTTGCGTGTAGCTTTTCAAATTTCTTGTGACGTTATGAAAAGCTACACGCAAAACCGGTATTTCTTTTAATTTATGTCATTATAAGAAGGAAAAAAAAATTTTTTTAATTTTCTAATATTCTTCAGACATATTGACGCAAATATGTATAATTTTTAACATTCAAGCCTTCTGTCGTTTTTTCACTCTACTATTTTCTATATATTCACCCACGTGCTTTCACAAACCAACTTTCTTATCTATATATATATATATATATATATATATATATATATATATATACACCGTGACCGACCATGCTATCAGATGTTCCTACAAATCGCTGGTCCCAATGCGCTTCGCATTGTTTTAGCCTTCAAATGATGCCATCCCGCTGGCTAAGCGAGCAGACCAACAGAAGAAAGAGTGAGAGAAAGTTGTGACGAAAGAGTACAGCAGGGTTTGCCATCAAAACTCTGCCGGAGCCTCGTGGAGCTTTTAGGTGTTTTCGCTCAATAAACACTCACAATATATATATAAAATATATATATGTGGAGGCACAATGGCCCAGTGGTTAAGGGCAGCGGACTCGCGGTCGTAGGATCGCGGTTTCGTTTCCCAGACCGGGCGTTGTGTGTGTTTATTGAGCGAAAACACCTAAAGCTCCACGAGTTTCCGGCAGGGGGGGGGGGGCGACCCCTGCTGTACTCTCAACTTTCTCTCACTCTTTCTTCTGTTGGTCTGCTCGCTTAGCCAGCGGGTTGGCGTCATTTGAAGGCTAAAACAATGCGAAGCGCATTGTGACCAGCGATGTGTAGCAACATCTGATAGCCTGGTCGGTCACGGTGATCACGGTGATATATATATATATATATATAGGTAGAAAAGTCTCAATAAAAGATGATAGTAACTATACAAGGAAGTAATATTTACCGTTACATCAATATGACTGTTCGACGTTACTATTGTTTTAACCCTAGGCAGATCTTCTGCCAGCTGGCTGCCGGTGCAACATGCACCCTGTATATATTGCATCAAGGGAGCGAACCCCTAGCATCCTCTAGCAGACGATGCTCAATATGAGGCACAGTGGGACCGAACGGTTTTGGCCTAGTTGTGCTCATCTGGAGGATGGTAGGGGTTCGCTCCTCTGCTTGCAATATATACAGTTTTCACGTTGCACCGATAACCAGCTGCCGGAGGATCTGCCTAGGGTTAAAACGGTAGTAACGTCTAACAGCCATATTGATGTGATGATAAATATTACTTCTTAATATAGTTACTACTTTAATCTCTTATTCAGATTTTTCTGACTAGCTATTTTGCCTGTTACAAAATTAGTGACCGATGGTCGCTTAATTTCCTATGTATTGCGAGCTAAAGCGAATCCCTGCTATTTCTAGCAGTCGGGTGTTCACGATTGAAGATGTGCACACGTTGCGCGAAACCCTTCGGTTTCGTAATCCCGTCGTCTGCTGGAGGTTGGTAGGGGCTCGCTCCCATGCTTACAATATATAAGGGGTGCAAGTTGCACCGGTAACCAGCTGGTAGAAGATCTGCCTGGGGTTAAAACGGTACTAACTTCGAACAGCCATATTGATGTTGCGATAAATATTACTTCCGTGTGAGTGTGTGTTTGTGTATGTGTGTGTCTTTGAGAATGTATTTTCCCCCTCCACCACTTGACAACTGGGGCTGGTGTGTTTATGTCTCCGTAACCTAGCAGTTCCGCAAAAGAGATCGATAAAATAAGTACCAGGCTTTGAAATGAAACGTATTGGAGACAATTCTTCAAGGCGGTGTCTGTATTTGTCCCCCCAGCTCTGCTTGACAACCAGTGTTTGTGCGTTTACATCTCTGTAACTTAGCGGTTCTGCAAAAGAGACAAACGGAAATAAGTACTCGACTTGTAAAAAAATAAATCCTGGGGGGCCGACTTCATCAACTAAAATAGCTTTCAAAGCAGTGGCTGCAGTCAATTTATAGAAATAAGTAAAAAAGTAAAAGAATATATATATATATATATATATATACATGGGATCCGGACAAAAGCCCCCTAGGGCAAAGGCCCCACGGACAAAAAACCCATAGTTAAAGTGTGAAAGTGGACAAAGTCCTCTCGGAAAAAAGCCCCACGGTTATATTTTTCGGTTATTTTTTTTTGGGGGGGGGGTCTTTTTGCTTGTTGCAGTCATTAGACTGTGGGCCCCATAAAATGAAGGGTGGGGGAAATAACATTGAATAATGTAGTCCTAGATACGCGATGCTCGAAAAAGGACGAGATTGTCACGGCTGGAATTCTTTTGACAGCAGATATATCCTGTTGATTAAATAAAAAATCAGATATATCCTGTTGATTAGAGATGATATGAACAACAAAAACAATAACAACATCGAAAATACAAACTTAACATTTACTCTTTTGCTCTTTTACACGTTTCAGTCATTTGACTGCGGCCATGTTGGAGCGTCGCCTTTAGACTAAGAAATCGACCCCAGGACTTATTCTTTATAAGCCTAGTACTTATTCTATCGGCTCTTTTGCCGAACCAGTAAGTTTTGGGGACATAAACACACTAACATTGGTTGTCACGCGATATTGGGAGCACAAAGACAGACACAAAGACACACACATAAATATATATCCATATATTTATATACACGACGGGCTTCTTTCAGTTTCCGTCTATCAAATCCACTCACAAGGCTACAGTAGAAGACATTTGCTCAATATGACGCGTAGTGGGACTGAACCCGGAACCATGTGGTTGGGAAGCAAGCTTCTTACCATATAGCCACGCTTGCGCAATATTTTTTTTTATCTTGGTTCTCTGCATTTCACAATATCAATTCTTCTCATTCACTGACCTATGCTAACAAGTAGCAATGGATCCTATTATAAGAAAGAAAGAAAGAAAGAAAGAAAGAAAGAAAGAAAGAAAGAAGGAAGTTGAAATAAACAATAAAGGGAATGTTTATATTGGGTTGCTATATTTTTAGTATAATGGTTACGGGTTTGCAGAGGAGAAGTTGTAACTCTGCTATACCTTACATACATATCAAATAACAAGTATAACCATGAAAAAACCAAGTAAACAAATCTATTATGATAGTAATCAATGAGCTATCATGTACCAAATATAACGTCATCGGTGGTGTAGGAGTAAACTTAATCTTTTCTCGTACAGAAACAGCCCCTATTTAAATGAATTTTACGGTGTGTAATAAAAAAAAGTTAACTTGCAAAAGCGTAACAAAATATATTTATTCAATGAATGGAAAACACTGTGATTTAAATAGAAAATAGAAATGAACGGAAAACATTTGTAATTTAAATAGAAAATGAAAAAATTCTTGAGTTTTTTTTAGAATGATTTGGTTCCAATGTTATGCATTGCAAACGACTGACCACAGACTCAAACTTAAACACTCCTTTTCTCTTTCCTCGTATATCTATGTTTTAGGCGACATATACATTAATAGGAAATAGTTGTTTATGGTGATATTACTGTTGTTAGTATGTAAACTATAAAACCGTTAATTAATTATATATAGTAGAATGGCAATGCTAATGTTAAAGTGACATATTTATTTATTCGAGATGTATATATATCTCTCTCTCTCTAGCACTCCGTCGGTTACGACGATGAGGGTTCCGGTTGATCCGAATCAACGGAACAGCCTGCTCGTGAAATTAACGTGTAAGTGGCTGAGCACTCCACAGACACGTGTACCCTTAACGTAGTACTCGGGGATATTCAGAAACAGGAAGTAAGAGTGAGAGAAAGTTGTGGTGAAAGAGTACAGCAGGGATCACCACCACCCCCTGCCGGAGCCTCGTGGAGCTTTAGGTGTTTTCGCTCAATAAACACTCACAACGCCTGGTCTGGAATCGAAACCGCGATCCTATGACCGCGAGTCCGCTGCCCTAACCACTGGGCCATTGCGCCTCCACTGTATATATATATATATATATATATATATATATATATATATATATGTTAATAAAATAGAACATATGCATATATATATAAACATATATGTACGTACCTACCTCTACATGTACATATACACGCATATATATGTACAGGACACCAAAAAGACGTCGAACACATAGAGAGACGAAACACATAGACACAAACCAAGGAACAAGACAAGCAAAAAAAAGAGAGAGATACAGGACAATAAGCACAACGAAAAATCCCCTTCTTCAGTCGCTAAGGTTTCATCTACTAAACGTTTCGAAGGATAAAAGCGAGACGTATACTTCGAAGAAAACTTCCTTCCCGCGAAAAGCAAATCAGTTAAAATTCTGAGATCTTTTCGCAGAGGGGTAAAAAAAAGGCAAGACGGTAACGACAGTACAAACATATAAACAGTAAAAAATATATATATAAACAGTGGAAAAATAAAAATATAACAGTGAGAGACAGGACAAGGAGAACAAGATAAGAAGGGCTGTTAACGCCAGACGAAAAAAGTATTGCAAACGCTGGATTATCGTGGAAGACGAGAGAGAGAAAAGGTGTCGACCAGTAGCCTTAGAAGGCGGGCGAGAAAGGACAGGATAGCAGTTACGACGGAAGTATCGTCGCAGATGGACGACGGGAATGGGGGAGGAGGAGCAAGAGGAAGAGAGAGAAGAAGGGGAATGGTGCGAGGAGACCATGAAGAATGGTGAAAGATATATATATATATATATATATATATAATATATATATATTATTTTCGCCAGTATGTATATATATATATATATATATATAATATATATATACACAGTGGCGAAAATAATTTAAGACCGATTATAAAAGTTCTATGTAAAGTATAAAAGCCATCTCAATATGGGTAACCACAAAGGGTGGGTGTGTTACTGTAGCTTTTTAACCCCAGGAGATCATCGTCTCCAGCTGGCTTTAGACACACTTTCTTAAAGCCAGCTGGAGACGATGATCTCCTGGGGCTAAAAAGCTACAGTAACCCCACCCCCTTTGTGGTTAGCCATATTGAAATGGCTTTTATACTTTACATTGTCGAGCGGTTACTGTTTACATCTCGTTCTGAGATTTAATAATGCTTATAAAAGTTCTATTTCTTACAAAATATTTTGTTACTAATACCATAAAAATTGTTTTTATCTTTTCCACCTTATGCAGAATGTATTTCTCTGTCGAATGATGCAGACAATAACTATTTTTATACAACTTGAAGAATTTTAATGCTAAATTAATATAAACGTTTCAAATTTACCGGCAAAATTAGTTTAAGACCATGTAGTATGTATGCAAATTTTTTTGCCAAAATGGGTAGTCGCACAACTAGCCTAACAGCACTATATAGTGTTATAATTTAATGTTATTATACAATTGATTACACTTTTTCGAGATCAGTGATGTAAAGTTACAATTGATTAATTATGGGAAAGTTACAATTAATTAATTATGGGAAAACTACGTAGCCTCAGTCCAGTCACGACAGCAAAAATCGCATTACTCCGCCAGCAAAAAGTTTCCTTTTCGAACATCAGCAAGCAACTAAAGTGCATTAAAATGGCTTGCGTACACGCGTAGAAGTTATACTCGGAGATTGGTCAATATAAGATCGGCAAAGGACTAGCGCTCCAAGAAAAAAGACGGCGCAGTTGGACCGTCGAATCCACCGACTTTCGGAAGTCAAACGAATGCTGACAGCCGTTGACATTTGTAAACAATTGTCCACTGATAATGGTGTTATTTTTACACCACAAACCGTCCGCAACCGTTTGAGAGAATTTGGACTATATGAACGAACCGTTAGGAAAAAGCCAATAATATCCGAAAGAAGTCGACTCAAACGCCTTAATTTC
>NC_042998.1:167327516-167330016 GCF_006345805.1 Octopus sinensis
AAGGACAAGATGCGATTTCGTTAAAACAGTCCTTCCCGCGAAGCAACTTCAATAAAATTTTGGAATTTTTACGGAGGGTTATAGTGGTAACAAAAGCGGAACTGTGAGAACAAAGCAGTAAAACAAACGGTGAGGAGTGTTAAACCAAGTCGGTGTGAAGTGGTATACGCTAGGAAAAACGAACTTTGAGAAGAGACAGATAAAAGCACGTCTTCTCTATAGGAAGGAAGTGGAAGAAAGAGAGAAGGCCGTTGGTCACCTGTGAGCAACCAGAGTCGATGAGGAAGAGTGAGAGAGAAAGAGGGAACGGTGAAGGGGAGAGGAGAAGAATAGGGAAAGGGTGAGAGAGAAAAAAAGAAAGGAAGAACAAGAGAGGGAGATAGATAAACTGAAAAGAGATAGAATAAGTGCGTATCGTAATTATTAAGACTTACTTGGAAAAGGATGTGTGGCGCTCGATCATATAATAATATATAAATATATGCATATATACATATATACATACATCCAGACATACATACATACCGACATATATATATATATATACACACACACATATATATATATGTATATATATTATATATATATATTATATATATATATAATATATATAATATATATATATATATATATATATTATGATTGATTGATTCTTTTTGATTGATTGATTCTAGTTTCAGCTTATGAGCTGTGGCCATGCTGGGGCACCGCCATTTGGTGTTGCTACTTGGTTTCACTTCATGGAGGCTTTCTAGCAACTGCTATTTGGTGCATGAGAGAGTTCGATGCAGCTGCCCTCATCTGCCCCTCCTGCCGTGAAGTTGGTTCATCTGGGACACCTGACAGGAAGAGATCCAGCTTCATTTTAAAGACATCTGTATCCACCCCATGCAGGTCTCTCAGGTTCTTCGGGAGGATATTGAAGAGCTGTGGGCCTCGGAAGCCCAGGCTATCACAGAATCTGGTCCTACATCTTGATGGCAGGTTTGGAGTCCTAGGCACCACGCAGTGGCGCCCAGTTCTGGCATTTGCGTAACTCTCGATGCCAAAGTTCAGGACACTTCCCTCCAGGATCTTCCAGATGTATATTATGGCATATCTTTCCCGCCTACGCTCCAGGGAATATAATTTTAATCTCTTGAGTCTTTCCCAGTAGCTTACATTCTGCATAGAGGCTATCTTCTTTGTGTAGCTTCGTTGGGTCGCCTCAAGTTCTGTGATCAACTTGACACTGGATGGTGACCATAGCTGAGAGCAATAGTCAAAGTGGCTTAGGACAAGTGTCTTCCAGAGGACCATCATGGTTTCTTGTTCTCTTGTTCTAAAGGTTCTAAGAATCCATCCAGCCAGCCGTCTACATTTCAGTGTCAGTTTAGCAACATGTACATGAAAGGTCGCGTCATCACTCATGTGAATACCCAGGTCACGCACTGATTGTGCCTCTGGGATTGCAATCCCTCCGGTCCAGTGTATTCATTGGGTATTGCATTCAGTTTTGCATGCTGATAGTATAAAGCTTGAAACTTTCCAGCATTGAACTGCATGCTATTCTTTTCAGCCCACTTGTATATTCGTCCAGCTCACATTGCAGGTGTTTAGAGTGTCCTCAGGGTTCTGTATTGCCTGTGAAACTTTTGTATCATCTGCATAACTTGTGATCGTGGCTCTCTGCGTGGCTGAGGGCATGTCTGAGAGGGCCATTATGAACAGTAGTGGTCCCAGAACATGCCCTGCGGAACCCCGCTCACTATTTGTGTGTTTATGGAGGTGGCCCCATTGGCTACTACCACCTGACTTCTATCCTTCAGAAAGTCATGAAGCCATTCTCCCAGTTTTCCAACTATGTTGAGATCACGCAGTTTGTGACATATCATTCCATGATCGACTTTATCAAAGGCCTTTGCAAGTCGAGATATATCACTTCCACATTTGAGTGGTTGAGCAGCCGTTTCAGCACCCAGTCATAGTGTTGTAGGAGCTGAGTTAAACAGCTTCTCCCTGGTCGGAAACCATGTTGGGTGTCGGACAGCAAGTCATTCTCTTCAAGGAAGGTGATCAGCTTCCTTCTGACTATTCGTTCCATGACCTTGCTGATGTGTGAGGTCAGAGAGATAGGTCTATAGTTCTTGGCTTCCGCTCTGCTACCTCCTTTATGAATGGGGCATATTTTACCTTCCTTCAGTTTTCCTGGAAGTTTGCCAGCTGCAAGGAAGCTCTGAAAGAGGAACTGCAGTGGTCTTGCTAGGACTCTCTTACATGCTTTTAGGAGGATTGCCGGGAATCCATCGGGGCCAGTAGCTGAGTCTGTTTTTCATCATTCATCTATAGCCTTGGTTACATCTTCTTCTTTATATCGATGTAATCTATCGTCGCCGCCTCTGATTTTATATCTGCAGTGTTAAAAAAGTCAGTTGGATTGGTGATTTGGAGATGCCCAAGGGGTGGAGTGAAAACACTTTGAATTGCTCATTCAGTATTTCACTTACCCTAATTGGTTTTC
>NC_042998.1:167335016-167340016 GCF_006345805.1 Octopus sinensis
TAGATAGATAGATAGATAGATAAGCGTTTAGTTTTATAGCTGGGAGGGTAACTGCTCAATTGTATATGTATATGTGTTTGTATGTCTCTGTAATCATATTTAAGTGTATATTTAAGTCTATTCTTAGCTACAATAGCGACAACATGAATTTCTTCCATCTTGTTGCTCTGTTAAGAAAAATTATATTAATTTGTGCAGCTGCTGATAGCACTGCATTTAAATTGATGTAATGATTGCATTGTTCAATGCAATCCGGTTGATATCCGGTTGCTTATTTTGATTATGTGTGTGTGTGTGTGTGCATACATACATATATATATATGCGTATCTACATATTTGTATATATGTACACACACACCACACACTATGTGTAAATATATATAATATATATATATATATATAATATATATATATATATGAGAAAGAAAATTATGTAAAAGAGTCTTAATGGTAAAAAGTCCAATTCCTTGGATGACGTAAAAAGATACCTTGATGAATTCCTTGCCATGAAAGCACCTCATTTCTCAGAAGAGGGTATTTTCAAGTTAAAGGAAAGATGGAGACGCATTGTGCAACAAAATGGTTCGTATTTGGCTGATTAAAAGTGTAATGGCAAGTATTTATTGACCTTTTTCTTTTCTTTAAAAATCGGCACGAACTTTCCGGACAACCCAATACATTGTTTCTTTAATATTCATCGTAACTATATATCACACACTCGATCACGCAGACCTACACATTTGCTCACATACGTATACATGCTCACACACAAATACATGCACTCTGTAAAAACAATTATACAAACGCTCATACACCCGCGCAAGCGTTTTATTCTTTATTTCTTTACTAGTTTTGTGCCCCACATAGAGGCATATAACAAACAGTCATATATAAGTTTGTGCTAATCCCAATCACAAATACATACGCATACAGGGGTGCGTACATGCATGAAGCCCCAACGCATATATATACGCTATACACATGAACAAAAAACATGGCACTCTGACGGTTACGATGACGAGGCTTCCAGTTGATCGATCAACGGAACAGCTTGTTAGTGAAATCAACGTGCAAGTGACTGAGCACTACACAGACACAGCAGTTCTTTCTCTAGAAGATTCTGTGTAACACAGAATTTGACAAGGCTGGCCTTTTTAATTGAAGGTGCAACTCATTTTTATCAGCTAAGAGCTGACTGAACTGGAGCAACGTGAAATAAAGTGTCTTGCTCAAGGACATAACTCGCCGCCGGAAATCGATCACCTAACGTTACGATTATCAGCCAAAAACCACTAGGCCACGCACTTTCACATCCCAATAGCGTATACATACACTTTAAAATAAACGTTGCGTGAGATAATTTGAAATATTTTTTGAAACGTATTATAAAGTAGACCTAATTCCACAAATATAAAGTTCTCGCTCCGCTGTGGAAAGTATAACAAAATGGTTCCTCACGTTGATTTATTTACCTGTCAGCAAATTGATTTCAATCATTCAGCCCAACTTTTATTGCTCTTGTTCTCTTAATCACAGAGAGCACACCTAATTTCATTTTCCATACCTAGCCTCTTCAATTTTGCCATTTATCGACCATGTACGATCTTTTGATTCCCTTGTCTGACATAGTATTCAGTAGTCCCATTATTCATACAGCGTTAAGTATCTTTTCTAAATTTTTCTGTGATCTGGATTATTTAACTAGCTTTGCCAGTAAAATATCTAGTTTATTGTTTCAGTTACCCTTCCTTTTATCGCTTTTTACAACTTCGATTTCTAACTCCGTTCACGAAAATACTTTGTTGTGCTGTATATTGCACGAATGTATGATCATCTGATTGACAATTGAACATTTAAGACAGTTCGGAAATAGTTTCTGACAACGCTCAAGTACATTTTCTTCTTTTTGTCCAGCCTGTTCTTGTTTCGATATTGTTGAATAGTTTAGTCTACCAAATCCACTCACAAGGCATTGGTCGGTCCGAGGCTATAGTAGAAGACATTTGTCCAAGGTTCTACACAGTTGGTACTGCACCCGGAAAGATGTGGTTGGGAAGCAAGCTTCTTATTTCTGTATTGCCCACAAGGGGCTAAACATAGAGGGGACAAACAAGAACAAACAAAGGGATTACATCGACTCCAGTGCGTAACTGGTACTTAATTTATCGTCCCCGAAAGGATAAAAGGTAAAGTCGACCTCGGCGGAATTTGAACTCAATATTTCACCCGGCTTGCTAACGTTTCTACCAGCTCGCCGCCTGCGGTAAGAAGCTTGCTTCTTACCGCACAGCCACGCCTGAGCCTATAGTGTCGATATTATATAGAATAGGAATAGAGAGTATATAGTAAGTATAAAATCCGAAGGTTCTACCGATAGTCAGCATCGGTAATCAATGAGTATACAATTGGCAGGAAATGCTTTCTGACGATACCTTATATATATACGAGATGTCAATTTGCTTTGCTATTTTACAAGAATTTTCTCAGCATATATGCAGTATCTAAGGAGGTCGGCTACGGTATCTGATGTAGTATGAACACTGTACAGGATATTCTATCAGTCAGAATATTCGGGTTTTTCTTGTTTCATTTTACTTTTCTCTTTTTTTTTTTTCGTCTTTTTCTTTAGCTTTCCATAATAATGCGGCGCGCTTATTATTACAATAGGAACAACGATTGTTGACATTCCCAAACATTCCCCACATTCATTATACTTCCAGTTCCAGTATTTTTGCACCCTCTTATCTTGAGATAAGACTGTGCGCGTGCGCGTATCCCCAATAGTAAAGACACATCTATTAAATAACATGATAAATATTCTTGTTTCTTTATTACGGTAAATAGGTCGTTAGCTTTAATTGTTCTATGTGTATTGACAGCTATATCCCAAATGATGTCATGTTCCCATGTGTTACAAAATTAAGACGGTTGAAGGTGTACTATATATTTAGATATATTCCTACTTCTTTCTATATATATATATAGATATATATGGAAAGAGATTTTATGATTATATCCTTATCTTATAAGTATATATATATATTTATATATTCTTATAGTCTTTTATTTGTTTCAGTCGTTTGACTGCGGCCGTGCTGGGGCACCGCCTTTAAGTCGAAGAAATTGACCTTGGGACTTATTCTTTGTAAGCCTGGTTCTTATTCTATCGGTTTTCTTTTGTCGAGCCGCTAAGTTACGGGGACGTAACTACACCAACATCGGTGAGAGGACAAAAACAGACAGAAAGATACACACTTAAATATATGCATGTATGTATATATATATATATATTATATATATATATATAGTTGAAGAATATCGTTATACGTATAAATATACCATAAACAATTATAGAAAAATGGAGGAGAAAATGTTGTTGAATCAAAATTAGATTTAATACAAAATAAGATTCAATAAAAATATTCTCTGTGTGTGTGTGTGTTTGTGTGTGTGTGTGTGTGTGTGTGTGTGTGTGTGTGTGTGGTGTGTGTGCATGTGTGTGTGGGTGTGTCCAATAGTAAAGACACATCTATTAAATAATATGATACATATTCTTGTTTCTTTATTACGGTATTGCATGTACATTTGTCTTTTTGTTTTTGTTTGGGTGAATGTGTATATATTATGCGTATTTTACTTTTGTACGTGTGTTTAAATTTGTGTATGTGTAAAATTTCGTATATTATGTGTGTGTATATGCTTATGTATATGTATATGTGTGCGTGTGTATGCATATTCCTGTATGCATGTTGTGTATGTTTAAATGTATGTATATATATATTATATATATATATATTATATAATAATATATATATATCTATATATATATATATTGCCTTTATCTTTTACTTGTTTCAGTCATTAGACTGTGGCCACCCTGGGGCACCGCTTTGAATTTTTTGTTGAATGAATCGACCCCACCACTTATTTTTAAGCCTGGCATTTATTCTATCGGTCACTTTTGCCGAACCGATAATTACAGGGGAGTTAAACACACCAACTTGGTTGTCCAGCGGTGGTTGGGGGACAAGCTCACCACACACACAACCACACACACACACATACACATACATATATATATATATATATATATATATATAATATATATATATATATATAATACGACAGGCTTCTTTCCGTTTCCGTCTACTAAATCCATTCACAATGCTTTGGTCGGCCAGAACCTAGAGCAGAAGACACTTATTCAAGGATTCACACGGTTGGGACTGAGCCCGATGGTGGTGGACAAACGCAGATACAAAGGCACACTCACACACACACACACAGCAGGCTTCTTTCATTTTCTGTCTACCAGATCCACTCACAAGGCTTTGGACGGCCCGATGCTATAGTAGGAGACAGTTGCCCAAGATGCCATGCAGTGGTTGAGAAGCAAGCTACTTACCACACAGCCACGCTGGCCGATGTGAAACATCAGGTACCTAGAATGTCAATGTTTATTTTCAGCGAAAATAATAGAAAACAGAAATTTTGGACTTACCAAATGTTAATGTTAAGTCTTTCATAGGCTTTCATGTTTAGTAACAGCTACCGGTTTCCTTGTGTTATAGTAGTTATTTATAGTGGTTATTGTTTTGCCGCCCTGATTTCGAAGTTTTTTGTTACCTTTTTATCCGGTTGTAATTATGATACCGCAGCCTCTGTGGCATCCATTGGTAAGGATAACCGTGTGTCATGTCACTGACATAATTGAATTTGTGTTATTCTGGTTCTCCTCTTTTTATTCTATATTCCTTTTTCTTTCTTTTTTTTCACTAGTATACACATATTCTTTATATTTTGTAGATGTAGACAAGCATCATTTACGGCCAGGAAATTCCGTCCGTATAGCAACCAGGAAATCGTGTCGCTTTGCTAAATAAACAAACAAGTCAGGTGAATCGAATATCTGCCATAAGAGATATTCGTGTCAGCTGCGGCAAATTCTGTATGTCAGAATCTTTACCTAAACTATCTTTTATCTTCTATTTTTTATCTTT
>NC_042998.1:167345016-167360016 GCF_006345805.1 Octopus sinensis
TGGTTGTCTACTCCTTAAACAGAATTTGACCACCTCCTGTAACTACACCTTAGAACTATCATGGCATTTGATGTGGCTTTTAACACCAGACAATATTCTGAAAAGACAACTACATAGATTGCACATCCGATTTGGACCACCAACAGTTGCAGATAAGTTCTGATTTTTGTGGATCTTAAAATGTCTTTTGAGGCCTCCATTAGATTTGCAAGCCTTCTGGCATACATTGCATTCAAAGGTGTGCACAGACATATACGCAGAATAGTTGGTGGAGGTTCATTTCCCATGGGTTCGCAAATGAGATTTGAGCCCAGCAAAAGAAAGGCATGGTGTATCACAAACTGTGAACACAAAAGGTCATTGTCATTCACCTTCTCGATCGTGACATTCTTCCTTAGATCTCTTTTGAGTCTTACATGTGTCATCCTGGCCTCTTCAAATACTTTTACTCCACTCCACACTTCTGCTCGCCATCCAGGTCTATCCGAAGCAAAGGTTTCTATGCCTTCTGGATCCATTCCAAGTGACTTCATAGTAGTCCTTACGCCGTCTTAAACCTTTTTTGTAGGTTTACGTCGATAGCGTTTTCCCTCTGCAAGCTCACCATAAAACATCTGTTTCGGCATGCGCTCATCCACCATTCGAACAATATGGCCACACCATCTCATTTACTTCTTCAAAATCATAGCTTTAATTGAGGTGATGCCTGCAGATGCAAGGACATCTGTGTTTGGAGTAAAAGAACTTCATTTAATGTTTAAAATGCAAGGAAGGCATTTTTGTTGGAATTGTTCTAACAATTTAAAATGCCTTTCATAACAAGTCCATATTTCACAAGAATACAACAGGGATGGTAAGACAAATGATTTGTAAAGATCCAGCTTTGTATTATTATTTATATGTCGCTGGCACCAAACATGTAACTCCAAGCCACCAAATGCTTTTGCTGCCCTTTGAATTCGCAAATGTATTTCTGTATCAAAATTTCCATCATTTTGTACAGAGCTTCCAAGGTAGATGAACGAATCGACAACCTCAAGTAACTTACCCTTAACAAGAATTTTAGGGGGATTACAAACAGTACCACACACAGGTTGATGTATTACACCTGTTTTCTTCAAGTTGATGGCTAAGTCAAAATCACCACAAGCTGAGTCAGATGCAGATACAAGAGATTGCAGACCTATTTCAAAATGACTGACAAGATTAAAATTATCAGCGTATAAAAGTTCCCTAATGAGTGAAGTAAAAACCTTCGTTTTGAATTTCAATCTGGTCAGATTAAAAACATTCCCTGTTGTTCGATATTTTATGTAAATAACCTCCTCAGAATTTTGAAAAGCATGTGACAACACAACAGCAAAGTATATTGCAAAGAGGGTGGATGCCTCAAGGTCTCCTTGCTCTACTCCATTTCACACAGCAAAAGATTCAGAGAGCCTACCACCAAAGTTAACTCTAGCTTACATATCTTGATGCAAAGCCCTGATCATGTTTACAAATTTTTCTGGGCAACCTATTTTCCTTAGACTTAGCCACAGAGCATTTCGATTAACAGTATCGAATGCTTTGCTCAAATCAACAAAGCACTGGTATAGAGCAAGATTCTGTTCAATGCACTTTCCTTGTAATTATCTGATAGTAAAGATACAATCAGCTGTGCCCCTGGAGGAACGAAAACCACACTGAGACTCAGACACTATATTTGGAAGTATGAAGGTATTTAAACGTTCTAACAAAATGCGGGCAAGTACCTTTCCAACCACAGACAAAAGCGAAATCCCACGAACATTATCACACAGATCCTTTGGCCCCGATTTATACAAGGAGACTAAAATGGCATCAATCTAGTCTTGAAGCTCTTTCTCAGTTCTCCAACAGTGACAAATTAACATATTTAAGAGTTCAAAATTGTGTTACCCCCATATTTCAAGACTTCTGCACAGATTCCATCAGACCCTGTAAACTTATTGTTATTCAGCTTATTCACAGCTAAATAAATATCACTTAGAGTTTGTTTAAATGCTATCTCTTCTCTCACTGGAAGGTGTTCGATTTTTCCTATCGTCCTCATGTCAGCGGATGACGGTCTATTCAAAAGTGCAGAAAAATGTTCTACCCAGCGCTTATGAATAGAAGTAGTGTCAGTCAGAAGCAAACGTCCATTTGCTGTTCTCACTGGAACATGCATACATACATACATACATACATACATACATACATACATACACAAACTTACACAAATAGAAAAACAAATACATGCTCCTTAGAATACACAGCCACACATACACACATTTACAGAAACACAGATACACACGTGCATACAGACACATATACACAGATATAACTGTATCAAAGTGTTCGTATAATGAAGAGTAAAAATTGCAATTTCTGTCAAGTACCAAACAGAAGTAGTCAATATAGGTAATATACATAAATCGCAGTATGTGTGTATAATGACTAACGCATACATTTCCACAATTCTCAACCGATTTTCTGCAAACTTTACACACACATTACTTATGTCCCAAGGATGGTCATGCACTATAACATTTTGCCCAGAATTCCCGCATAAACGGACGTAAATGGACATAGTTTTTTGTATGTAGGGTCTTCCATACCTTTCTAATTACTTCGACTGTCGATCTGTGCGGTGATCCTGTCAGGAAACAGGATTTGGAAGCTGTCATTTTGTTTACATATAAATAAATGTTTATGTTAATTTAAAACATTTATCAAAAAAAATCTTGTTTAGCTATTAGTTTTAGCACAACACATGTTATGTCTCCGTTAATTTTCTTTCATGTAAATAGATGTTTATATTTACCAAATTCGTTGTATGTACATATTTTTTGTATGTAGGGTCTCCCATACTTTTTTAATCTATATCGTCGCATAATGGCATTAGAGAATAGTTTTGACTGTGATCAGATTGACTAGCAACACTGTTCGCGATGAATATCCAATACCAAACAATCTTAATCTCCATATATTTAAGCTGCATCAAACTTTGGCAAGCTTACCTTTACCTATTCTGAGTTACATGAAAGGTGATGTTCCATTTCCTCTCATCTATTTGCTAATAACTTTGTTTACCTACCAGTGCGTTGTTTCACTTTAAGGATGCTTATTTACCCATCCATTATGACATTTCGACTGTTATCTATAGTTTCAAATATGCTTTAGCATTGTGACTCTAGACTTTTTAAACAATCACATATTATTCGTCCCAAAGAAACAACTTTTAAATAAGAATTGTGCTACCGCTAGCGAAAGCTAAACGTATCTTTCAGAAAGCTCCATACCAATTTCTCTTTATGCGGCATTCGCTGTTACTTTATGCACAGGCTATGTGGCAAGACAGAATAAAGAGGCTTTTGTTAGCTTATAATAAGAATCGATAATCACTTGGTACTCTAAAATCCATTTTCCTTCTCCAGATAATACAAGCATACCACCTAAAAAGAGAGCACGTATTGACAGAAAGTTTTCTGCAGCAGCGCTGACAGGTTAAGGAAACTGAGGACCGGAGGTCTTGTAGACTGTTGAAAAGAGCTGCTGCTGCTAGAGCTGCGACTATTCCAGGGCAGCGTGAAACCTATCGAGTGCCTGCTGCAGACGCAAGGGCTGCAGAAACCCCACAAAAGAGTTCCATCCGTCGGGCACACGAAACTGCATCTACTTCTGCCACGAGGGCTGAAGAAACCCCAGGAGAGAGTGTTATCCGTCGAACACGCAACGCTGCATCCACTTCTGTCACGCGGTTAGCAGATGACGATAAACCATCGGATGATGAGACTTCAGTCTAATGTTCACCGGAAGGCTCTTGCCCATGGCTATTGGAAGCCATCGAGTAGTCGATGGGCATCAAAGTCGCTCAACTATGATCTTGTCGAGGATTACGCCACCCATCGAGAGACTGTTGCAGGAGCTATGTCTGTAATATGTCCATATTGTAAGGCTCTTAGGTGGGTTGGAGAATCCAGTGGCCTATGCTGCTCAAACGGAAAGGTCTTAAGCCTGGCCTGCAAAACACTCCTCAACCTTTCATCTCTTTACTCCTTGTTCAACACCCTGATTTGCAGCAATTTATACAGAAAATTCGCATTTATAACCCTGCGTTCCAGATGACAAGTTTCGGTAACAAACCCCTTCATGTAGACTCCTATATGCCAACGTTCAAAATTCAAGGCCAAACCTATCATCGGATAGGATCTATTCTTCCTGTCAACAACGCTGAACATTGATTCCTTCAAATTTACTTCATGGGAGATACCACTGAGCAAACGGCTCGCTGAGCTCAGGGGGCACCTGGAACAAAGTGTAAAAAATACCACCAAAGCAACTTAAACCGTCCAAAGGACAGGTGTGTTTGCTAGTATCTATATATAGTAAAATAAAACATTTATTCCCTTAAAGTATTTAGGGCTGACTTGATTTTCCATAGCAAAATTTCATAACCACCGAATGGATGCTTTGCAATGGATTTTGTTGTATGTACAACCTTATGATTGCTATAGTAAGACAATCTTTTTTTTTTACATGTCCTGAATATATGAAAGATTTAGTTCGTCATCACTTTTATAACCATATACACACATACGTGTGTGTGTGTGTGTGTGTGTGTGTCTGTGTGTGTGTGTGTGTGTGTGTCTGTGTGTGTGTGTGTCTGTGTGTGTGTGTGTGTGTGTGTGTGTGTGTGTACGAATGTCTATACATACTTACTACAAAAATGAAGTATACATACATTAATACATACACACGTATATTTGTGTGTGTGCTTATTTGTATGAGAATTAATATATATAGGTATATAAACCAAAACAATAAACAATACAGTGTCTGAAACATCAAGCGGTCGCATCTTGATTCAATATCAGACGAGAGTTATCCTCCAGAAAATGAATAACTGATAAATTAACTGATAATAAGTTTTAATAGAAGTCGTATATATAAAAAGAAAAACATACCAACAGAACTAACAATTTTACTTCAAAAAAGAACAAAAGATCCTCTCATAGAACCCAGCATACCTAACGTCAGCCGTTAATTTTTGACATATATTACTTCGACTAATGTTAATGTATTCCATTCGCTTTGAAAAGCAACGTGTCTGTTTTCTTTACCCTCTCAGATGAACGCATGAATAAAGTGAACACGGTTAAACATTTGTCTTAAATCCGTATGTATTTGAATACATGATGTGCTCCTCCTGATTAATTATTATGGGGGAGACAATCTCTTCTAAATTAAGTTAAGCTCACACAAATTTGAAAATTTGTCATGTTTTAATCAAAGAATAAAAGCATATATATTTAATGTTTTGCTTTATTTTTGCCTACACGTTACATAGTTCTTCAAATTTCTAGTAGTTGGTAGCCGTGTATAACGTTATTTCATCCTCCTTTGGAATCGTCAGCACAGCATAACTTGAGACAGATAAATTAAGCTTTTACAAATTTAGACATATCTTAGAGAGAGGTGATAGTTTATATATATATTTGTATATAAAATTGAGCAAGAAACATGGAAACACGTTCAGAAATCGGTAAGGTACGGAGTTTGAATAACTTCGAAAATTTTTTACTCCTATCCTATTTCATTTGTTGCTCATGGAAGATGGGGAAAAGGGCTATGTGCTTTGCATCACCTACAGAATCATAGGGCGAATTATAGGTAATATCAAATGTAATTTACATGAAAGAGAAAATAATTAGATGAAACTATATCTCTAATAATATTCACGATAATACTTCAATTTCACTTGAATTAAATTTAACATTATTCCATAAGACAATAAAGAACCTCCTCATCCTTAGAAAGTTCAAATAATGTCGAAATTAAAGACAAAACATGAAATTAAGACATACATACATACATACATACTTACATACCGAAATTGCGAGGATAATCTGGTGCTTGACTGAGAATAGAGGGCTTCGAATGACCCGTCCTTGTTTTCATTGTATCATCTATCTGGATGTTTTGTTGTTCCTTTTTGTATCACCTAGCTGTCCGGATGTTTTGCGTTCTTATCCCATTTTGTATTTTATATATATATATACATACATGCATGCATGCATGCATGCATGCATGCATGCATACATACATACATACATACATACATACATACATACATACATACATACATACATACATACATACATACATACATACATATTGCCTAAATACTAATCTTGAGAAATTAGGCTTCTCAAAACCAGAAAGAGAAAGCTGATTTCAAGCCTTCACTGGAACTGTAAAAATTTGTAAAACCTTCCAGAAGTTTATCATTTAAGTATATATGAGCATGTCTAGACATGCAACTAGATGCATGAGAATACATATATGAAACTAAACATACAAATCTGCACATATACATACATACAAAACTACCTTATCGTTGCTGAAATTCCAATGAATCTAGGTTAGAAATTCCTTGGAGCTAGGTTAGAAACCGACTCCCTCTCTCTCTCTCTATTGGCTAGTAATCTTGAAATAACACTGAATAATGACATACATACATGCCCATTTAACCAGCTACAATGAAATTGAGAATGCAACTTTTTTTTTATATATAGTAGTCAATATAGTTCCAGTTAGATATACTGAGGTTGATGCAAACAATCGATACATCAAAGTTTAATGTAAGTACATCTACTAGTACTTACAAGTTGTTGCAGGTATGTCGTTTGTGTGGCCTGGTGGTTAGAGGTTTTGGACTCTCGATCGTAAGGTGGCGGTTTCGACACCCATATAGCACGTTGTTTCCTTGAGTAAAGCACTTAATTTCATGTTTCTCAAATCGACTCTGCTAAATTGAGGCAGATAACCATTCACAGGTTACCCCCTACTACGGACAGACACCTCTTTTATTAAGGTGGGGCTAATTGGACTCATACGCCATGTAAACCCAGGTATGCTCCAACTATGAAGCTGTACGTTCATGAAAGACATAAAAAAAAAGTGATAAGGTTTAGAAATACTAAATTTATTTAATCTGGGTTTTCTGTAATTATGATTTCAAGTTTTATCACAAAGCCAGCAGATTCCGCGGTAGAGATAGCTCAATTACATCGATCCCAGTGCTCTATTGGTACTTATATTATCGACTCAGAAATGATGAAAAGCAAAGTCGGCGGAAATCTGACGTCGACTGAATTTGACTTCGGAATGTAAAATCGGACAGCCTTTTGCCCGGCACTGTAACGATTCTGCCAGCTTGCCGCTTCTCTGTATTACTCATTTCTACTAAAGGCACAAGGCCTAAAACGTTTGGGGAGTGAGGCCAATCGATTAGATGAAATGCAAAGTCGACCTCGGCGGAATTGGAACTCAGAACGTAAAGATGGGCGAAATACCGCTAAGCATTTCATCTACCGTGCTAACTATTCTACCAACTCGCCGGTTCTCTGTAATAATCCTTTCTATTTTAGGCACAAGGCCTAAAATTTGGGGAAGGGGTCTAGTCGATTTCATAGACCCCAATACGTAACTGGTACTTATTTAATCGATCTCGAAAGATGAAAGGCAAAGTCGATCCCGGCGGAAGTTGAACTCAGAACGTAGCGGCAGACGAAATATCTATTTCTATTTCTTTACTACCCACAAGGGGCTAAACACAGAAGGGACAGACAAGGACAGACAAACGGATTAAGTCGATTACATCTACCCCAATGAGTAACTGGTACTTAATTTATCGACCCCGAAAGGATGAAAGGCAAAGTCGACCTCGGTGGAATTTGAACTCAGAACGTAGCGGCAGACGAAATACCTATTTCTTTACTACCCACAAGGGCTAAACACAGAGAGGACAAACAAGGACAGACAAACGGATTAAGTCGATTATATCGACCCCAGTACGTAACTGGTACTTATTTAATCGACCCCGAAAGGATGAAAGGCAAAGTCGACCTCGGTGGAATTTGAACTCAGAACGCAGCGGCAGACGAAATACTGCAAAGAATTTCGCCCGGCGTGCTAACGATTCTGCCCGGCGTGCTAACGATTCTGCCAGCTCGCCGGTTCTCTGTAATAATGAAGCCAATTTGCATATAAGTTTTCTTTAAAATGAAACGACTTTTATCCACCCAACGCTCAATTTCATGCCTTCATCATGGCTTTTTAAACCGCTACTACGATGTTTCAATATTATTATATACGAACCTGTATGAGAGTTAAAGAATACGAATAATGATAAACTCTATGACATTGCTAATCAATGCAGTAATCTGTAACCATAGTCATCTGTAACCAGTAGAAGAAGTAGTTGCTGAACTATTGGAATTGATATTGGTACACTATAAACATTTACATATGCTAAGTATTTCTTCGGTCTGTTGTTATAAATTCCAAACCTCAAAATAATTAATGGTTTTAATGTTTGAAGATTGGAGATTCATTCAGCAACAATTGACCACCATGTTTTCTATGATAAGTCATCTCCATAAAATTACATGTCCTTAGAATTAATTTCAAATTTTGGCACAAGGCCAGCAATTTCTTGGGTAGGATAAGTGGATAACGTCGACCCAGTACTCGGCGTCCTTCGAACTCAGGACATAACGACGGATGAAATGCCGCCAAGCATTTTGCCTGGGGTGCCAACGATTGTGCCGGCTCACCGCCTGAATTTTCTGTAGAAAATATTGAATGTTAGGAATGTACTACGCTGTATACCATCGCTGTACCGATACTGTAAATCATGTTTCCAACCTTCTTTGCACCAAAGACCGGGTGATCATGCACATAACAAAACACAATACAGTGCACAATATAATTCAATTATTACAAATATAATACATATATAATGCAGAAACACCTTCCAGATTGTGATAGTCAATAAATTAGAAACGAATATTCTTTACGTGCAGCATTGTACAGTGATTGGAGATATGTCCCTAAAAACACAAACTATTAAGGTTCATATTATTATACTCTGAAGAGCATGTGGTGTTAGGTAACCACCCTGGTACCTAATATCTGTTTATCTAATAACCAGTGCGAAACCATTTGTAAGTTCGGCTCAATGGATGTATAGTACTGTACACTTTGATTAATATGTGCGTCTGTGTGTGTGTGTGTCTAAGTAATATTGTATGCATGTATGAGTGTGAGAGTGCGTGTTGGGGTGGGTGTATATTCTTCGACTCTGAATCTGATATAATTACGGCAGAAAAGTAAAATAGGATCAATTGTTGTACATACATACATACATACATACATACATACATACATACATACATACATATATATATATATATATATATATATATATATATATATACATACATATATATATTATATATATATATCTTATTATAAATATATATATATATATGTATATATTAAAAAAAATGTATATATGTATATATATATATATATATATATATATATGTATGTATGTATGTATGTATGTATGTATGTATATGTATATATATAGATATATATATATTCTCTTATTTGTTTCAGGCATTTGACTACGGCCAGACTGGAGCATCATCTTTAGAGGTTTTAGTCGAACAAATCGGCGCCAGGGCTCATTCCTTGTCACCCTAGTACTTATTCTATCGTCCCTTTGGCAGAACCGCTAAGTTACGGGGACATAAATACACCAACAACGGTTATCAAGCGATGGTGGGGTGGTGGGGGACAAACACAGACACAAACACACAAATACACACACAACACACACACACACACACACACACACACACACACACACACACACACACACACACACACACACACATATATATATGACTGATGAAAGAAGGTCACGAACGACCCGTCCTTTTCATTCCTGTCCTAATTGTTGTTTCTCTTGTCCGCCTTTGATCGTCTGTCTGTCCGAATGTTTTATTGTCCTCTATTGCGTTTTTGTTCCATCTATTATTCTTTTATTCTTTTACTTCTTTCAGTCATTTTGATTGCGGCCATGCTGGAGCACCGCCTTTAGTCGGGCAAATCGACCCCAGGAATTATTCTTTTGTAAGCCCAGTACTTATTCTATTGGTGTCTTTTGCCGAACTGCTAGCTTACGGGGACGTAAACACACCAGCGTCAGTTGTCAAGCGATGTTGGGACACACACACACACACAAACATATATATATATATACACACACACACGACGGGCTTCTTTTAGTTTTCGTCTTACCAAATCCGCTGACAAGGCTTTGGTCAGTCCGAGGCTATAGTAGAAAACACTTGCCCAAGGTACCACGCCGTAGGACTGAACCCGGAACCACGCAGTCGGGAAGCAAGCTTCTTACCACGTAGGCATGCATATATATATATAAATAAATAAGATGACGTAATATAATGTCTAAAAGTTGATGAACCACCTATTGATCCATTTTCTCATTGCTCTCTCTCTCCTTCCTCTCTCTCTCTCTCTCTTTATATATATATTATATATATATTATATATATATACTCTTTTACTCTTTTACTTGTTTCAGTCATTTGACTGCGGCCATGCTGGAGCACCGCCTTTTAGTCGAGCAAATCGACCCCGCGACTTATTCTTTGTAAGCCCAGTACTTATTCTATCGGTCTCTTTTGCCGAACCGCTAAGTGACGGGGACGTAAACACACCAGCATCGGTTGTCAAGCCTTGCTAGGGGACAAACACAGACACACAAACAAATACACACACATACATATATATATATATATACATATATACGACAGGCTTCTTTCAGTTTCCATCTACCAAATCCACTCACAAGGCATTGGTCGGCCCGAGGCTATAGCAGAAGACACTTGCCGAAGGTGCCACGCAGTGGGACTGAACCCGGAACCATGTGGTTGGTTAGCAAGCTACTTACCACACAGCCATATATATATATATATATATATATATATATATATATATATATATATATATATATATGATATAAATAATATATAAATATATGCATATATACATACATACATGTACATACCTACATATATATGTACATGTACACGCATATATGGGTACAGGACACTATAGTTATAACTATAGTGTCCTTATAACTATAGTGTCCTTTACCCATATATGTATGTATATATATACACATATATATGTAGGTATGTACATGTATGTAAGTATATATGCATATATTTATATATTATTTGTATTATTATATGATCGAATGTCACGCATCCTTTTCCAAGTAAGTTTTATCTATCTATCTATTGATATATATATATATATCATTTTTTCATTTTCATTTTATCTAGTTTCAGCTCACGAGCTGTGGCCATGCTGGGGCGCCGCAATTATATATATATATATATGAAGAGAGCATGAGTGAACAGTAGAAAGAATAAGAGAGGATGAAGAAGCGAAAGAGTTATATAAGTACTTTTATACAAGTGTTTATGTGTGCTTGTATGTGTGTGTACATATACGTGTAGATATATATGTATTTATGTGTGAATATGTATGTGCGCGTGCGTGCGTATGTTCATATATATGTGTTTGTAAAGGGAGCTGTGTGTAAGGTACCTATGTATATATAATATATATATATATTGTTGCGTTGGAACCTGTTGCATTACTCAAGCCAAACTAAACAACCATAAAACCAAGTCGTAAAAAGCCACAAAAATAGCTACTTTGATCGCCTAAGAAATACACAATAAGTTCACTTAATAGACAAAGCTTGTTTAACGTTCACTTGTGGGACTTTCTAAATAGAGAGAACAATTGTTTGCTGGTATGATAAAAATAGCTGATTTTCTTAAAGGTGTTTATTTGGTGATATTTTGTAATTTTCCCAAGGGAAATCGTCTTGCTCATTTTGTATTAAAATATCGACTAAGATTAAAATTTACACTTAATTTTCATCGTTAAACAACTTTTTCCTCTGACCCCCTACCTCGCTACTTTGGGTGCCTTCTTCTTCTCCTCCTCCTTCTTCTCCTTCTTCTTCTCCTTCTTCTTCTCCTTCTTCTTCTTCTTCTTCTCCTCCTCCTCCTCCTCATTCTTCTTCTTCTTCTCCTCCTCCTCCTCCTTCTTCTTCTTCTTCTTCTTCTCGTCCCACTCCTCCTCCTCCTTCTTCTTTTTCTTCCTCTTCTTCTTCGTCGTCGTCTTCGCCTCCTCTTTGTTTCCCTTATTCCTCCACTTCCTCTACTTCCTCTTCTGCTTCCTCCTCCTTCTCTTCTTCTTCTTCTTCTTCTTCTTCTCTCCTCTTCCTTCTTCTTCTCATTCACTTTACCCCCTCACTCTCTTTCCCTCCTGTCTTATTTTCTCTTTTTTGTACTATTTTTGAAAGCTGTCAGTTTGATATTTTCTTTTTCATTTTCTTTTCAACCAGTAAACATTCTCACACATTGATCCATATACCTATAAATATATATAGAAAACTACTCGAAATCAGAAACGCATCAATACACACATCTTACAAACTTTAATATATCTTATATTGCACTCAACTCTTGTGTCCCTTCCAAATATATCATAACATCCATTTTCCCCGCCTAGCCCTTTCTCTCTCTCACGCTTTGTCTCTCTCTCCCTCTTCTCTCTCTCTCTCTCTCTCTCTCTCGCTCTCTCTCTCTCTCACTCTCTCTCTCTCTCTTTGCAAATCCCACAGCCTTGTAAGTGGTGAGTTCATAATAGACTCTCATGAAAGTGCATCTTCCTCGAAACATAACAGGGTGTTATGATATAAAAGACCCAATATTAAAATTCGGTCACGGATTCTCATATTTTCAAGAACACGCATAACATTTCATTTCATTCATCAATAAATACCTTAACTACCACATATAGGCATCGAACTGGCAAAGGCGGCAGGCTGGCAGAAACGTTAGCACGTCGGGCGAAATGCGTCGCCATATTTCGTCTGCCGTTACGTCCTGAGTTCAAATTCCGCCGAGGGCGACTTTGCCTTTCAGCCTTTCGGGGTCGATTAAATAAGTACCAGTTACGCACTGGGGTCGATATAATCGACTTAATCCGTTTGTCTGTCCTTGTTTGGCCCCTTGTGGGTAGTAACGAAATAGACATTTTACTGAGGTCAACAAAATGCTTAGCGGTATGTCTTTAGGCGCTTTACCTTCTGAGTCCATATTTTGCCGAGATCGAGTGTGCCTTTTGGATTCGATAAAACAAGTGCCTGGAGCGATGTAATCGAGTTACATTCATCCCCTAACTTTGTTGGCCTTGTGCAAATATTTATGAGAAATTTAGATATGATTTTCTCTAATAGTCTATAATTAGAGGTTTGAATACTCGTACGTCGAAAGAGTTCTCACTGAATTAAATTTAAGCAATAACACTACATATTTTAATCTATTACAGCTGTTCTTTTTCTCTTCTTTTATTCTTTTACTAGTTTCAATCGCTAAACTGCAACCATGCTAGGGCACCGCGTTGGAGGATTTAGTCAAACAGCTTGCCCCCATTAATTCGTCCCTTTTGCCAAAGCGCTAAGTTAAGGAAACGAAAGTAAACAAACGCCGGTTTTTAAACGGTGGTAGGAGATAAAGCGAAAGACATGCATGCGTACGCATATACACATGTGTGTATATATACACACAGAGACATGTACGCACGACTAGCTTCACACAGTTTCCGTTTACCAAATTCATCCTCCAGCTAATGATCTGCTCGGATCTTAATAAATACGAGGTACCACGCACTGAAACTGAACCCGAAACAACACGGTTGAGAAGCGAACTTCTTAATCACATAGCTATATTATTTTTTTTCTTTCTAATTCTATAATTCATATATGATTTCTATACGATCACCTGCCCCATTATGGATACGTATTTTAGTGAAAGAGCCTCAAGATGGTCCCTAGACTTGCTGCAAGAGAACCGAAAGAACTTTGGCTCAGAATCAAAATATTGTTTTCTTGCCCTAGAATGCAGGTCTAAATATTTTCTGGTGTTTAGTTACGCCCCTTTACGTCAAATACCGAAAAATACTGAGATTCAGCAATTTCGCATGTTACCTACTTATTTGTCGTCGTGTGCGAGTAATGCGAGAAAACAGTGATGGTGCCGACTAACTCCATTTACTTAATAATAAAATTAATATTTAGGGACCTTTATGCTATTTCTAAATGTTCACTGTGTAAAGAAACGAACTATTCCTTTCCAAATTGTTACCCAATTTGTACGCTATAGAAATGGGGGTATCCACCACAATCACCTCCTTAGAATATCAAGTTTTCTGTTTCAGCTGAAATATTGTCGGTGTCAAGTTTGCAATGTCACTATTTAGTATGAACATTATGTACTACTATAATGACCGTACAAACACTGACCTTGAGAATAGTTAAAATACATCATCATTACCACCACCATCATCATCATCATCATCATCATCATCATTATTGTAGTCATTATTCACCAGTGTCAGTTATACGAAGTTGTAGATATTTAAAGAGAAGAAATTATTTACTAAGGTACGTACGTGCGTACGAGTATCTTAATGCCTTACTACAAAACACATTTTTGGCTTTGTATCATTTTCAACGCACCGTACTGGTTTGACATTCACTACATATTTCCTTGTTGATTGTCAATGTTGGAGAGGTTTATCACATTAATTATAAATCCAGTTATATTTTTATTTGAATTATTCTTATTTATTTCTTATTTGACTTTTATTTATTTTCGTTTGGAGAAACACTCCATGATCGTTAATGTTTTATTATTTCTCTGTTTACAACGAATCAATGCAACACACACACACACACACATCAATTTAGAAATTTGACAATCGTCTGGGTAATCACATACTCCTTGTAGTATGTGATGGTCAAATGGATGTCGTCTGTTACTGTAGATTTCCTAGATCAAAATGGACCTGGAGCTAAGCAATAACAATAAAAATATTTCAAACACTACCTTTATCATACTGAAAAGATCGGTTCTCGTCTGATCACCGAAGTTAAGCAACGCCGAGTCTAATTAGTACTTAGATGAGTGATTGCTTCGGGAACCTACATGCTGTAATTAGTTTCAGATGCTGGCGTGGCTGTATGTTGTAAGAA
>NC_042998.1:167365016-167395016 GCF_006345805.1 Octopus sinensis
GAAGAGAACAAAGTTGATAAAATTCCCTTGACTCTACAATCATGGACTTACCGCCCTTTATAAGCGGCGTCGTATTTGCAGGTTATGGTACTGGAATGACTTCTTCCGGTATGTTTTCTCACCCCTTCCGTGATCAATAAAAATGAATCAAGTGCCTTATATTAGCGGAATACTTTTCTCGGTATTTGATCGGATTATCTACATTCAATTCAAACCTCTCTTGGAACCAACTTTACTATTCTTCGTTTTTTCTCGATCGATATAAAAAAATCAAGCCAGAACGGTCGATTGGCAGAACCATATGTGGGCGTTGTGATAGTTATAGCAATGCAGGTGTTAAATCACCTGAATGTAAGTCAATAGGCGGCCACCATTGTGACTTCCAGTTTCGTGCATAAATGGTGTAAGCCTCCCTTGGTCGATGTTATCATGCATCTACACTTCCACGTACCAAACTTATCGGCCTATAATAATCTTGCATGCATGGGCGGGTAGTCTTCTTCAAAACGTCAGGACCAGGTACGCACGTAGAATAGATACATGAACGTCGACCAGGGTGGGGCTACGCACTCTATGCACGAAAGTAGAGATCACAATGGTGCCCGCCTTTTGATTTACATTCAGAGGTAAAAACCGATATCAAATTAAGACGTTACTATTGCTACACTTACTGCTGCTACACATCCTGAGAGACACTCGGTTGAATAGCTCTCCATCACTAACAGGCACACTCCAGCCCCAGGCCCGCACGAGACCTCTGAAACATTACTGACGATGCATCCCAGAGCATCTGCAAGTATTAGTAGTAGTAAGTAGTAAGTAGTAGTAGTAGTTAGGGTTAGGGTTTGATTTTGAAATTAAGGGAAAAAATGCATAGAAAAGATACATATACATACATACACTTACATACACGCACACACGTACACACATGCACACATATATTAATAAATAAAATAAAATTTTAATTAGGACACCAAGTCAGGGTCAAGATTAGATCATCATGCATATATCCATGCACATACAGACGTATTTTGAAATTTGCATAAACATGTACATGAACAAATCAAGATATACATCCATATAAATATCCATGTATATGAAATTATGCATGCTGGCATGCTGTTTCCCGATCCACTGATTTCCTGACCCAACGTAGGGAAGTTTCTAGGTGTAGTGTTTACATAAAGAAAGAATACAAGTGTGTTAAGCTTCACTACAGCTGTTTCAGACATGTTTTTAAAGATAATGATTTTCATTTGATTATAAACATATTTTGCAAGTAAGAATGTTTCGTAATTCTTTGACTATGAGTGAGAGAATTGTGTGTGTGTGTGCGCGCGCGTATGTGCGGTTATGTGTGCGCAAATGTGTGTGAGTTTGTATGTGCATTTTCGTGTGTACGCGTGAGTCTGTGTGCTTGTGTGTAGATGGAATGATTTAAGATAACCGTCTACATAGATAACTAGCTAGCTGAATACATAAAATAAAAAGATCGATTAGATTAGATTAGATTGGATGGATGGATGGATGGATGGAAGATGGATGGATGGATGGATGGATGGAAGATGGATGGATGGATGGATGGTTGGATGGACGGATGGATGAATGGATAGATGGATGGAAGGTGGATGGATGGATGGATGGACGGACGGATGGATCCCTGGATGGGTGGATGGATAGGTACATAGATGGATGGGATAGCGATAGAGATAAGAGATGGATGGATGGATGGATGGATGGATGGATGATCGATGAAATGATGGATCGATGGATGGATCGATGGATGGAAGGATGGATGGATGGGTAGGTAGATGAATGGATGGATGGATGGAGATTGGTAGAGATAAGGATAGCGATAGAGACAAGAGATGGATCGATGGATGGATGGATGGATGGAAGGCTGGATGGCTGGATGGATGGATGGATAGATGGATGGAGATAGTGATAAGGATAGCGAAAGAAATAGTGATAGATAGAGATAGATATAGATAGATAAATAGATAGAGAGATCTAGAGAGAGAGAGAAATGTATGTTTGTTTGTATTACACGTGTGCACCTCTTTATCAGTCTACATGTTCCTAAAAAAGAAACATTGTATAACATCATATATATATATATATATATATATATATATATATATAATATATATATATATATATATACATATGTATATAAGTGCTCTTCTTGGGTGGCCGACATCAAAAGTTTTGCTATTGCGTGTTTAGTGACAGAAGTCTTAAAAACATCTAATTATAAGAACTGGAAATTTGGCTCATTGAAAATGATACAAATATAAAAACTCTTTTTAATTAATACATTCAGTGCCCATATTATTAGCTCTAGATTTGCGTCTTGTTACTATCTACTTATTCCCTTTGACATGTAATTATTATTATTGTTGTTGTTATTATTAAACCCGGCGAGTTGGCAGAATCGCTTGCCACGTTGAGCAAATGATTTACCGCTTTTCGTCTGTTGTTGTTGTTATTATTATTATTGAGTGAGAGAGCAGTGCATGACATCAAAGTGACACTGAGGTACAAATATACGAAGCCCAGTATACCCATCATGACTACATGTCTGATAAGGGTACACCAGGCACATGCATCACAACCATATGTGCGCAATATGGTGATCTCATATCAAAATTAACAGCGTATGACCTTGCAGGTGGGATCCAGTTAGAATTTTCTTCTGTTTGAGTAGCCCATCCCGCTCAAAAGATTCTTGAATAAGGATTGTTTAAGGATGTTGAACGAAGCACCAATGTTTCCAAAGGTGAATTATCCAAACCCCAAAGAATTCCTCTCAACCCCAAAGAATTCCTATGATGCTCCCCCACTACTTCTGCTCTTGATCAGAGATGCACATATCGTCAGCCACTAAAGGACATGCTCAACTGGTTAAGGTCAAACAACTGACAAGCAAATCTGTGGTATTGAGCAGAATATTTGCTGTAGCCCATCTTTTATACCAAGACAAAATATGTACATGATAACACTTCCAATCAGTTAAGATATTATTATTATTATTATTATTATTATTATTGTTCAGTAGTTTTATTTTAATAGCGTGCTTTCACTTCACTACCGAGCGCAGCTCTGTGTGACTTGGGTATGTGCTGTGATTTGTTGTGATGCTCTGATGGTTATTGTATGGAAAGTGTTCTGTGTAGGATGTGTGCAGTCCCTAGTAGTGCAATTTTCTGTATGTTATAGTTGTTTGTAAGTCCCGCTGTTTTTGTTATGTATTTGTCTGAATATTTTTTTATCATGCCTAATGCACCTACTATGATAGGAATTGTTTCTGTTTTTAGATTCCACATTCTGGGTACCTCTATTTCCAGGTATTTGTATTTTGAAAGTTTCTCCATTTCTTTTAGAGACACGTTGTCATCTGCCGGTATTGATACCTCAGTTAGAAAGCATTTTTTTCTTCATGATCTCTGACAACAATATCTGGTCTGTTGGCCTTAATTTCTCTATCTGTGTGTATCGGCATATCCTAGAGTATGGTTGCTTTCTCGTTTTCTGTGACCTTTTCTGGTGTGTGCCTATACCATCTTTTTTCTGTTGTTATTCCATAATGTTGGCATAGCTTCCAGTGTATGTAGGTTCCAACTCTGTCATGTCTGTGAATATATTCCTTCTTAGCCAAGACTGGGCAGCCAGAGATAATATGATTTATTGTTTCTTGTCCATCTCCACATATTCTGCAGTTACTTGTTATATTTCTTTTCATTACGTGTTTTTGGTAATTTCTGGTGGGGAGGCTTTGGTCTTGTGCTGCAATTAAAAATCCTTCTGTCTCTGCTTTGAGTCCTGAGCTTCTCAACCATTGCTGAGATTTTTCTTTGTCTATTTCTTTTGCATTTAGTTTAGTCCAGTATTTACTATGAAGGGTCTTTTCTTTTATCATGGTTCTTTGCTGTTCTAGTTTTAGTTTGGATTTCATTTGTTTTATAGCTTTTGTTGTTTCTTCTTCTTCTTCTTCTTCTTCTTCTTCTTCTTCTTCTTCTTCTTCTTCTTCTTCTCCTTCTCCTTCTCCTTCTCCTTCTCCTTCTCCTTCTTCTTCTTCTTCTTCTTCTTCTCCCTCTTCTTCTTCTTCTTCTTCTTCTTATTATTATTATTATTATTATTATTATTATTATTATTATTATTATTATTATTATTTATTAGGTGGTATGATTTCTTCTTTGTATTTGTCAGCTTCTTTAAATACTGAGAACAGTTTTATGTTTTGCTCGTGTTTTGCCGCTATTTGTATCAGTTTTCCTTCCTTCTGACGTAGATATTTTTGCAGTCCTATGGTGGTTATTTTATAGTAGTTTTCCAGCTGTATAAGGCCTCTACCACCTTCTATACGTTGTATATATAGTCTTTCTATGTCAGATTTTGGGTGATGCATCCTAGATCCTGTCATTATTTTTCTTGTTTTCCTATCTATTTTGGTCAGTTCATTTAGTGTCCAGTTAAGGATATTGTAACTGTAACTTATAACTGGAACAGCTAAAGTGTTAATACCTATTATCTTGTTTTTAGCATTGAGCTCTGTTTTTAGTATTGATCTAACTCGTCTATAATATTCTCTTTTTATTTTCTCTTTCATTTGTGTGTGTTGTGTCTTATCTAGTTCATGGATTCCTAAGTATTTGTAAGTTTGGCTTTGGTCTAATTCTTTTATTTCATTGGTTTTATCTAGTGTGATGTTGCTACTCTTAACTAGTTTTCCTCTTTTCAGGGTTACTTTGGCGCATTTTTCTAATCCAAATTTCATATCTAATTTCTAATCCAAATTTCATATGAGGTGTGTGTGTGTGTTTGTGACCCGTAACTAAACTATAGAGGTATTCAACTCTGATATAGAAATCTGCAAGATCCTAACATCAAATGGAATGAATATCCACAGACTACCTTTGGAAAGAATCAATGAGAAAAATAAATAGACTTAAAATCGCTCCAAACCGATTTCGAATGTTATATCACTCAGACAACGCCTGCAAAACGCCAGTAAATGTGCCTGAAATACGAAGAAAATATCATACAATTCAAAAGTGAATTTCTCGAAAATCACTCAGCCGCCGATGATATTCCATGATCCATGCGACTGCAAATCGTTGGTCAATGTGCTTCAACAAAATTCTAGAGAAGAAACGTTCTGGAAATCAGGTATGTTTCTCGTAAATCTGAGGATTGCGCAGGGAGTGGAGTCTCTCTTGAAATCATAACTGAAACATTGAAGGTTATATTTTGTTTTTAATTTTTGAGAAAGAAACAGCTACATAATAACTTGTTGAACAAAAGAGGCAGCAAAGACATTAGGCATCGAGATGTGACCGAAATTGTCGATTTTGTCATATATCTGTACGACATTAAACATATGATAAGCAGATGCCTACAAAATATGATTAAGTTATTACCTACCTCTGCGGCATTATGCTGTTGCTAAAATAATATATAATGCCATTGGTAGGGAATATTTCCCTTGGATAAATATAAAATATATTTCTGACGTTGAGTATATTGATACATCCCAACATAAGGAATACTGGTGAAACATTTCCATTAACAATTTTAATAAATGCAAACACAACATACTCGATAATTCTTTTTTTTTTTTTTGGCACATAAAACAAAAACTACGTAATTTTCGGGAGAACAGTTGCCCAACAGATGTGAGAAAATGAGAAACCAAAAAAAAAAAATAATAATAATAATAATAATAATAATAATAAACAACGTTTATGGTTAACTGTTTTGAAACTTACCACTTGTCCATGTAGATTAATAATTTACATATCTGCTCATAATAATTATTGCCACACTTGGTTATGTTATTAACTCGTTTAAGCCATGGTCTAAAAACGTTACTTTTACAGGCAAAGAAAAAGATCAACTTAATGTGTTTTCTGCAAATTTAATCTGCGAATAGTACGTTGAAAATATGCAAAGTTTTTCTAAAATGCAATTTGTTGTAATTCTATATCCTATATTAAATCTAATGAGAGACCAGTGTTCCTCTGTTAGAAGCCTGTCCCTTGTCTTATAGGGAAAATTCAAAGAATTAACACAATCGCGTACTCACACATACATACATACATACATACATACATACATACATACATACATATTTCTCCACATACACACAGGTTTGTTTGAACGAAAAAGATAAATCGAATTCAGTGCATGAAGATGTTTTATTAGTTTTAATCAGGTAATTCAAGGGACGAGCGTTTCGTGTATTACACTTAACAAGAGCCACTTTATAACTTCTACCGATTAATAATAATAATAATAATAATAATAATAATAATAATAATAATAATAATAATAATAATAATAATATAATAATAATAATAATAATAATAATACTCAGCGAAAGAGTTTGACAAGCTCAGAAAATATAAAGACCTACTCATTGAAATTGAGAAAATGTGGCATCTCAAGGCGGTTACAATACCAGTGATCGTAGGAGCACTAGGAATGATCAAGAAGGGAACCGAAAATTATATGAGAATGATCCCTGGCTTACCATCCCTGCAAGAAGTGCAAAAGATTGTCTTAACTGGTACATCACACGTATTGAGAAGAGCATTGTCGATGTGAGAACTGTTGCTGCTCATGTGTTTTAATTTAACTTAAAAAAAAAATGAACGAACTACTGAGTTTGGTTTAATGGCCTACCAATATACACTATGAGTTTCTTTGCCTAGGAGTCGGGAAGACACTCGGCAAGAAATGAAAAAAAATTTGAAAGAAGAAAAAAAAAGTAATAATAATAATAATAATAATAATAATAATAATAATAATAATATAATAATAATAATAATGATGATGATGATTGATAATAATAATAATAATATAATAATAATAATAATAATAATAATAATAATAATAATAATAATAATAATAATATAATAATAATAATAAATGCACTGATCTTAGCTGATTAGAAGTGCTATCATATACATTCTTTTGTCTTAGTATAAAAGATGGCCCACAGCAATATCAGAGATTTGTTTGTCAGTTGTTTGACCTTAACCAGTTGACCATGTCCCTTAGTGGGTTAGCATCATAGCCGTTGAAAGGAATTCTTGGAGGTTTGGATAATTCACCTTTGGAAACATGGGTGGTTCGTTCAACATCCTTAAACAATCCTTATTCAGGGACCTTTTGAGCGGAATGAGCTACTCGATCAGAAGAAAATTCTAACTGGGCCCCACCTGCAAGGTCATACACTGTTTATCTTGATATGAAATCACCATGTCGCGCACATATGGTTATGATGCATGTGCCTGGTGTACCCTTATCAGACGGGCAGTCATGATGGGTATACTGGGCTTCGTATATTTTACCCCAGTGTCACTTTGATGGCATGCACTGCTTTCTCACTCAATAATAAAAAATTAAAAATTTTTTAAAATAATAATAATAATAATATTTTTACATATATATATAAATGTTTGTATATGTATGTATGTATGTATGTATGTATGTATGCCTACATGTATGTATGCATACATGTATGTATGTATGTATGTATGTATGTATGTATGTATGTATGTATGTATGTATGTATGTATGTATGTATGTAAAAGACAATGAACATGAGTTAGAATAAGAACAGTAACAAACGAGAGAGCGAATATCTTGTGCGCGTGTTTATTTGGGGGGACAATGACCATCCCGAAATACAATATACATATATTAAAGGCGATACTCAAGCATGGCCGCAGTCAAATGACTGAAACAAGTAAAAGAATATATATATGTGTGTGTGTGTATGTGTGTGTATATATGCACACACGCACAAACATATATAACGCACATACATACACACACACACACACACATATATATATATATATACATATATACACACATACACACATATATACACACACACACACATATATATATACATATATACACACATACACACATATATACATACACACACACATATATACATATTTAAATATACATATGGACATACATATTACAATTAAGAGGGATGACCACTAATGTGGACTCCTAATATGCTAAAGATAGACGTCAAAACGCCTTACCACGAAGAGTGTGTTCTCAAGAAATATCTCAGCAAAAACGCCAGAATACAAAAATGAGCAAGACAAAATGAAGACATTTAAAAGTTACCTCCAAATATAATTTGCAGAACTGTACACGCGTTTTTCTTTTTCGGGTGAACGTTTCCGTGTATAATTCTGTGAAACATGTTTGTGACGCGACAGTCTACGCTGAAGAGTTGCAGATATTTGCATTTTGAATTTTGCATTATGCAAGTGTTAACAATGAAATCATAATACGTAGGTAATCGTTTTATTTTGTATATTTTCATTTGTCTTGCTCACTTTTCTACTCTGTCGTTTTTGCTGAGATTTTTCTTGAGAAAACACTATTCGTGGTAAGGCGTTTTGACGTCTATCTTTAGCATATTAGGAATCCACTTTAGTGCTCATTCCACTTAATTGTAATATAATTTTCAAATATGCTAGACCACTGGTTTAAATTGATGTTAATTTTGATGTTAATTGATTAATATCAATTTCTACCCTCATTATTTAATTTATGTACATATCTAAATATACATACATACATATACATACATACATACATATATATATATATATATATATATATATATATCTATATATATATATATATACATATATATATATACATACATATACGTATATGTGTATGGGTGTGTGTGTATATATATATATATATTATATATATATATATATATATATATCTCTATATAAACGGCAGTTGTCTGTGCGTGTTTCTGTGTGTCTGTTTGCTTGTACCCTCACCCTGACCACGGCTTCAACCGATTCTGATGAAACTTGACACACACATAGCCCAATGTCATAATTCAAAACTAACGCAGCGAAAATTTTGAAAAGTTCCCCCAGTTCTGAAAAAAATCGATAAATTCGACATGGGGTCGAGAATCAGAAACACAAACCACAGACTCTCTAGGGAACGCAACTCGACCTTTTTAACTAAAAAAATTTATCATCATTTTTTTTTCCATTTCTTTGCTATTTTTTGGCTATAACTCTCTAAAAATGCTTTATAGTTATTTCCCTTACAAACCCGAGCAACGCCGGGCGATACTGCTAGTATATATATATAATGCTATGTCATTCTGTTTTCGCTAACATAATGTATCTTGGACTAAATGATGAGGCACTTTGTAAGTTAGTTATTAATGTACATAAGCCTCAATTAAATTTGAATTTAAATTTAATTTTAATATATATGTCATGTTGAACCCCCTCTATGTGCTGGAAAGTAATTTGAAGAAAGGTTTGAAAGAAACTTTTGCCACGTCATGATAATACGAATGCTGTAGAGAACTTTTTCAAAATTTAGTCGTTTATCTTTGCTGTACATGTCCTCCCAACTTACAAGGCAATTTTTCAGCAGAAAACCAACGTGTGTATCCTATTCAATTTTTACATTCATACGCATGAAACCAGATGACACTTAGCCAGAACTCAAAGCTACGAGCAAGAATCAAACCACACACACACATTAAAAATAACAATATGTACATTAACACTTCAAGCCATGCCACACATGTTTCTATGGCAAGGTATATTTATTGATTACAGTACATCACTCCCGCATGTATATGTACGTATATAGAAAATTAATATAGACAACAGTGTGTAAATTCTCACCAAAAATGAAAACTTTAATTGTCACTGTATGTGACTAGGGTGTTAGAAACACCTACATTGCTAGAAATAAGAGCTAAAAATGCTCTAATGCTGTAGTCAAACCACAAAATTGCATACATTTATACTGACAGGGACTGTAATCATCCGAAAACACATGAGAGATTCGCTAAGCTATCCATAGATTTTTATGCTGAAAACATACATTCTTTTCTACTCTCGGTACAAGTCCCGAAATATCGATTAGATCAACTCCAGTATAATCCAGTATGCAACTGGTACTTAATTTATTGACCCCGAAAGGATGAAAGGAAAAATCGACCTCGGCGGGATTTGAACTCAGAACGTAAAGACACATGAAATACCTATTTCTTTACTACCCACAAGGTGCTAAACACACACACACACACACACATACATACACACACATACATACATATATATATGTGTGTGTGTGTATATATATATATATATATATATATATATAGTGTTTACTTTCTATGACGTCCTGTACCCATATATGCATGCATGTGCATATACATGCATATATATATATATATATATATAGAGAGAGAGAGAGAGAGAGAGAGAGTTTACGAAAAAACAAAAGACGAAGACAGGTGGTGTACAAAACAAACGGATGTATTTGTATAACGCTCAGGAATAGAAAAAGTCTTTTATGTTTCAAGCCTACGCTCTTCTACAAAAAGGACACAGAAAAAACAAGGAGAGAAACAAGGAGGGAAAAAATGTGTGTAGTGGCTAACGATGTATCATGGCGATCTATCTATATATACATATATATATCATTTATATTATTATATGATTGAACGCCACGCATCCATTTCCGTCTAAGTTTTACCTTAACAATTTTGATGCGACACTTGTTCTATTCTATTTCTATTTCGTTTCCTCTCTCTTCCTTCTCTAATTCTTTTATTCTTCCCTTCTCCCCCTTTCGGTTTTTCTCTCTCATCCGCTCTTTAATTCTTTTCCTCTCCCCCTTCACCGTTCTTTATCTGTCCCTCACTCTTCCTCACTCTTCTTCCTTTACTCTCTCGTTGCTCACACGAGACCATCGACCATCTTTCTTTTCCTAACTTGAGTTTCTTTTCTTCCGAGCAGCTACAAGAGATCAAACGCATTCTTGTCTGTCTTCTGTCAAAGCTTCTTTCTCCAGCGTTCACAACCTCACCTCGTCATGGTTTAACAGCCCTTACCGTTTTCACTGTCCTGATTTTGTTATCAATTTTGACCCTCTGCAAATGCCAAATTTTTACAAGGGCACATCTTGTCGTAAATGTTCGAAATGTGGAGTAGATAAAACAGCCGACAACTGATGAAGGGTCGTTCTTTATGTTGCTTGTCTTGTTTTCCATTTGTTTCTTTCGTTGTTCGCAAAAACAGTTCGCATTGCATGTTTTCGTATTTCATGTTGTTTACGTTCTAAGACGTCCTGTACCCATATACGCATGTGTATTTACATATATATATAGGTATATACATATATGTATGTACACATGCATATCTATGTATTATTTATATTATATATATATATACGTGTGTGTGTGTGTGTGTAAATATACATATATATATATGTGTGTGTGTGTGTGTGTGTGTGTGTGTGTGTGTATAAGACAGAAGATAGATTTGGTTCTAGTCTTTATTCAGTACGACTAACATTTCGACTCATCCTGCAACTGTCTGTTGTGAATAGGATTTTGTGCATCTTATAAATAGTATTGCATCAATCTGTGCAGTTTGTGTCACATCAGGTTCATGCACAATGAAGAAGATATCCCGCCAGATATAGTGAGATGTCCTAGGCACGTTTTTCGTGCCTATTGTATCTTGGTTATGACCGACTACACAGTTGTCCATGGGTTTATATAACGTAAAAATTAAAGTGATTAAATATAGAGAATGCAACCTATCAAAGTAAAATCAGATTTAGGTTATCGGACGTTGGGGGGGGGGGCACTCTCATTCAGGAACATACACTCATACAGGCGTTCAAGCACACACACATACATGCGCGCGCGCACCGTAAATTAAAGGCACAGAATCATAGAAGAAAGAGAGTAAAACTGTCGAAAGAGGATTACATTAAGGATAAGGGGCGTGAGTCTACGTTCACTGGGAATAGGCACACACACACACACACCGTATGTGTGTCGCCGGTATGTGGTTAATGGTATTTGGTTATCTGGATGTAGAATGCGTGGTGGCAGATATATCTTTTATCTTATATCCCACTGCGAATTAGGATCGGCCGTCATTTGCGGATGACCATTTTCTGGACGATGGGATTTTAGTGGACATGCATACACGTATACCAGTATTTGTATATATACACACAACCGCACACTCATATGTGCTATATACAACTAGTGTATATATGTGTGTGTGTGTGTGTGTGTGTGTGTGTGTGTGTGTGTGTGTGCCTACATACATACTTTCCTGCTGCCATACTTTTCGTGACATAGAGATTCTTTCTGAAGGTAACATATATAAATATACGACAGTCACAAATAGATATTGTATAAAAAAAACTTCTGGCGGTTACGTATATGAATAAGTATAGAACAATCAACAATACATATTGTATAAAAAAAAGTTGTAGACGAACAAGTTTACTCGCAGGTTGCGTAGATAGACAGGCAACAATGACAATACGCATTTTATTAAAAATAAAAGAGAAAAAGAAAATTGAATTGCAAGGGTTGTACATAGAATTGTTTTGATAGCATTCGATAGTAATATCGACAGTAGAACTGTATTGATCATAAGTATGTATACCATGTATAGGTCGTCCAAAGTTTACGTTATATAGTGTAGCAGTCACACTCGGTTAGCACATGGTGTAAGATCTATGGTTGCATTGCATAACGTCACTCGGAGAGTGGGACCGGAATTTTAAATTATCGGACTTTTATGTTTTCAATTGTTGATTTGTGGTATTATTAGGTGCCACGGAATTCCTGAAGTAGATCCAGCTGAAATAAATACCCCAACCGTGGCTGGCACCAGGTTGCCCAAACTATGAATGCCTTTTACTCAACACACTAATTGTCATATACCCATTAATAAAAAAAATTACTTCTGTGTGTGTGGTGTGTGTGTGTGTGTGTGTGTGTGTGTGTGTGTGTGTGTGTGTGTGTGTGTGTGTGTAATCAAGACTACAAAGTGGGATGGAGAATTATACAGCTTCAAAATATATTTATTAAAGCATTTTTCTCATCAAATTCCAGTCCGACACGTATTTTTGCTGGATACGTGTTCTAGTGTCCTTTGATGTAGCAGTTATTTATTATCTTTTATTTATTTCACTCATCTGGCTGCGGCCATGCTGGGACACCGCCGCGAACAAAGCGAGCCCATGTCATTTTCAAAGCCTACTCCTTATTCTATCAGACTCTGTTGCTGAATCACTATGTTACATGGACGTAAACACACTAACACCTTCTAACAAGCAGTAGTGGAAGACAAGCACAGACACAAAGACACACACACATTGACCTATGCATACATGTGTGTGTGTGTGTGTGTATGTGTGTAGATAGATAGATGGACAGACAGATAGATAGACAGACAGACAGACAGACAGACAGATAGATAGACAGACAGACAGACAGACAGACAGACAGATAGACAGATAGATAGATAGATAGATAGATAGATAGATAGATAGATAGATAGATAGATAGATAGATAGACAGACAGACAGATAGATAGATAGATAGATAGATAGATAGATAGATAGATAGATAGATAGATAGATAGATAGATAGACAGACAGACAGACAGACAGATAGATAGATAGATAGATAGATAGATAGATAGATAGATAGATAGATAGATAGATAGATAGATAGATAGATAGATAGATAGATAGATGACGGGTTTCTTTCAGTTTCTCTCTACCAAATCCACTCACAAGGCCCGAGACTATGTCGACCCGAGACTAAAGTAGAACCCACTTACCCAAGATGTCACCCAGTTAGACTGAACCCGGAACCATGTAGTTGGGAAGCAAGCTTCTTACCACACAGCGACGCCTAATGTGCATTTAGTTAAATTTAGTTTAAATCAGTTGCATGGCATATACATCCGAGGCAGATATCCCTAAGAAGCTTTGTTCAAAGTTTTACGCATGCGAGTGGGTGAAGGGAACTGAGGATTCAAGTATTAGATAGTCTTTCTTAGAATATATTCTAAGTAAGGTACCATAAAAACCCAGGGTACAGGACAGTAGGGTTTGTTTTGAAATACGATGTGACTATAGTTCTGGTTCCACGAAGACTTAGGATGACCTTTTTAGATATTAATAACCTTTGACTTTTTACCATCCAACGGTTTTTTTTAATCCACTACTCTAACATTTAAGTGGAGAGTAATTATTTCTTAAGGGAGGTAATTATTTCTTTATAATATTTAGTGGAATTAAAAGTTTGAATTTGAACTTAGATGAGAAGGACCGATAAATATTTATTTACTTAATTACTTCTTACTTATTACAAAAGGTTATTAATTTTTTTGTTTTAGGCAGTCATGTGTAGCACCATTTCGTTCTTTTCAGAAATCAACATCTTAACATAATCCGAGGTATATAAATGAAATATTTAACGACGCGATGGAAAATGATTACAGTCTGTAAGCAATTCAGTTATTGTATGCATGCATGTATGCATGTATGTGTGTATGTATGTATGTATGTATGTATGTATGTATGTATGTATGTATGTATGTATGTATGTATGTATTATGTATGTATGTATATATATATATATATATTATATATATATATTATATATATATTATATATATATATATATATATATTATATATATATATATATATATATATATATATATATATATATAAATATGTATGTATGTATGTATGTATGTATGTATAACTATTTGGAAAGTTGTTACATATATTCAAATACACTTAGCTACGTATAATAACATACATACATACATGCACCTATGCACCAAATTATAAGCGTATGCGTTTATTTTTATATTTTTCGAACTATATATCTATGCAGACATGTAAATAATATTTTCCCTCAGTATAATCTAAAATATGATGTATGGAAAATCATTAGCACAATTTATTTTTATGTAACAGTCTACGTTTCTTTATTTTTTTCTAACATTTCAAATTAGGAATCATGTTACTAAACTATATATTTAATGTAATATCATATATATAACGTGTATCTCATAATACCCTAAGGTATTAGCATTAAAGAAAAACGTGTATTTCAATATATGTCTTAACGAAATTAAAATAAAATCCGTAGATAAAAATATAAGATAAATTAAGTTAGATAGAAAAAGATATAAAACATGAAAAAAAAACCCTACTAAAATTGCAAGTACTATATTCAATTGATTATATATTCCTCATATGAATACTGTTAATATATAGCTTGCATTACATCACTTTGTTGTACTAGATTTCGTTAAGGTTGTTGTTGTTTGTTTGACACTACATTGAAATATGTATATCAAATTATTAAAAGAATATCGAGGTTTTATATTTACAAAAAAGTGGCTGTGATATGATCCTCTGAATTACGTTGCAGATGGTTGTGAGATTAGAGTGAGGGACTATATAAATTAACTTGGTTAAAGCACTTTCATTTTAGGTTCAAATGCAGTAGAGATAAATTTTATACTTATAGGGCTGGGTAAATCTAATAAAAATTCGTAATGAACGACAGGGACCGTATAAGTTTAAAATAGCATTCTATCTATTTTACTTAACGATGATATACTGTAGAAGGCCACAAAACTTCGGTATTCATCTCGAGAAAGCATCTTGTATAGAAGTACACTGCTAAAAAGCACAGAAACATGTCAGTAGCAGACAAAAGATGTCCAGCAGCGATGGTGGAATTGCTAAATCTAGTGTTCTGCTTCCTTGAGCGTCATCAATAGCAAGTGCCACTCGCAACGACTTGCTGAGACAGGGATAGGGAAACCTCCCCTCGCGGACGCAATTGCGCCCGCGAGCCCATTTTATTGTGCCCGCAGGCTGATATACTCCTGTGTACAAAATAAAGTAAATTTTTCAATTATAAAATTCATACAATATTCGTAAGGCTATTTGCAACATAGGTCGGGTTTCCACTACGACTTAGAACGGTCAGACTCGAACAGAAATTGTCCGGTAATCGCCATTTGAATGGAAATTTTGTTTTCACTATAAAACACATATTGCTAGGTTTGTACCACACATTTGAGATCCAACTACACTTTAGCTGAGAAAACTAAAAAATATATTGCATGTATCGAAATAATTTTTATAATGAAACGAAAGCTGAAGGAGTGTAGAAGATGGATCTAGTCTTTGTCATTCGCAAAATGAGCCCCTTTTAAATTTGCTCAGATTGCAACTCTGAATTTTAATTACGATCAACCAATTACTTTATTTCGTAAGTTAAAGAATCTGATATTATTTGGAATTAAAAATGGGAAATTTGGGTCATTTTAGCCAAGCAACAGACAGCTTGGCATTAGCAGATTGTTACCATGACAACCACACGCTGTGCAGTGGTTCACTTCACTATTGTCTCTGCCGCACGTTGTTCTATGTTGATTTTTCACACTTGATTCTTCACACCACTAGATTCTTTTCACCCGCGTGTTTTACTTTAATTTTTCTGTGTGCTAGTATTTTTCTGTGCTTCTGTGTTAGTATTTTTACATATTATTCATTTTATATATATTCAGGGACACATTGATTCAGATAGCTGGATTTATGATTTCACTAGGTTAATTATATTCATAAAAATTTAAATTAGGAGTATTTCTTAAACCGTTAGCTTCACATTTCAACAGCTTACCTGAAATTTAGCCCACGTAACAGAAACCGAGAAAGATATCGTGGAACAGATAAACTGCGGGTGATAGAGATAATCTGACATTATTTTGAATTCTGCATGCAAAAACACATAAGATACAGGTATTCTTTTCCTTGGGACAAATTCTTTGTTACCAGTGTTATTCTTATCGTAGTTTACAACTCCAAACATGAAAATGTTACTCAACTTTGGAGTATGGGAGATAGATGCCCCCTTCACACACACATGTACATATAAACTTATATATGAATACATATATCCACATGCACATATATATTAATGATGTACACAAATACATAACAGGTGTACATAATACTGGAATACGCATAAAGTAAACACACTCAGACAAATATATTAATATCATAATTTTTTTTTTAAATAATGAAAACATACAATCAATGAAGAGACAAAAGAAACAGTAAGATGATGCATGTTGATTTTAATAGGTATTCCTGTTTATTTAGAAACCTACACTGAACAGGTCATTTAACAGACGCTAAACTATAAATTTTACAGGGCACAACTTTAAAGTTGACACCGCTCCGCTAAACGCAGAAAATTTCTGTCTCGCTATAGGTTAAAAATACAGAGTTTTACCGATTTTTAAGCCTCTGTAACTTCTTCCTCCAATTGTTTTCTCCACAACATCATACCTTTATAGCAACGGGACTGGAAGACTACATTATTATAGCCGATTTCCAGATTTTTCACTTCCTTTTAAAAACTGCATATTTTGCGAATGAAACAAAACTAGTTCCTAGAAGATGCTGTGTAAAAATTATTCACATCCAAAAGTCCCAAATATTTAAATTTTTCTCCCTATTTCATTTTTCACGCTTTTACGGAAAAAAAAATCTCTGAAATCGACACTCACCCTCTTTCTGTCAATCGATAAGTAAACAATATTTAAAATTCTATTAAAAATCAAAAACAAATTGATAAAGCTTCATCGAAACAGAAACTTCTAATTTGGTGCTTTGTGAACAGGATTATAAAAAAATATTGCTAACTTTTTTCATGAAAAAGCAGTGAAAAATAACTTTTGGAAATGGGTGTCGCATTTTTGCTATCAGTCGGCGTCAAGAAGGTCAACAGGAGTTACTTTCATCTGCCATCGGTTTATCAGTTATGTCCCTTCCCTACCCACTCGCTTGTCAACACCTGTGTGGACAACAGAGAAATAAAAATCAAGCTAAATCTTGCAGAACCACACAATATCTTAATTTTTTGCAAACTTTTATCTCTTACTATATTCACAACACTGAATGCATGCATTACGACTACAAGCCAGTTGGCTTTTGTTTTCCCCAAGCAGTGGTAATAACAAAAATTCCGTAAGTGATTATACAAATTTAACTGGCTTATAACTTTGTTAACTTTGTCAAACCAATTTTTCAATACCCTTATCAATATGGTAAACGCTTATAAAAATCTTTTAAAAAGCAAGTGCTGGTGAATGTACTTTGATGAAAAATGGACTGAGCTTTATTTTTTTATTGAAATAGTTAACAAGTGCATTTGTCTTATTTGCAATGAAGTAGCCGGTCATAAAAAATGTAATATTGAGAGGCAATTTGTAAGTAAGCATAAGACCTATGAAAATTTGAAAGACTCTGAACGTTTAGAGAAGATAGCCTCCTTGAAAGAAAATGTGACCAAAAGACAAACTTTTTTTAAAAAGCCGAATCAGTAACTTGAGCTAGTTATGCGGTATACAAAAATATTGCTTGAAAAAACCTCAAACTACATAGCAATGATGAATTCATGGAAAAATTATCCTAACTGCTGTCGAGAATATATGCCCAGAAAAACTTTGGAAATATTAGCTTTTCAAGAAGAACTGTTTCTGACCGTATTAAAGATATTGCTGATAGCATACAAAATTCTCTAAAGTCTGATTCGGCAGAATTCGTTCGTATTGTATTCATTAGCTATTGATGAGACAACTGTCTAATACTGCTCAGATTGCAATATTTATACGAAGAAGAACTACAAAATTCAACATTCGGGAAGAATTTCTTGCCTTGAAATCAATGCAACGAACTAGAGGTGAAGATTTATTTCGACTCAACCCTAAAGGATTTAGATTTACCGTATGAAAAAATGTGCGTTCTTGCTAAAGATGGCGCATCATCTATGGTAAGTAGGGAAAATGATTCCTAGCTCTGATTAAGAATGAATCTAAGAAGCGTCTTTTGGATCAGGAAACTTTGTGTGTCACTGCTTTATTCATAGTGAAAGTTTATGTACAAACTTTCTCAAGATGGGTAGTGTAATGAAAGTTGTAACTAAGGCTGTTAATTTTGTTAAAAAGCAAAGGGTTGAATAATAGGGAATTTAAAGAGGTTTTGAAAGATCTTGAAGTTGAATATGGTTATTTATTGTACCATTGTGAAGTTAAGTGGTAAAGTATGGCCCAGATGCTTAAACGATTTAATGAACTGAAAGAAGAAGTGAACATTTTTATGGATATTAAAGGTGTTCCTCTCATAGAACTGGAAGAGAAAATGTTTTCAAAGTGATTTAGCATTTTTAGCAGATATAACTAGCCATTTAGATAATTTGAACTTGAAACTACAAGGCTTCAGTCAGCAAATAACTAGTTTGTTTTCTCATATCAAAAGCTTTGAATCGATGCTTCATTTCTTTATCACACAATTGAAAAGAAAGTGCTTCAGATTTTCCGAAATTGAGCGAACAAAATACCGAATCAACAAAGAAATATTCTAATGAGTGTGAAAGTCTTTTGAAGAAATTTGAAAGTAGATTTGAAGAAATACAAGATAAAATCGAACTACGTGTTTTTGAAACCCCTTTTTATGTGTGTCCTGAGGAAGCTCCGAATCCCTTAGAATTAGAATTGATTTGCAGTAGGATAACTTAATAAAATCGAAACGTAATAATCTGTCTTTATTGGACTTCTACAAATCCATCAATCCTGAGAAATGCCCTGCTTTACATAAAAATGCCTTGAAATTCGCATCTCAATTTTCGACAACATATCAATGTGAATATTTCTTTCCATATTGAATTTATGCAAAAAATAGTCTTCGTACCAGACTTACGAAAACCTGAGTTTCTTCAAAGACATGTGAAATTCCTTAACTTTCAAAAAGAAAGAAAAAAAGAAAGAAAAAGAGCAATTTCATCCTTCTCACTAAACAAAGTCAAATTTTAAAGTTAAGGTTAGTTAGCTTTGATAAAATTATCACTGGGATAAATTTGTTTAAATATGTCATTTACATATAATGTTATTTAGGTATTAATGTAATATTTGAAAATTAAATTCGGTTTGTGCTTTACTGTTATGTTTTGTCCAACATTAGGATAGGTACATTTTGAAAAATAAAAAATACCTCAAAAGTAATATAAACATCCTAAATTCAGTGGTGGCGTTAAGGAAGATGTTACGCGTTAATTTAACGTGTTAACCTTAACTTTATTAATGTATATCGAATTATATATAGATGTATACAAGACTTACACAGATACAAGAGTCAGAACTTGTGATCCACCCGCGAACCTTTTTCTTTGGAGATTTTTGCCCACCGCACTAAAAAGTTTCCCCACCCCGACAAACTAAACTCCTACTGATATAGACAACAGCGATTGACAAGCCACTGGTTTTACAATTAACAGACAGGATGGATAAATATTCGTTACCAGCAATCTGTATATCATAGATAACGCAGATATGTTGCTGAAAGCTAGAAAAAAAATTGGCACTCGTCTCAAGAAAGCATCTCATATAGAGGTATAGTGTTAAAAAATACTAAAACATATCACTAGCAGATGAAAAGTGTCCAGCAGCAGCAGTGGAGTTGCCAAATACGTATTTCTGCTTTCTTGAGCAGCATCAGAAGCAACCAACTTCAGTCACATATTCAACGCGTTCGAGTTCATTCGGATGTAATAAGCCCTTTCGCTGCAGAAATAGTCCCTGTTAGACATGAGCGAAAACACATTTTCGGTTGTGAAGCACGTCAATGGATCGTACAACGTATGCATTTCTGCATCCTTCACTTCGTCAGCTTTGGAAATTACTCTTCGAGAAATATATCCGCAACAAAGGTCGCATCACTCCCAAATGCATTCAAAATTATTAAATATGACTTTACGAATACACACATAAATAGCGAATGAGGTGGAGGCGGTAGTGGCAGCAGTGGTAACAGCGGGTACGGTGACTGTGGTGGCAGCGGCAGCAGCGGCGGCCGTGAGCAGCGATGACGGTGGCGGCAGCGGCGGCAGCAGTAGTGGAAATAGCAGCAACGGCGGCAGCGACTGCAGCGGGGGCAGCGACGGCGGCAGCGACGGCGGCAGCGACGGCGGCAGCGACGGCGGCAGCGACGGCGGCAGCGACTGCAGCGGGGGCAGCGAGGGCGGCAGCGACGGCGGCAGCGACTGCAGCGGGGGCAGCGAGGGCGGCAGCGGCAGTGGGGGCGGCAGCGACGGCGGCAGTAACGGCAGCGGCAGCGGCAGGAGCGGCAGCGGCAGGAGCGGCAGCGGCAGGAGCGGCAGCGGCAGGAGCGGCAGCGGCAGGAGCGGCAGCGGCAGCAGCGGGAACGGCAGCGGCGGCAGCGGGGGCAGCGAGGGCGGCAGCGGCAGTGGGGGCTGCAGCGACGGCGGCAGCAACGGCAGCGGCAGCGGCAGGAGCGGTAGCGGCAGGAGCGGCAGCGGCAGGAGCGGCAGCGGCAGGAGCGGCAGCGGCAGGAGCGGCAGCGGCAGGAGCGGCAGCGGCAGGAGCGGCAGCGGCAGCAGTGGGAACGGCAGCGGCGGCAGCGGCGGCAGCGGCGGCAACGGCACAACGGCGACAGCGGCGGCATCGGCGGCAGCGGCGGGAGCGGCGGCAGCGGCAGTGGCGGGAGCGGCAGCGGCGGGAGCGGCAGCGGCGGGAGCGGCAGCGCGGGAGCGGCAGCGGCGGGAGCGGCAGCGGCAGCGGCGGGAGCGGCAGCGGCAGCGGCGGGAGCGGCAGCGGCAGCGGCGGGAGCGGTAGCGGCAGCGGCGGGAGCGGCAGCGGCAGCGGCGGGAGCGGCAGCGGCAGCGGCGGGAGCGGCAGCGGCAGCGGCGGGAGCGGCAGCGGCAGCGGCGGGAGCGGCAGTGACGGGAGCGGCACCGGCGGTAGCGGCACCCGCACTAGTAGCACCAACGGTAGTGACACCAGCGCGACAGCGGCGGTGACAGCAGCGGATCTTTTCTGTGGCGATGATAGCAACTGCGGGCGATGGCGGTGACGGTTACAGCAAAGACAACTCCCCATGGTGACGGCGGTGACTGCGACGGCGGCAGCGGTAAAACGACGATGATGATGATAGTGACGATTAAAAAATTTAACCAAATGTTTCTGTTATTTTTATCTTTTGTCGTTGTCATACCAAACCATTGTTAATATTTTAATAGAAGTTTGTTATAGTTCATAAAACTCACAAAAGTTTCCTACAGTTACCTTAACGATCAAAGACTAAAATAATAAAAGCCTCAAGAACACACGCACACACACACACACACACATACACAATATTCCCGAAATAACTCAGTACATAAACAAACGCACACAGAGGATGTGTATTTGTAACGAAGTAGGTATGTATCTATAAGTATAAACTCTTTGTATTTGTGTGTGTGTGTGTGTGTGTGTGTGTGTGTGTGTATCAGAGAGAGAGAAAGAGACACAATAAATGTGAAAGCGCGCGTCATTTGTATAGGAAAAAAAGGTGAAACTCTCACAATTTTAATTAAGAGAAAATATCTTTCAATAACATCCGTCTCTATGAAACCTGCTGACTCTGAAAGAACCTGATTGTCATCAGTTCCTGTTTACCGCTAATTTTTAGAACTCTGACACCTTTTATTATTATTCGGCTTTTCTTTTTTTGTGGTATTTATGAACATGTGTGGGTGGCATGTTTTACTAAAATTGCTCGTACTTTGTCTTTTTTTTTTATTTTTCGAACATAAGATTTTTTGTTGTTTTTTTTTAATATATAAGAATACCTTGTCGCTCGGTGCTCACACACGTCTACCACATCCCATCCATCTACGCCACACGCAAGCACATTCACACACTCCTGCATACATAATTTTACTGTCAGTGATTCATTAACAAACGTAAATATATATGTATGCGTTTGTGTGTGTGTGTGTGTGTGGTCTGTAAAAAAATATAAATTCGAAAGAAACACACTCTCCATTTTCAATACTAGCAAATCTACCCATCTACGATGGTGGCACAAAATGACGGAGGGAAGTCATAACGGCAGCATGTATTGGGAAATGTGAAAATGGACTTGATAGGTTACTGGGTGATGTCTTAGAGAAACCACACCATCGTTGGTGATACAGCATTCTGTTGCAGATATATGACAAGTGTTTGCGACCAAGTGACATGTGATGACGATTCACTCTCGAACTGAATTAGGTTCCCAGCCTCTGTATCATGAATGGTTATGTGGATCACACCTTATGAAAACCAGAAATTCCTGCGACCATTACATAAAAAGTATTAAGAAAAAAAATGTTATTTGGATATATTTTTATTTTAGTTGTTTATATTTTACGCTTGTTTATACCCTTATACATTCTAAGGTCACAAATTTCCTTATTTAAATTATGAATCATATTCCTTTCGATAATATCACTATGATTACAAAACTTCTTTGTAGACGATATTTTCTGTTTGGTCGACACTAATTTTCAAATCACTGGAGTCCGTTGCTCTACTCATAGTGATGTATAACTTGGCCATGTATATACATCGGAGTGGATAAAAATACACGTACACGATCTAAAATCTGGCCCTGAGCCTTCTTTGATATGAAAAATCAAAGGTGATTTATTAATACAACACTCAATATCCACTAAATAATCATAATTTTCACATTTTTCCCTTCTTGATTACCGCCTTCGTAATCCTGAAAAACATTGTGACTATTGATCCAACCGTCTGACCGTAAAGAGGGAACAGACAGAAAGACAGACGGACGGTCATAACGCCCAGTGCGTAACTGGTACTTAATTTATCGACCCCGAAAGGATGAAAGGCAAAGTCGACCTCGGCGGAATTTGAACACAAAACGTAACGACAGACGAAATACCGCTAAGCATTTCGCCCGGCGCGCTAACGTTTCTGCCAGCTCGCCGCCTTCCATGGCTAACTTTATAGCACCACCTGATAGGACCTGAGTCATTTTTGAGTCAAGTTTTGTGGTATCATGGCCCATTCAAGTAGGGAGCGGTTGTTGTTGACTGAGTTGAATCCAGATATAGTTGGCTTCTCTGCATACCTTAAAGAAATGTATCCGGGCTTCATTTGAAATGATGAAATCTTTTTTCTTTGATTTGTTTTAATATAATGTTAAAATGCGTAGGGCCTGTTGAGGAAAACAAATTGTGTTGCAGTGTATTTGTGTTGTGAGGTTGAATTATGTAGGGGGTGTATGGCACGTGACCTCAGCCTTGAATAAATTATATATTCTTTTATTCTTTTTTGACTGCGGCCATGCTGGAGCACAAATTCCGCCGAGGTCGACTTTGCCTTTCATCCTTTCGGGGTCGATAAATAAAGTACCAGTTACGCACTGGAGTCGATGTAATCGACTTAATCCCTTTGTCTCTCCTTGTTTGTCCCCTCTGTGGGCAATAAAGAAACATATAAAGAAACATATATATATGTATGTGTGTGTGTTTATTTATTTATTTATTTATATATACACACACACACATATAATACATATATATATATATCGGGAGAGAGAGAGAGAGAGAGAGAGAGAGAGAGAGAGAGAGAGAGAGAGAGAGAGATTTGAAACGATGAATTTCAAAGCAGGCTAAGCTATAAATAATACCTTGCAAACATTGTGTTGAAAACCCTTCCATAGAAAAAGGCGAAGGTTGCCCGTGAGAATTGAACACACATCTCCTGTAAACGTAACAGGTGTTTTAAATGATTATGACGTCAACAATATGCAATTCTCTCTGGTGAGGAATGTAAAGTTTGTTAACTGAATAAAGAAATTTGAAGGATTTGAGGTATTGTTTCGGTCCAGTGGTAGAACAATTGTTACGTTTCTAGATGTTGGCACGAGTCACATGAATGGCTATTATTGATAGCATTTTGTTTAAGGCGGCGAGCTGGCAGAAACGTTAGCACGCCGGGAGAAATGCTTAGCGGTATTTCGTCTGCCGTTACGTTCTGACTTCAAATTCTGCCGAGGTTAAATTTGCCTTTCATCCTTTCGGCGTATATATATATTAAGTACCAGTTACGCACTGGGGTCGATATAATCGACTTAATACGTTTGTCTGTCCTTGTTTGTCCCCTCTGTGTTTAGCCCCTTGTGGGTAGTAAAGAAATAGGTATTTCGTCTGCCGTTACGTTCTGAGTTCAAATTCCACCGAGGTCGACTTTGTCTTTTATCCTTTCGGGGTCGATTAAATAAGTACCAGTTTCGCGCTGGAGTCGATGTAATCGACTTAATCCCTTTGTCTATCCTTGTTTTTGGGCAATAAATAAATAAATATAAAGTTCCTTAATTGAATAAAGAAATTTGAAAGATTGTTTTGGTCCAGTGGTAGAACACCTGCTACGTTTACAGATGTTGGCACGAATCACATAAGTGGCTATTATTGATGGCCTTTTTTTTTTCTAAGGCGGTGAGCTAGCAGAATCGTTAGCACGCCGGGCAAAATGCATAGCAGCAATGTTCAAATTCAAATTCCGCCTTTTATCTTTTCTGTGTCGATAAAATAAACACCAGCTGAACAGTGGTGCCGATGTAATCGACTTATCTCTTCCCCGAACGTGCTGGCCTTGAGCCAAAATTTGAAACTATCATATATAGCTTTATCTACTTTGATATAACCTACCCCACACACACACACACACTCCCACACACACCCAAAAAAAAAGAAAAGAATTCTTTCACGTTCTCGAAATTTCTAAATTCCTGAATATATATATACACATATATATATACATACATACATACAAACATATATATATATATATATTATATAATATAATATATAAATATATGCATATATACATACATATATGTACATACCTACATATATATGTATATATACATGCATATATGGGTACAGGACATCAATATATATATATATATATATATATATAGGTGTGTGAGGAGTGGTGTGAAATATTATTTATACTTTATATCTAGTAATGCGTATTTTTTCTTCCGTTCGTCACCATTTACCAACAACATACACACATTTTCAAACAAACATAGTTGTAAAATGCACAAAACAAATATGTATTCGAAATGTATATGTATTGAATTTTAAAATACTATTTTACTTTAAGTTACTTAATAGCAAAGCCTTTATTGGATGAAAGTCAGTCTATGTTTCATTTATTTTATTTCTGGTGGGGGCATATTATAAACAGTGAAAAGTTCTGATTGTCAAATCATGTCATCTACTTGAACATTTTTTCTTTTTTTTTTAGTGTGGGTTGAAATCGGAGCTTTCTGTTAAATTAAATTGAGAAGGAATGTCACCGATACTTAACTGAATACTATTTAATCTCTTTATTGAAAGGGAAAGAGTAGAGCATATAAAAATGGCAAGACTCCTTCCCTTTCTACTATAGAACCACTAGAATATCAATTTGTAATTCTACAGTGACGGTTATTGCAAAAAATGCATGGTAATGTGGAGAATTTCAGTGAAAACAATCTGATAAGAAAGTACTTTCCTTTACTAACTTACGCATTCTTTAATATAAATATAAATATAAATATGAAAGAACGTATCACTAACATTATATTATTAGGCAGCTATAGGGCTTCTAGGTTTACATAAATGTTTTATAATATTCAGTCTCGTCCCCCCGAGTTCAAATGTCGCAGTGGTTGACTTTAACCTTTATCCTCATGGTGTCGACAAAATAAACTATATGGACTCCAGGAAACTTCCTTTTTACATAAACTGGCTCTTTGTTCGACAACGATTGCAATATACTGATATATAGTGATCAGTGCAGAACTAAAAGTAAGCATAGGGACGTGGGGATTTCGTTAATTGGAATATATTACCAATTGAAACTAATTCACTTCACGAATACCGTTAATACTCTTGAGAAAGCCATAAAGATCATGCAATCTTACTCCCATCGCATATAAATTATTATTTTATGTTTAAGTAAGAAATATATATCATATAAATAGCAATATTTTTTATTAGCGTGTTATTTATACATATTCTTTAATTTTTACAGCGAATTTAGAGTATGCACTTCACTTGAAATCATACTCATAATTTATGTTACTTTTCCAATCATGCTATCACCCTATTGTACCTGTGTCTGTGTTTGTCCCACATCACCGCTTGATAACCGATGTTGGTGTGTTTACGTCACCGTAACTTTGCAATTCAACAAAACACTAGAATACGTACCAGGCTTTAAAGAAAAAGTCCTGGAGTCGATTTGTTCGACTAAAATCCTTCAAGGCGGTACCTCTACATGGCCGCAATCTAATGACTGAAAGATAAAAGATAGGCGTATATATATTTTTCGATGTATGCGTGTCTTGGTATCTGTGTAGGCATGTACGCACGTACGTATGCATGCATATATGTATGCATGCATGGATGTTCGTACGTGCGTAGTACGTGTATACATGCATGAATGCATGTACGTATGTGCGAACGTACGTACATTTGTATGGGTTTATGGTGCATATCACGGTGTAATTAATTATATTCTGAAATTTTAAAAAGATGAAAAAAGAATCTAAGTGATTAAGTCGAGCTTTTTTGTTATTGGTTTCCATAGTTATAAGGACTATTGTGAAATAATCGCTGATGATGCGAGGATCTCATTACCTCCTTCGACGAGGATATATAATTTGGCGTTAAAATCTTTGCTAAAATATATGTACGAATCACATAATAATTTCAGAACTAAGTCCCCATCCTCTACTTTGTATGTACATGTGTGTACTTGTTTTGGTAATAATAAACTGGAGAGTATTATTCAATGCAAATAGAATATGATTATTATATTTGGTTGATGCTATAAGGCCATGACTTATGAATTTTAACGTGTGAGAATGTTACACCATATGGCACGGTTAGTAAAGCAAATACCAGATGTGTGTGGGCGTTGGTGGAAGAACGTATGCATCACGATGGCTAAATGAGTCCTCGAGTTTACACCATGCGAAATATGATGACGCTGCAAAGAAAAGAAAACCTTCTAAGCATTGGAACAAGGAAAATAATTCCCAGGTTTATCGTCAAGGAGTTTACAGGTGAACGGTGAAAAGATATTTAAAATATGGACCTGAACAAGAAAAATGTCAGATAAAATACAGTCAATATTCAACTAGATGCTGTTGGAGGTAATTGACTAGCGTAAGTAGTGTTAGTAAGTTACTTACTTGTCATCAATGAGCGTTATTTGTGCAGGTAGGAATTGCTGAGAATTTAAGAACAATTATAAAATATATGTAGTAGGCAACGTGAAAGTAGTGTTGTGAATTGGTGGAGGCGCCAGTGGTTAGGGCAGCGGACTCGCGGTCGTAGGATCGCGGTCCCGATTCCCAGACCGGGCGTTGTGAGTGTTTATTGAGCGAAAACACCTAAAGCTCCATGAGGCTCCGGCAGGGATGGTGGTGATCCCTGCTGTACTCTTTCACCACAACTTTCTCTCACTCTTACTTCCTGTTTCTGTTGTACCTGTATTTCAAAGGGCCGGCCTTGTCACTCTCTGTGTCACGCTGAATATCCCCGAGAACTACGTATCTGTGGAGTGCTCAGCCACTTACACGTTAATTTCACGAGCAGGCTGTTCCGTTGATCGGATCAACCGGAACCCTCATCGTCGTAACCGACGGAGTGCTTCCATCCCAATGTTGTGAATTAAACAAATATTTAGATCAGTTCAAATATGTTTTGGACATATTTGACCAGTAAAAATGTCGTTTTCGTTGTAGTTTTCCAAGGAGAAAAATCTCACTTTAGGCAGTTGGTGTCAAAGCACCAACAGTCATCTCGTCTTTCTCTAGCGAACAACTGTCTATGAAGAAAATTCTCACTCGTCTCTCTTGTAGTATATGATACTGATGATAGCCAAACAGCTTGAAATGCAATCATCGTTTCAAAAGAGATAACTGTTGGTGTTTTGACATCTATTTCCTAAAGCGAGAACTTTCTCCATGGCAGCCTGCAATGTAAACGGCTTTTTCACTGTTCAAAATTGTCCCAAATATATTTCAACTGATCTAAATGTTTATTAATAACTAAATTCAACTGATAATTTAGTGTTATATAAATATCATTAAATTATACGTGATAAGATAAAGGATATCGATACAAAATGCGAAAGGGATGGTGAGAGGAATATTTCAGAGGAATTTCAAGTGTTCTGCTATCATACATATACGCCAAACGTCATTTACGCTGCGATAGTCACCGTCTGAAGAATCGCTACCACACATGGAAACTCACGCATCTCAGCTTTATGACATTTTAATACATAAATACACACGCACACACACACACACACACACACACAACACACACCACACACACACACAACACACACACACACACACCACACACACACACACACACACACACGAACATATGCATACGTGCGTGCTTACATACACGCTTACACACACACACAAATAACAACAAAGAGAAATTTGTTGATTTATTATAGCTGTTTCAAACGAGTTTTTTTTTATGGACAGTTTTAACATCATACGAAAAAAACTGTTTTCTACAGGTGAATACAGACGAATTAGACATTAAAAAAAAATAAAACATTCCAGGAATCAACACTATGTGTCACTTCATGATTCCTGGCAAACTTTTCGTATATATTCACCTGATGAAAACGCTTTTTTTACGCATGGTGTAAGAATCATTAATAAAAAAAAAACTCGTTTGGAACAGCTGTAGTGAATGAACCAATTTCCGTCAATTGTTATTTGAATATTATTCACCTTACTCGCAACCTGCAATTAGTGGATCTGGAGTCTACGAAGTGCAGTACAATTAGTGTAGTGCGTGTTCCTAGGTACAGCCCTGAGTCTCATGTTATATTCAGTCGGGCGCTTGTGATCGTATATGTAACTGGAATATTGATCCATTTGTACCTTGATATGTACGTATATGTTCCTCTAATTTTGATTTGTACACGATTGCTATTTCTTTGACCCGAACTTGGTGCTTTACTATTTAGATATCTGATTCACTTGAATCTGAACTCATATATATATATATATATATATATATATATATATATATATATATACATCTATTATAGGATAAAATCTTTTCGAAAAAAAATTTTATCAATGGCCAGCATATTAAAAAAGATACCTTTAAAGGTTAAATTTATAAACAACTTATAAACAGGGGCAAAAGAAAAAATTTCTA
>NC_042998.1:167400016-167403313 GCF_006345805.1 Octopus sinensis
TAAAGATCGAAATAAGTTATTTCGATCTTGAAAGGATGGACTTGGTGCAAACATAATTGTATCTATTATTATTATTATTATTAATATTAATAGTAATTTTTATTGACTTTTATAGCTTTATAATTTTATGAACTGAACCATGGTTTTAATTATTATTTTTCATCTCCCTATGTGTTAGTTTTTTAAAACTATTAGCCAAATATGTATAATAACTGTGCTTATTAATATTAATATATACACTGATATATATATTTTGTTTTATTTTGTTTTGTTTACCTTGCATTATTGTACCAATGAGTATTATATTATATAAGTGTAGCATTATCGAGTTTATGCATAAGTTTTGATATTTTACATTTTTATATTTTTATATTTATATGTATATGGAAAAATAATTTTTTCACAATTATAACAAATTTAATTCTCTGAAGAGGCCGTGGGGCATCCTTGTTAATGCCTCATTTATACCTGCCTTTATGGCTTATAGGTTAAATGAGGTATGACTGCCCTTGCTGCCGAAACAGCTGTCAGATATGATTTAATTACATATTATATTTGAAATTTTATACTTATATCTCTTTGTCTATTTACATTTACTGTAATATTTTGTATAATGCCTTTACTGATATGTAATGGTGTATAAAGTATTGATTGGGTATCATCTGATAGTTGATGTTTTATTGATTTAAGTATGTTTCTCCATTTTCTAATTTTGTAGTATTAATTTACGGTAATATTATTACCTTTACCCATATAATACAATAGATGAACTGATTGTTTGGCAATTTTTAACATATATGTATTAGTCTTGTTGGGTACCTATCTTGCAGTATATTGGATATATGTTATCCCATGGTGGGTTGAATTTTCAACCCCTATCTCATTTTATAAATATATATATATATATATATATATATATATATATATATATATATAGAGAGAGAGAGAGAGAGAGAGAGAGAGAGAGAGAGAAACAGCGAAGTCGTGAATCCGCGATAGTTGAACCGCGAAGTAGCGAGGGATCACTGTATATTACATATATGATACATATATAATGCAAAAATGACATGCAACAACATTTTATTGACTGCGATAGTCAATAAAATACACATAAAATTTCAAAATTCAATCCATCTGTGCGGTCCGGTATCAAGTGATCCACGATCCAGTTCAGATCCGCAGCCCGGCAGTTGGGGGACACCTACCGTTGAGCTAGGTCTTAAAACACGAGCTAGCTGCTGCACATGTAGAATCAGTTAATGTGGGAGTTATTTCAGGCTTTTGTTTAATATACTTTTAATTCGTCCAATGACAGAAGGGTTTTCACCCTTCCCCACGTTTTTTCATCACTTTCCCATCCCATATCACACGTCATTTTTTTTTTGTATTTGTATTTTGTATTTTTTGCATCTGTGGAGGCGCATGGCTTTGTGGTTAGGGTGTTGAACTCATGATCGTAAGGTTGTGGTTTCGAATCCTGGACCGGGCGATGCGTGCGTTCTTGAGCAAAGCACTTCATTTCACGTTGCTCCAGTCTACTCAGCTGGCAAAAATGAGTGTCACTGCGACGGACCGGGGTCCCGTCCAGGTGGGGAATTTCTACGCCACTGAAACCGGGAAACCGGCCCTTATGAGCCTGGCATGGTTCGAGAAGGAACATTTATTTTGGGAGGCGCAATGGCCCAGTGGTTAGGGCAGCGGACTCGCGGTCGGAGGATTTCGGTTTCGATTCCCAGACCGTGTGTTGTGTGTGTTTATTGAGCAAAAACACCTAAAAGCTCCACGAGGCTCCGGTAGGGGGTGGTGGCAACCCCTGTTGTACTCTTTCGCCACAACTTTCACTCTTTCTTCCTGTTTCTCGAGTAAAGCTGCAGTGGACTGGCGTCCCGTCCAGCTGAGGGGGGAGCACGTACGCCACAGAAACCGAGAAACCAGGCCCATGAGCCTGGCTAGGCTTGGAAAGGGCGAAAGGAAAGGAATTTTCTGCATCTATCTCTTCGAGCCTTTATGACTAATAAAGAAAAGATTATTAATAAGAATGGCAGCGAGTTGGCACAATTGTTAACACCCCGGCAAAATGCTCAGCGGCACTTCGACTGTCACTTCGCTCTGAGCTTGAAATTCTGATTGATTTTGCCTCTCATCCTTTCGGGAACGATGAAATATGTACTAGCCGACCACTGCGGTCGATGTAATCAACTTGCCCACTCCTCGAAATTACTAGCCATGTGCCTCTCTCAATCTCTCTCCCATCCCCCTCTTTCTCTCTCTCTCTCTCTCTCTCCCTTACTATCTTTCTCTCTCCCCTTCTCTTCTCTCTCTCTCTTCTACTAGAAAGAGATCTATTGATAAAGCTGGATCGTTCATCCCATAATGTAGCAACCATGTCAGCATGAATGTCCCTCTGAGCTAAACATATTTTCTGCAAGTATTTGATAACTCCACGATGCCATCTTGTCCATCTTCAAGAGAAGTCGCTATACTTTTCAAGTCTTCTTTAAACAATCAGATGTTTGTTTACCTGGAAAGGAAAGTTGAAATTAATGCATGCAATATTTTACGGCACTAACATCAGTCCTTAATATTTACCCTATGAACTTTTCAGCCCACAAAACTTTATAAAGTATTTCAACCTGTACATATCATATATATGATATGTATATAAATAATTTTTGGAAGCACATGACCTAGTGATTAGAGCAGCGGTCGAGGGATCGCGGGTTCGAATCTCAGACCGGGCGATGTGTATGTTTATGAGCGAAACACCTAAGCTCCACGCGGCTCTGGCAGAAGGTTATGGCAAACTTCTGCTAACTCTTTCGCCACAACTTTCTCTCACTCTTTCCTCCGGCATCTTGCAGCTCACCTGCGACGGACCGGCGTCCCGTCCAGGTGGGGAACCTATACGCCAAAGAAACCGGAAAACCGGCCCTATGAGCTGGGCGTGGCTCGAGAAGGAACAAACAACAACATATAAATTATTTATATTTTTTGTTTCCTTGTCTTACTTTACTGAAGAAATTGAATAAATGGATTTTGTTTCAAATATGTGTAATGCCAACGGGGGTCCAAATAAGAATTTTGGGGGGCCACGCAAGCAAAATTATAAATTAGGAACTCACAGTAGTATATTAACGGTCCATGAAAAAGTCGTTGCAGTATCGAGCAGATTGCCTTGTGTTATTCGCTCCGGATCTTTATGCACTGAACTCAAATACTACTAAGGTCATCTTTGCCTTTCAGTCATTCGTTGTCGATAAAGTACCAGTTCTATGTTAGGGTCGGCTCTTCTCTCTC
>NC_042998.1:167405913-167430913 GCF_006345805.1 Octopus sinensis
GGTCTACAGTCTGGTAATAGTATGTTGTGTGTGTGTGTGTGTGTGTGTCTGTGTGTGTGTGAGTGTGTGTGTGTGTGTGAGTATGTGTGTATACATGTTTGTGTGTATGTATACATATATAATACAACGAAAATGGAGAATGCATATACATATATATTATATATTATTATATATATAATATATATATATATCATATATATATATTATATATATATATACACACACAGACACCCCCCCCACATACACAAACACCACACACACCACATACACAAACACACACATATATGCTTGTGGTTCACACAAAGTGCCTGCCGTGTCCTCCTGTCATGTCATAATTAGACTGTATAAAATGTTTTGCTTGTATTAACTAACAGTCATACCTCGTCTCGCTCGTATGGACTGCAGATAATTTCATAGCATCGCTTAATCCACGTATATAGACTCCTTTACCCCTACCCCCCTCTCTCTCTCTCTCTCTCTCCTCTCTCTCACACATTATATATGTATATATATATATATATATATATATATATATATATATATATATATATATATATATATATATATATATATATATATATATCGTAAATGTTAATATGTGACAATTATTCGGTAGCCATGATAAAACTCTGAGTTTCGGATGCCGAGGTGGAGATCCACGCCGCCATCTCTTCAGTTATCCGGAAAAAATGCTATGAAGAATGACCGTTATACAAAGGGAAATTACTGTGTGATTGACCGTTATTAAGACAAAAGCGCTTTCTTAATGACCGCTAAGTAAGGGGAGGGAGTAAAAGTAAGGGGTAAAACGGTTCATAGTATTCGCGTAAGCGCACATGTTTATACCTACACAATGTGCATGCACCTAAAAGTATACACTTATCCACCCTCACTTGACCCTTTCTATAACGGTCATTTTTCATAGCATTTTTTCGATGGCCGGATAACTGAAGAGATGACGGCGTGGATCTTCACCTCGGCATCCGAAACTCGGTGTTTTATCATGGGTACCGAATAATTGTCACATATTACATTTACAGATAAATTCCTCTATTTACATAATATCGAGGTCTCTTTCATTCTTTTGTTGTCTTACTTTTTTTATCAATATATATATATATATATACTATAATAATACTCTTGTGCTTTTCTCCGTCACAACATATGAATGAGAAAGGAAGAGGTGACAGCAAACTTGTAGGATGATGGAAATTCTACGGTGAGAAAAAAATCAAACACCGTTTCAACTCGTGTGAGTATATGTGAATGTAAGTGTGCGCGTGTGTGTGTGTGTGTGTGTGTAATGGAAGTGGGATGATGGACATTCAACGCTGAAAAGAAAAATCGAACAGCGTTTCAAAAGAAATATTTTTAATGTGAATTCAAACATGTAAGTTGTGTGTACAGCATTTATATTTTAGTTTTCTTTTAACAGACAATAATTTAATGTTTTTTTTTATTATTTTCAAGTCAATACCATTACACAAAATCTTTTGGCATATATAAAAAAATATTTTAAAGAGAAAATAACTTTAAAAATACGGTAAATATTTCGTAACATCGGTGTGAAACAATTTTTTTCCATGGTTTTTTTTCGAATAGGTTTTTTTCGATTCAACGTATCTCACTTCCAAAGATTTGGCTCCTATTTCTAGCACGCCCTGCTACCACGTAACAATTATTTGCGATAAGGGACCCGAAATACCTGTTACATGGTAGCAGGGCCTGCTAGAAATAGCAGCCAAATCTTTCCTGTTTCTGGGGAAAGGAGCTGTTTACGCATGATTTCGATGTCGCATTCGTTGAAAGCACGCGAATTAACCTTGGAAGGAAGGAAAAATACCCACGAAGCAAAATTCCGTTGATGGGAAACCCAGACTATAGTAGAAGAAACTTGCCGAAGGTACCACGCAGTGGGACTGAACCCGGAACTAAGTGATTGGGAAGCAAGCTTCTAACCACAGCCACGTACATTTGTAAAGAATAGCATGTGTATATAGCTTAATGATATGTACTTCAAAAAACCATTATTTCAATCATTCTCTCGAAAGTTTATAAATTCCTTATATCCCACTACACATGCACATATATGTGAGGTGTGTGTGTGTGTGTGTGTGTGTCTGTCTGTCTGTCTGTGACTGTGTCAGAGTTTTTGTCCCCTATCACCGCTTGACAATCGATGTTGGTGGGTTTATGTCCCAATAACTTAGTAGTTCGGCAAAAGAGACTGTCAGAATAAGTACTAGGCTTTAAAAAAGTTCTGGGGTCGATTTGTTCGAATATAACCAGCCAAGGAGGTGCCCCAGCATAGCTACAGTCTGACGACTGAAACAATTTAGAGACACACATATATACATGTGTAGGGCCTGTGTGTGTGTTTGTGTGCGTGTGTTCTTATATTCTCTCTAAATTAAATGTTGTTGAGTGATGCCAAATGCTTTGCTCTTACATTTTTGACTTTAATCTATATCTACCTGCTCAAGGAGAAACCACTTCCAGCCGCGTCTGATAAGCAGTTCAACCCGGAGCCTTAATGGTAAACTAAACTGAGTACTCATATATATATATATATATATATATATATATATATATATATATACTGTGTATGTGTGTGTCACTGAAGCTCAGTGATACATTGTGTACAGTGTGCTTTAAATATGGTGAATATTTTTGCATCTATCTTGTGGTTCTCTCTTTGTTATTTCGACAAGTAGATGTGTCAATGCGGTATAAAAAATTAGTAAATATATCCGGACTCGTCTACCGTGATTTTGATATCTTAGCCATTAAGCTAATGCTGTCTTTCCTCGGCGCAGAGTATGGCGTATGGCGTTGATTCTTCGTCTCCGAGTTGGTATATAGCTGTGAAGATAGCTATTAGGAAAATCGCACTGGTTTGAGTATGTAGCAGTGAAAACAGCTTGAGAGGAGAATTTCTTTAGAACTGAAGCGAAGTAATACCGAACTCTCACTGAAATATCGTACCAAAATCGGTTTCTTATAAAGCCGTCGCTGCAGGAATTTTCTAGAATTATCACGTGAACACTTGACTGTTATTGGTTGAAAATGGGGTCTGCACACGTGATAGACGCGTGAATCACATGCGATCGAAACATGAAAATGAAAATGAAATTAACTGCCATACTATATTTTGAACAAGAATTAATTCCATAGAATATAAATACTTAGGTATAGTCATAATTACATAGTAGAAAAGTCTTTCCAACTATCAAATACCTCACAAAAACTGTTAAATTCTCTTATTTATATTATGTGTCAAAATGTTCGTCCCTTGCGTCTTTGGTCGCATTTCCACTGTAATCGTAAAACAACGCTCAAATTTCAAATATAAATGGTATAAACACGTATACGAACAAATATGGCCGGATTATACTAAAATACAAACGTATTTTAGTGTAATCAGTTGAGAATTTTCTCGATATGTGATAGGTACGAATCACTTATGGAGTGCATGTTCTGCTTATAAGCCAAGTAGGTAGTTTATAAGCTAAGTGCTTTTACATTACCTGATATCATTTATATTAAAATCATAAACGTTCATTTAAAATTTAGCATACACACACATACACACACATACATACATACATGCATGCATACATACACACACACACACACGTATATACTGATGTTTGTTTTTAGGTACCGTTATACTAAAAACAATTTCACGATAATCTGATGTGTTACTCTATACTTTTGTAGAGTTCAAATTTATTATTTTTAAACAAAAATATTATTGGCAGTCACTTCGAAGTTTTAGCCACTGTCAATAATATTCTTGTTTAAGAATAATATGTGTAGTTTACTTTTTTGTCAAGGTAAAATCAACAAAAAAGTACTTCGTCCGGTAAGAGATAAATATTGTTTGCAGATTGAAGAACACCTTCTCCGCATTGAGCAGCTGTATTGCAGGCTAAAACCTTTCCGTTGATTCTACATCAAGTAGTTATATGGCTTTACGATCAAAGGTAACGTAACTATAATTCTTCTTTTGGTTTTTTGTTTCTGCTTTTCTTTTTTTTTTTCTTTCACTCTTCGACTAAACCCGATTTATCAATATCTCCTCGTGTCACAGCTTTGCGATGTTCGTCTACCCTTATTTTGACATTATCCGTCGAATGTAAATAATGTAAATAAAGTCAATGATGTACATAATTCCTCATCTCTTAAACATAGAACTGTACTCCTCTAAGCAGTTTGACGAAATGCCACTCCAGTGTAATTGGTTTAATTTTGAAACCAGGCTAGCAACTTCATGGGAGGAGTGTAAGTCGATTACATTGATACCAGTGAACGGCCGGTTTTTATTTTACGAACCTCTGAAAGGGTGAAAGGCAAATTCGACTTCGGTGGAAGTTGAACTCAGAGCACGAAGACGGACAAAATGCTGTTTAGTATTTTGACCGGTGTGCTAACGATTCTGCCAGCTCACCGCCTTGCACTCCAATATGATTAACCGCAAATATTGAGTAACTTTCACACAAAATCAATTACGTACAATGGCGTTAGAAACGGAGCAGAATAGAAACAAATGTAACTTATACTAAAGATATGCCATATTGGATTATATGTTACTCTTTATAATCTACACATTGCTTTTAATCTACACATCTGTGTGTGTGTGTGTGTGTGTGTGTGTGTGTGTGTGTGTGTGTGTGTGTGTGTGTGTGTGTGTGTGTGTGTGTGTTTTATCAGTAATGTAGCTGGAATTTCAAAACCAGTGGATTGAAATTTTTCTTCTGGTTCCAGAGAGTAAACAGCCAAGAGTTCAAGGCCCCTGCGGCTGGTCTTCACTTAGAAGCCTTATGTGTGTGTATGCGATGTGTGTGTGTATACATTTATATACACATACACACAGATACACACATACACACATACATATGACTATTTGTATTGTGTAATTATATGTTTGTACACGTGTGATAACATATATTTACTTAAAGAGAAATTTGTGTGTGTATGTGTTTGTGCGTGTATGTATGTGTGTTTGCGAGCACGTGTGCGTGTGTGTGTATATTTCTATTTAAGTAAATAAGTTAGCACACGTGTACAAATAAATATATACATACAGATATAATACGTATGCATATGTATGTGCATGGATGTGTATAGGCGTGCTTGCATATATATATATATATATATATATATATATATATATATATATATATATATATATATATGTATGTATGTATACATATACATATATATGTATATATATATGTATGTATATATATATATATGTGTGTGTGCGTATACATATACATATGTATATATGTGTACATATATGTATACAATACATATACATATATATATATATATATATATATATATACTATATATATATATATTATACATATATATATATATATATATATATATGTGTGTGTGTGTGTGTGTGTGTGTGTGTGTGTGTGTGTGTGTGTGTAGTTATCATGTGAGTACGAGAGAGAGGGAGAGAGAGAGAGATTGATGGATATCTTATGTAATCTGAACTGAACGAGATATTAAAAATATTCGGATGTGACAACGCTTTTACATCGTATACTGAATCTAAAATTACAGTCCTCGAGTATGTAACAGTCATAAATATTCGAACACCACACGAGGGTCACTGTATAAGCAAGTGTGTGGGTGTGTTTCTGCATGTGTGTGTGTGTGTGTGTTGTGTGCTACTGCAAATACACACAAGCGATTCGAGGGGACATCAGAAGTCTAGCAAATGAGCATACGCAAGGAAACTAACTGGCACACTCACGCACATGCACATACACACGCGTGCACACACACACACACACACACACACACAAAAACACACACACAAACACATAAATACATTCATACATACATATATATATATATATAGCACAAAGTAAGATAGGGGTTATGGGTGTAAGCCACTATGGGATAGTGGGTTACACTAATGATTTCATTAATTTATATTATGACTTTTATAATTTGTATTCTTATCTTATATCTTATATGTATTGAATTATAAGATATATATGTATGCTATTGATGTTCTCATTTCGCTAAATGAATAAATAATCCATCATTGATGAAGAAACTAAATTTGTTTCTCCATTTTCTTATTTGTATTATATATATATATATATATATATATATATATATATATATATATATATAATATATATATATATATACATATAAACGCCGAGCATCTTCATTTCCGTCTACCAAATCCATTCAGAGTATATATGTAGCAGTTGCCCACAGATATACTCTTTTTCTTTGATTTTGAAAGATATTTATATCTGCAGGGCAGCTAACATCTATGATGGTACATACCTTTGCCCCTCTGTCCCAAAAAACAATATCCGGCCTCTATGCTTGCATTTGACAGAAGCTTTGATGGGAATATTCCACCAGTATTCCTTCAGTTGGTGTTTATGAATGCATTCCATAGCAAAGGGATTTTCTAAGTTTATTTCAGAACAGTCTTTTTTGCGGATGGCATTGTAAATTGTGTTAGCAAAAACGTCGTTCTGCATAGGAAGGTAGTACCGTGATGACACTTTAGGACAACTGCTAATCACATGCGTAATGTCTTCCCCGGAAACATGGCATAGCCTACATATGCGGTTGCACCTTGGGATTACAAAAGCGTCACTGTCTCTCTTGTTCACCAGGTACTTTGCGCAATCTCACGTTCTTGGATTGCAAATGCAAAGCCTTCAAAGTGTGATGTGATGAAGTGGTCTTGTGTCCAAGAGAAGCTGCGCTTCGTGTCAATTCTACTGTCTTCTTCAAGCTTCCGAGCAACATACCCATGCGTGGGCTTTTTCTTTTAGTATGCTGCGTACTTTCCATTGAAGTCTTCTCTGAGATAAGAGATCTCAGCTGTTTTGCGGCTGTATAGGAAATCATCAGGAAGAGAGTGTTTCCCAAGGAGTTCACTGCCAACTCGTACAATGTTGCTCACTTCACTTTTCAGCACTGCATTAATATATTTGTTTTTGCTGCTGTTGTTTAGCAAGTGCTGTCTGGGTGATACCATACGACATTCGAAGGCCGTCTGCACTGATCTCAGGCCTCTTCCACCTTCATTTCTTCTTAGATAGAACCTGTCAACATCACTGTTTTTGTAGAAGTTCCCAGTTGTTTTCAGGATTTTGCAGGTTTTGATATCTATGGAGTGGATTTCCTCTACAGACCAATCAAGTATCCCAAATGTTGGGATCAACACTGGCACTGAAAATGCATTGTGGGATATTGTTTTGTTGTAAGAGGAGAGTTCCAACTGTCACATTTTCGTAAGTCTAGTGTAATATTCTCGGGTCACTGTCTTTATTCACAGTGGCCTCATATGATACATTTTCGTCTATGCCTAGGTACTTGTGACATTCTTTGTGTGAAACGGGGGAGATAGAGAAACCGTTGATGCACAGGTTCTGCGTTTTGGAGACTGACTTTCCTCGTTCTATAACCAAATATCAACACTTCTTTTGGCCAAATTCCATGCCTCTATTAGCTGAAAATGTGTGTATCTATGGATGGATGGATGGATGGATGGGAGGGCGTGTATGTGCGTGTGTGTATGTGCGTGCGCGTGTGCGTATAACCACCAAGCGCGTTGCATAGTGGCTAAGGTGTCGCCCTCAGGATCGCGAGACCTTGGTTTCGATTCCTCGACTAGGCATTGCGTTTTGTTCTTGAGCAAAACACTTTACCTCATGTTGCTTTGTGATCTGTTCAACCTCTGACATGTGGTACACCGTTCACATGTAAAGGTAATGCCGATTTGAGGAAAGGAGTGAGCTAATGCATGACATAAACATTTGACCACTATAAACATATCACCTGTACAGGTGGTTCAGTAAGAAATTGCAGGAAAGTATGTGTTGTGAGTATGTATGTATGTATGTATGTATGTATGTATGTATGTATGTATGTATATGTGTATGTGTGTGCGTGTGTGCGTGCGGTGTGTATTAATGCATTGCACACCATTTTCTTGTTTCGTTTTCTTTCTCTTTGATCTGTTTTTGTTGTTGTTGTTTTTGTTTTGGTGGTGTAAAACAAAAAAAGAAAATACACAGAACATTTTAGCTGTGACCGAGTTTTTCTATCCTGACTTGAAACTTACCCGGTTGAAATGCAGTTTTCTGCTCACGAAAAATTTCATAAGAAACATATAATATTAACTCAGTGTTAACTTTACACAGTGATGCATTTTTTAAAAATTGTATACATATCTGAATACTTATAAACTTGTTACCAGTTCAAATATGCTTAGAGCATAATGGAACCCGTAAGAAAGACATTCCTTGTATTTTGTCATGGAGGAAATTTCTTGTTGCAGACAAATAGGTGCAAACACACCAAATCAGAGTCCGAAGCACTCGACAGCTTGTCTAATGGATGCATGCATTTCGAAGTGATCGTCTCTTCTTCAGCATCAGCTGCCGGAAAGAGGAACGCTACGAGCTGATAGGAGATGGACATCTCGTATTCTAATTCCTGTCGTCGTACTATGACTGGTTGCACCAATCGGTGGCTCGCTGTAAATTTATATATATATATATATATATATATTTAACATGACGGGCTTATTTCAATTTCGGTCCGTCAAATCCACTCATTGAGGGTTTGATCGGCCCGGGACTGTAGTAAAAGGCACTTGCCGAATTTGTCGCGCAGGGGGAACTGAACCCGAGACCGCTTGGTTGAAAGGAAAGCTTTTTAAACACATAACAAAGCCTGCGCCTCTATAATCACTGTCTTAACATTTCATAGCAAAATTAAAATTGCACATTTATGAAAAATGATATATCTTGTATTACAACACTATGTAATAATATACTAAAGGCTAATTATCATTGATATACCAAGTAACCAGACGATTGTGCTATGAATATTCAGAGCTGTTGAGCTAAGGTACTACTTGAAACTTGACATTTAACTTTAAGCCTGCATTTAGTGAACGTAATTACACCACTTTGAACTAATTAATACCCTTTGATTAGACTGCTGTCATGCGGTAACATTTAAGTCATACCTCCATTTGAATTAGTATTTAATTTCGTTTACTACAGTTTCACCTGGTAATATTTTATTCCCCATCTGTATTACAGTAACAGGGAACGGTAACATTATATAAATGTTGGAGGAATACATTTCTTAATAACAGCAATTACAATTTAATTTGATCTAATATGATTTAATTGAATATAATTTAATATATTTTTTAGCTAATTTACTTCCAGTCACTACAGTTTTATTAGGTAACACAGTACTGGGTCTTTTATCCGGCTTCCAGAAATCCGAAGTTACTAAAAATCTGGCTATTTCTGAAATTGGCTGGTTTTGAATTTCGCAAGCTAGCTTTGTTGGTTAATCCGCATATGGTGTTAAAAATAATTTTGCTCTTTACGTTTTTAACGTAGATTGATTAAAGATCAAACAGATTCTACTTTAGAAGTGTATTAATTTTACCTGAATATTAAATTTTTCTTCATTTAATTTTCATCTGATAAACATTTTACTGTATATATGACATATTTTAGGGTATATTTTAAGTATTTCAAGTAGATTAATGAATATCAAAAAGACCCTACTTTAGAAGTGTATTAATATGAATTTGTTAAATACATTTTAGTTCTTTACTTTAGACAGTTTATTTTATATTTTAAGCACATATCTAGGATGTCTCGATAAAATCGGAAAATCCAGAAATCCTACCCATTTCCTGTCGCAAACTTGCCAGATATTTAGCCCAGTATTGTAGTTAAAATATTCCTTCTTAATTAATCATCTTTAATAATTTCAATTTTCAGTTACAATTACTTCTTTGATATCCCTGTACCAATACTGGTGATGATTTCGAGAATATGCACAAAGTCACATTTGTGATTTATCAATAATCCTGAACGCCTTCCTCAAGCCACAACCAACCAGCATAAAAAAGACACATTGGATAATGTAGCCTTTGGTGGACTGGCTTGTCACGTCTGAGATGCCTTTGATCACAGATACACTAGATCAGGGTTGATCTGGAATTCAAATGATACAAAGAAAAAAAACCTCAGTGTTATTTCTGAATCAAAGGTAAGAGGACAAAATTTAAAAAGTTTGAAAATTATGTAAATTAATATTGGTTTCAGATTTTGGCACAAAGCCAGCAACTTTGGGGAAGGGTCTAAGTCGATTACATCGATTTTAGTGTTCAAGTGGTACTTATTTTATCGATCCCGAAAAGCAAAGTCAACCTCGGGAGAATTTGCATTCAAAACGTCTTTACAGATGAAATGCCGCTAAGCATTTTGCCTGGTGTGCTACCGACACTGCCAGCTCGCAGTCTTACTCCAACCACATATTGACAACTGTTACCCCTTCTTTTTATCACTTAATTTTCCTTATTCCTACCTTCAGCTTAGCTTTGTCTATATAGTAATCCCTCGCCATATCGCGGTTCACCTATCGCGCACTGAGTACATCGCGGATTTTTCCGGCTAATATATGTATATTTATATAGCGGATTCCTCAGTATATCGCGGGTTTCTGCGGCTGATTGGTATTTATAGTTTTTTAGACTTTGATAATTTCTGTAAAATAAACATTTCCACGCCTAAAATTAACAAATTAATAAATAAAAAGGAGTACAATACTGCACAGTATAACACATTAATCAAAGTATATAGTGTACCGTAGATGAGCAAACAAAGAATCGCACGTACTGCATGGAAAACGAAACTCGGGAGGCGAGTGTGTGGTATTGTTTTGCATTTATAAAATAAATATATACAAATTATAAAAATTATAAAAAATATTAAACAATTTATACAGTTCAGTACTGTTTCTACTTCGCGGATTTTCACGTATCGCGGAAGATTTGGGAGTGTAACACCCACGATAATCGAAGGATTACTGTATATCTATACATAATCCAATATCTCTAACTATCCCGCTCCTTGAAAACAAATTTTGTTCGAATAAGTTATTCTATACTCACATAAATCCCGTCATTTTTGACAGGTACTTTGCTGATATAGTATTGATATTCTAATAGCGAGTTGTTTTCTTGTGAAATTGATGAAATTATTTGTGAAATTAATTCAAGACCAACATTTTTTAACAGGTCCTATAAATACGGAAACCACTCCATTAATCCAAAGAATCTAGTGATTCGTCTAAAATAATATATTGTATTTAAAGCCACGGTATCGCTCTGACTGAATGCATGCAAAATCCACATCTCCAAAAGTTTATGAATTTATTGCTCATAACGAGCTGGCAGAATCGTTAGCGTATCGGATAAATGCTTTGCAGAATGTCTTCGGGCTCTTTACATTCTGAGTTCAAATGCCGTCGATGTCACCCCTTTACCTTCTATCTTTTCGAGGTTGATAAAATAAAGTACTAGTTAAGTATTTAAGGTGAATGTAATCAACAAAAATTGCTTGCCTAATGCTAAAATTTGTAACCGTTATATGAAACAGAATAATATTTGATGATTTTGTGGTAGTCACAAAGGTCACACGAAGCATATGACTTACCTGTCGATAACCCCCTCCGATAAAGATTAGAAGGTTGAAATAGCAGTAAAATCAACAAAAGCCTTCAGTTTTCTGGTGTCGTTTCTTAGCACCGATAACACGAAAAGGACAAAACGTTTGCAATATCAATCGGTCTTGTCGTTCTAGATGAAACAAGTGCTATTGTAATGTGCAGTTCCCTGCTAAACACAAAGATGACATTGCATATTTAACATGAATGTTTTTACTTTTAGTGCTAATTTCAGCTCATTCTATGCACAAAGACCAGGAATGAGGGACAGTCAAGACTAGTGTAACATTGATAGTCAAAATAGATATATTTTGACACTTTTCTCCATGCTAAAACAATAAATGTAATAAGTAAAAATGGCCAACAACAAAGACAGACGAAAAAGAATAAATATTAATTAACCCATTCAACCTCACTTAGATGTGTTGTTTAAACGCTGTAGACTGCGATGAGCGTCCCGAAAAATCATTTCGTGTAAACGACAAATGCTAAAAAGGCAAAAGGCTTCAAAATTCTATCGGTTGACGAAATTCCTTTAGCATTGCAAGCTGCCACTACCGTATCACATGATTTCATCATATTGCAGATCATCAGCGGCAGTTAGCCAAGCACCGAATGCCAGACTAAAGAAATATCCTCCGTTATAATTATTTGATGTTACCTTTCATTTAACTGGGGTCAATAAAATAAATATTATAGTGGCAGATCCATGTAACTGACTATACCCCACAAATAATGGCACTGTGCTTACAATAAAAATCATTAAAATTTTGTGCCTGTTAATATGCATAATATAATAATATAATTCTTACTTTATTAATACAAGGTCATTACCAGTTCAACTACACTTGGAGCATATTTGAACCTGTAAGAAAACCATTCACTGTGTTTTGTCATGGAGAAAATTTTGCCCTGAAGACAAATGGCGTAAATACGCAAAAAAAAACCCCAGCTCTCGGCTACCCAATCTGTGAGATGCAAACATTTCGGAGGGTTTATATCCTCTTTAGTCGCAGAAACCGGACAGGGTGGGTAGCTTAGCGCTACCAACCCGTTACCTTATTTTATTATATCACTTGTTAGGGTTATCTCCACAATTATTCTATAAAAGTTATAGCCAGCACTGATATTTGTTACGACGTTTCGTATCCGAGACCTCAGATGTAGACAAGCAATGAGATCGAAGATTAAAAAAAAGGGGGTAATGGGTATATATGCCATATTTCGGGAATTTTTGCCCCTTCATCAGCACGTATCTAACCTCTTAATCAGCCATGAACACATTGCTTAAATAGCCACTCAATACAGCGATGTAACGTTACTGGATACATCAATTTTACATATCAAACATATTCCTGGAAGCTGGTACGTAAATATTAATCACTTGTAGAGAGGCGGTCTTTCATATTGTTGTATATTATGGTTGTATAACGAAATACCGCGTCCCTACGAGTCATTATTATTTTATTATACATGTTTTGGAGCATGAAGAATGCTTGTTTCGTTATATAAATTTACTCATTTTGTCTATAATTAACTGTCTTTAACCAGTGTAAGAATAACAATCAAAACGAGAACCAACAGTGTTGCAACTTACACGACCAGATGTGTCACAATAAAAACTTCCTCACAATTATAATTACTGTAAGAAACAAACGGAAAATAAGCTCAAAATCATGTCTTCTAGTTCAAATTTATTACCATATCATCTGCAATGATGTCCACCTGTTCTAATAATATGTTTCCACGCCGTTAGGAGTCATATGAGCTACCATATCAAAGTTTGGGTAGCATATGTTGCTGTCGTATCATGTCATTCTGTTTCATGAACATCTGTTTAAATGGTATTTGTTGCTTTATCTGTTGGTATCTTCCCATAAATACTACCGTATCATGTGTTAATAAATAACAGAATTCTCATTAACAAATATTTCATTCCCGTATCATTTGTCATATATCATATGCTGTGTTAACTAATTTCTAATCCTTCATAAGCTCTTTTCTATTGATATATTTATTATTCGTAAATGATTTATTATCTGTAATTATATCCACTACTGCTTTGTATTGGTTAATGGCAATAACTTGCATATCTAATTATTGATATATCAACTTAAACAACAGTATCTCTGCTATATGACAATTTTGTAATGGAGATCGATTTCTGCATATATTGATGACGTGACACACTTGTTATGATACGCCACAGAAATGAAGCGATTTATGCTGCTACTTTGAAGTAATATGAGATGAGAACTGTGATACACGTATTAACAGCAAGTAGGTGGCTGTGTATTCTTTCACCTTCAATGGCAACGCTATGCCGGCTAGTATTTTATCGTTGAACGGAGAATCTGGTTGAAGTGCTTGGGTTTAGTTCAGTTCAGACCTCAAGATGGAGAAAAACAAAAATGTGAGTACAACAAGGATGATCAACATTACAGAGAAACGAGTGGAGAAAATATCACTAATGGGTCTGACGAAGATGGGAAATATTTGTTGCCTTATTTGTTGTAGGGGTGGTAGTCGTATATTATTGATTGATTGATCAGTGTGCCGTGTTCCAGATCTCATCTGACTTAACTGAAACATTTGTTAATTCATTATGATGTAAGGAACAGGTTTATTTAGTAACAAGGACCAAATGCTGCCAGTACAAACTCCTAGGGATTCTCAGACACCGTCGCTAATGATGCACACGTATGTGCTAAATCTACGATATCTCTACAGATTACTGAATGTTGGGTAATGTGGGTGACATTTTCCAACTCCGTATCTATTATGCTTGACACAAGATTACAGAGCTAGAGATGGCCTGTAATATTATGACGTGCATAAAGTGACGAGTGCTTGACATCTTGGTTATTACCAGACATTCACAGCAATATTAATTGGGAAGTGTGGACCATGGAATATATTCGCATTCTAGTGAAACTTAGCGAAGAATATGAGCAATGATATTATTGGGTATACACTGGGCATCGATGAGGTTGTACTGGATAATCTTTTTCCGGAGGACTTAGCGGCCGGAGATTAGCTTCATGGACACGGCAGTGCCATCAACCTAACTCTAACGCACTATGCAGAGAACGCTATTCAGTGTGCACGGATTGCTAACGCTGAAATATATTGAATAGTTGATATCGCATCTAGAATGATACTGAGCGATGTCAGATTCTATTGTGACGATTGATCCACCATACAAGAGCTGGTTGATTCCCTACGCACGGTAAGTGCCATGTGGTAGTGCATGTGATTGAAAGAATTAAGAACAAGTTTTTCTCTTTCTTCTCTTTATCTACAAACCTTAACACTTCAGGTTAAAATGAAAGTTGAGAAAATAGAGAGAAGTGCTTTACTTCAGGCAAATTTTATGAAAGATAGGTGAGATTAGCGAACATTGCATAAGAGGACTGAGCCTTTACCTCTGAATCGAAATTAAAACCGAAAGAAGAGGGTAGTGGTAATTGGGTTGCAGCGTTATTTTCTGTCTGACACCCGGTATATATGTATGTATGTTTGTATGTATGTATGTATGTATGTATGTATGTATGTATGTATGATGTATGTATGTATGTAAGTATGTATCTATGTATGTATGTATTTAGGTAGGTAGGTAGGTAGGTAGGTATCTCTCTCTCTCTCTCTCTCTCTATCTATCTATCTATCTATCTACGTACGTACGTATGTACATACAAACATATATATTTATATATATAGAGAGAGAGATTTATCATTATGAATATGTGTGTATGTATATATGTAAATATAGATTCATATGTATATATATATATATATATATATATATATATATATTTGTGTGTATTTAAATATACAAACGTGTACATATATCTATATTTATATATATATATATGTATGTTAAATTCAACTTACGTTGAAAGTCAGCAAAGTTTGCTTTGGAAGCGCTAAGATGCATTGAAAGACACAGATAAGGAAACAATTTTATTCTCAAACGCAGGATAATTCCGATAGTATAAGCATGAACAGGATAAACCATCCATATTTTGCAGAAAATTTTGTCGGCGGCCAGCGGCTGGCCGCCGACAGTTTTGTGTGTGTGTGTGTGTGTGTGTGTGTGTGTGTGTGTGTGTGTGTGTGTGTGTGTGTGTGTGTGTGTATGTGTGTGCAAAATATGGATAGTTTATCTTGTTCATGCTATGTTATTGTCATATATATGTATGTATGTATGTATATATATATCTATGCTTATGTATATATATTACTCTTTACTCTCTTTTACTCTTTTACTTGTTTCAGTCATTTGATTGCGGCCATGCTGGAGCACCGCCTTTAGTCGAGTAAATCAATCCCAGGACTTATTCTTTGTAAGCCTAGTACTTATTCTATCGGTCTCTTTTGCCGAACCGCTAAGTTATGGGGACGTAAACACACCAGCATTGGTTGTCAAGCGATGTTGGCGGAGAAACACAGACACACAAACATATATGCACACATACATATATGTATATATATATATATACATCTATACGATGGGTTTCTCTCAGTTTCCGTCAACCAAATCCACTCACAAGGCTCTGGTCGGCCCGAGGCTATAGTTCATTTATATATATGTGTGTGTGTGTGTGTGTGTGTGTGTGTGTGTGTGTGTGTGTGTGTGTGTTTGTTTGCGTGTGTGTGTGTGTTCTTTAAATCGATTATTGTAATATCATATTCAATTACAACTAAGTCACCAGAGATGCTAGACTTTATAACACTTGATAACATCTGGCTCCTCTTTCTCTTCGCAGCCAGAAACTAATTTAATCCAGAACAGGTTCTGGTTGTCTATGATGTTTAACTGAGACGCACAATGGAATACTATTGCCAGATCTGGAATAGAGCTTTTGCCAAACACACGCTCACGATCATCTAAGAGGAAACCCATCTGGTTAATTAGTAATGACCCACTCGCCAACTTCTATTGCACGCATGGAGTGTCTCGTTTTCACCTTCTGTCGATGTTACAAAGGTCACTGCTCTTCAGAACCAACTGGTTACATTCCATCTTCACCTCAACCCACACGACACGCACGTCTCTTCTCATTTTGTCGTCACCCAAGCTCCTTTCTCACCCAACAATCGTTCTGCTTTAGAAAGTCAAGCCTCAGAAATTACTTTCCTGTTTTAGTTTCTTTGTACATATGTAGATTCACACATGTTGAAGCATCAAGCTTACTAATGTTGTAGGGTATAAAGTCTCTTCCTATGACTAAACCATAATGAAAACATTTCAATATTATCACATCAATGTCTTACTATCAGTGATGGAATGCAACGTGTAATTATCACCTAATTTCATTTTTCCTTTATAATTTTATGTAAGTGTAAAAACAGCATCTTGTTTTATTGCTTTGTTATCTATGCTCATCTGCTAATGAGATAACAAAAATATACCCGTTGCCGATTTAATTATATGAAGTCATATAATGGTACATCATGTTATTTTATCCATATTATGGTACCACACAATGTGTTCCTGTATCAACAACTACTATCTTTATTAGTGGCTCTACTATATAGTATTATATTAGTAGCTGTACTATCATTACTTGTATTGTCTACAAACATATTTGTTGTTGAAAGTTTTTCTAGATCCGTTGATATATTGGTTTCAAATTTTGGCACAAGGCCAACAGTTTCAGAGGAGAGTCTAAGTCGATTAGATTGACACCATTGTTTGACTGGTAATTATTTTATCAACCCTGAAACGATGAAAGCAAAGTCGACCGCGGCGGAATTTCAAACCAGAACATAAACACGGACGAAAGAAATACTGCTAAGCATTTTGCATTGGGTGCTAACGATTCTGCCAGTCTGCTGCCTTATCTTTTGATATATTACTACTTTCCTCACTAAAGGGTGGTACCTTATATATTACAAAACCTCCTGATATTATTTTCTTCTAAATACTGCCTCATATTTACCTCATTAATCATAATTGTTGATATGGAATTTATCTAACTATTACAATACAACACGTTACACTATTGCTATTTAATACCTCATCTAATGTTATATAATCTGGGTTTTCTTTTATATGCACTGAAATCTAGCTATATTTCTTTTACATTTGACATGTAAGTCTGTGTTAAATATATTTTAATATCACTTTCTTTTCTATTATTTGTTGCTCTATCACTTACGTGAGAAATATATATTTCAGATTGTAATATCATTTGTTACCTAGTTTGATCTTAGTTTTTATAGTTGACGACGGTATAGCAGAATAGTGAAGTGCATACCAGAAAGGGGCCTAGAATGTGTTTCAGTATTTAGTTTAAGTTAAAATCTACAAGATGTTGACTGAGATACAATAAACTGAGATATATATATCTCAGTTCATTATGGAGACGGATAGTATGCAACACTAAAACTAAAATGTATTATTATAGAGATAAGCGAAACGATGTGTAAAATACGAGGTATTTTTTGTAAAATCACCTGAAGAAACGCCTCTGCACATTTAATGCAAGTACCAGTGCATGATAAGTTGAAACGATCGTAGTAGTTCTGAATAAAGAGTCTCGTCAATTTTCTATTTCTCATATTTCTGAAGTAAATCAAGTGACATATCCTTCGATATTGCGATGCACTCCACTGCGATGCAAAGAGCAACCGAACTTCCAGAATATATAGAAAACTAATAGCTGTGCCCCAAGAAACTCGCCGAGATCATGGAAGCCTACAAACGCAACATTTCGACAGTCACCCACCCAAACACTACGGAGATGAAAATATGGAAGCCCGCACGCGTAACTTTCTCAGCAGCCACAAACTTTTCGCTCGAGTCACGAACTTTTGTATACATAGACTATTTGAAACTATCAACTACTTCCCTGCATGTACCTATTCTTTCTTGCATTTCAGTTCCAACGTTGTTTTCACTTTTTTGCACACTCCTTCCAACCAGTTTTTTTTTTTCACTTTTGTTACACATTTCGTACTGTTTCTGCTCTGCAAACTTTTTATTTGTATACATGTAACACATTCATAAACCGCAACGTGAAAACTAATTCTGCAACTACACATTCCGGGAGGACTCATTTCCGCCACGACTCATTTCCGCGACGACTAATTCCGTGAAGACAATTAATCCATGTGCTTGTGTTTTTATAATGTTCCGTATTTTTAATAATGTATGTGTCTTTTTGGTCACTTGCACATTTTTCATGCACAAACGTTGTACACTTCTCCTGGTTGCACGTTTTTTCGCTACATATTTGCCTTTAAATATTTGCAATATTTCACAGCTCAATTAAATTTTTGCTGCTCTATCCAACGTTTATATACACATGCCTGCATGCTTGCACTTAGTCACATACACGCACTTAAATATTGTGCTTTAACTAACTTGTTTCAGCATGTCTGTGCCTGCTCAGCTTCTTTGCCCGACTCAACGCACGCCGGATGTCTCTGCGCCCTTGTTTCAAGACACAGCTTGCTTCTGTAAGACCACAAGTTGCTCACGGTATACACAGAGAAAGTTTGCCTGTCTCTCTCAATGCGCCAGCATACCACGCTTTGTCGTTCTTGCTTAACCACAGCAAATGCCCTCGACCACAGCGCCAGACTAATTTCGCCTCTGCACTTCTTTCAAGGCATTTCACACTGCATGCAAACCTGCCTGAAAAATTTCAACTTATATCACTCACTCACTCATCTGAGCTCCTTTCGCAGCTGCACAGTTCTATTGCTCACGTACACGCAACTCACACGCATACTCACTCAACGCTGCTCCAGTCATGCACAGACTGCACAATTCGAACGCACAGCAACACTGAACAATTCGGATTCACTCGAATAGATATCTGTCCCGTATACACCTGAATGATTCTCTCTCCTGATATACACGATACATCTCGGCTTTGCATCATATTCATCTGCATATTTTTCACATTTGAACGTTGTTTTCACTTTTTGCATAATGCACATTCCTGCAATTTGTTTTCGTTACTGGCCGTTCCGAAGTGCATATTTCGTACCATTTCACATGCACTCCAAGCTCGCGCGTTTACTGTATATTTCATAACATGCACTCACTTACTTTACTCTACACACATTTTACTTTTACACCCTCTCCTTAATCGTTCGTTCTTTAGAAACTCTTTACGGGAAGGGAGGTAGTGCAGGTGGAAGTTTCCTCTGCTTCGCTGAGATTCGAAACCGAATCCACACACCTGTTGCTTGTTAGACGAATGTCTGATCCTTTGTGTTTTATCTCTATGCTAGGAGATTAATGAGAAACACCTGACCTTCGGTAGCCGTGGAAAGATCAATCTATTATTTTACGTTTGACCTACTTCCTGGCCAAACCGTGAAGGATTCGCTTCCCTTTTTGATTTTCGGCTGGCTAACCGAGAACATCTCTCTCTCTCTCTCTCTCTCTCTCTCTCTCTCTCTCTCTCTCTCTCTCTCTCTCTCTCTCTCTCTCTCTCTCTCTCTCTCTCTTCGGTTTTTAACCTGCTAACCGAGGGCATCTTTCGACCAAATGGAAAGAGACAACGCAGTTCTTACTCTTTCTTCCTTTCTGTCAACAGACCATTAACTTGGCTTACACACACAGTTTCCAACACACGCTAAGAACGTGCGATTGCGTTTACAGCCACGTTTGTGTTACTAACCACAGTCGGCAAAATAAACTCTGTGAATATTATTCTCTTCTCTTCGATGTTGTTATTACTGTCTCATCCTGCTTTCGATCATCTTACATATAGCGACCCCCAACGCGAAACAAGAACTGCTATTTCTACGTCAAGTAACTTCTCATTTGTACGCTACAATTGGTAACTCCGAAGTAAGAGCCACATCCGTCCATTTTATATATATGTATAAATATATATGTATAAATATATATATGTGTGTGTGTGTGTGTGTGTGTGTGTGTGTGTGTGTGTGTGTGTGTGTGTGTGTGTTATAGATTGTCTTCGTTTATGTGAATCATATGCTTCTCAACCACGCTGAGCATGTCGTTTCCGTTTTCCACACGTTCAACCATATGTATTTATATATGTATAAAGTGTGTGTGTGTGTGTGTACGTACGTACGTGAGTGCGAGCGTGCGCGTGCGTGTGTTCTCGAGGTTGTAGATTTGCACTCATGCAGATTGATGTATATATATTTAAATGCTAAACCGATAAACCGTAAGCATTCCAGCGACGAAATACAATTTACATTTCTGCTCACAGAGAACAATGCCATAAATAGAACTCATGTTCATATATTGTTACACATGTATTTATACAAGTGTTGCATATGGTGACTAAGGTATTCACTTAAAAGTAATAAAACAACAGTTGAAAAGAATGCAAGTTAGGACACATTAAACCATTGAAAAGAATATAAGTAAAGCAAATATGGGTCCGTTATTGAGAAGAAAATGAAAATGAGTGATGGTATGATGACAGTTGATGTTGAACTATATTTGGTATCAGGCATATGATGACAAGTTCACTGTAGATTTAGATGTTCGACCACATTTTATGCAGATGTGCTTTAGGGTGTTTGGTGCAACTTTTGATTTCCCCACAAGTTTGTACACATGGTAGAGATACGATCAGTACAGCTGGTTTGTTGAGTTACTGGCATTAGCTTATGGAGCACTGTATTTCATGACTTCAAAGAGATGCTTCTTCTCTTTGACATATGTATATGTGAGTATGTATGTATATATTTTAGGGAGGGGTTGCAAATTTTGCGCATCTGTTTTACTCGTATTGATTTAAAATTTTGGCACAAGGCCAGCATTTTCGGAGTAGAGGGTGAACGGATTACATCGACCCCAGTGCTCGACTGATACTTATATTAACGACCCTCGAAAGGAGGAAAGGCAAGTCGACCTCGGCAGAATTTGAACTCAGAACGTAAAGACGGATGAAATGTTGCTAAGCATATTGCCTGGCATCTTAATGATTTTCTTACATAATACATGAGTAACAGGAAGAAGAATCTGGAGCATGCGAACGGTAAAGGTTTAATCCTATAATAATTGGTGCATTGGGAACAGCAAGCCAAGATGTAGACAAATGGCTGAAGGAGATTGAAATAGAATGCCCTGTAGAGCTCCTACAGAAAGTTTGTCTCCTAAGGACAGCAAGGATTATCAGGAGGGTTCTAAGCACTTAAAAGACTGTTGAAAACTTGTGGATACTTAAGGTTACAGGCAGTAACCCGCTACCCACGTAAATCTTACCAGGAGTAAGACCGAACCTGAGTCAAACCAAAATATTTTTGACACAAGGTAAACAATTTCGGGAAGAGGGTAAGGCGATTACACTGATCCCCAGTGTTCAACTAATACATATTTTATCGACCCCGGAAAGATGAAAGGCAAAGTCGACCTTGCCGGAATTTCAACTCAGACCGTATAGACAGACGAAATGCCGCTAAACATTTTGCTCGACGTATTAACGATTCTGCTAGCTTGCCGCTTTCCCGTTTTACTCATATTCCCACCAATTATACACCAATTCAATCAGCAAGAAATTCACTTGTTTGAACTGTTGAATAATTATCGTCGAAATTGACGGAGAGCCATTTGCTTAAAACTATATCTATAAAAGGCAGGATGTGTGTGTGTGTGGTGTGTGTGTGTGTGTGTGTGTGTGTGTGTGTGTGTGTACGTGAATGTACTTTATGCACGTCCACAAATTAGCACGCATGTCGCTCCAATTTTAGGAGGACATTGGTTACGATCATGGCTGTGCTTTTGCCAACTTATTTTTCCCGAGGCACCGCCTGATACCGGTAAAAATAGCTTTTCAACTATAACTTTTACCAATTTTCACGTCGGTGAAATCCGTAAGTTTGCTAACATGAGTTAACTCCCCTGTCATAAATTAATTCACCTTACTACAATGCCTCCGAAAGAAATTAGATTTAGACTACCTAAGCAATCTCAGCGTAGGAAAAGAGAAAGAGCTGAAGAGACTAACTATCAGCAGACCCATTTGTAAAATATTATAACTTTTTGGCCCGAAACCTGGCAATAACAGCTTGCAGATATTCCGCTACAAAACATTCAATAATATTGAAGCAGTAACTTTCATAAATCAGGGTAATAATTTTTGAAGACTCTTTCTGAACCCAGTCAACTATTTCTGCTAGTACTTGATATTTGTTAGCGATATGATGTGTGTTGTTGCTCTTTATTTAAACTTAATTATTTTGTAGTCTATTATTAGTACTAATTTATAGTATTGTGGCATGTTTTTCTGGTTTGCTTTACGACATATTTGATTGTGTTCATTTGTTCTATAGTTAATATGCATTTGGGTCATCAAAAACATTTTATATGTGGTTTGCGTATTTTTAATAAGATTTCTGTATGATGTAGTTGTTGTACGTATGTTTATATTGTTCTATGCCTCAGTAACTTAATTTGTCAGAATGCTCTGTATTCGTTTGTGTGAACTTTCTTTATTTGCTTTGCTTGTGGAGAGAATTTAAGTGCGTTTCTAAGTTTACGGCTTTCATCTTCATGCATATTCACAGTTCTTTGTATAAACATATACATTTACTTGTCTTTGGTGTAAACGGACTGATCTTTTGTCTTTCACTTGTTTCAGTCATTAGACTGCGCCCATGCTGGGGTTACGCCTTGAAGAATTTTTAGTCGAATGAATTGACCACAGTACCTATTCAAAGTTCAGATCAATAATCTTGCAAATTAAATAGAAAAAAAATAGTTTATATAATTTGATTTTCAATTAGGTGGTATTATTATTGTTCAGAATCTTCATAAATTTCTTACATTTTTTCATTGCGTAAATCCTTAATTTTGACAGTATATTAGGAATATATCGAAAACATTCATGCAGGTAGAAATAAAATGCAACACTTAAATAAGATAATAACCACACCTATTGAAGATACATAAAGTATATTATATGAATGAAATGCATATTTATACAAAAGATAAACAATCTTAGAAACATCGCTAGACAAAGCACAATATGCATTATTCCGAAGCATGAACTGACAGCATATATAGATATATACATGTGTGTGTGTGTGTGTGTGTGTGTGTGTGTGTGTGTGTGGGTGGGTGGGTGGGTGGGTAACAGAAGGATAAAATAACGTTAACGATTTTTATCAGGTCGTCAGAAGGAAATAAAAATTTATGGATATTTTATATATTAAATTAATAATTATTTATATAATCAAAATAAGTAACAGGATATCAAGTAGTAATGTAGTACGACCGCTTCAAACGGCTCCATTTAATTGAACGATGCAATCATTACATTAATTTAAATGCAGTGCTATCTTCAACCACTTTGCTACAATAGCAACAACATGAATTTCTTCCATCTTCTAACTCTGTTAAAATAGTTAAGAAAAATTATATTAATGTGTCCTATTTGTTAAAAAAAAACTTTATATTTTGTGCAGCTGAAGATATCACTGCATTTAAATTGATATAACGATTTCCTTGTTCAATTAAATAAAGCCGCTTGAAACGGTCGTACTGCATTACTACTTGATATCCTGTTATTTATTTCAATTCGAGCAGTGCGAATAATACCCTAAGTACTTAATTCAAATTAATCTTAATTATTTCTTTATATATTTATATATGTATGTATGTATGTATGTATGTATGTATGTATGTATGTATGTATATATGTATACACATGTAAGTATGTATGTATGTATGTATGTATGTATGTATGTATGTATGTATGTATGTATGTATGTATGTATGTATATATGTATGTATAGTAACAGATTTTTATTATCCTCACGTGGTGAGTTATAATATATGTAAGAAATTAAAGAAGGAAAATGCATACACTTTACATTTTTTAATATATTTTTAATGTATCTTATATTGTGTTTGTCGACCGGTTTCGCTTTCGCTAATCATGACATTAAAATGAATTTAATTACGTATTTTCTTAAGAAAAAATCTTTTGTCCATGTTGTGTGAGGAGGAGTTTATAAGTGAGTGATTCAACAGGTAGAAAAATTTAAGGGGAGGTAATTGGTGATCGTTATTATTGTAGACAGAGGAAATAACGACCAGCAATTACCTCCCCTTAGATTTTTCTACTTGTTGAATCATTCACTTATAAACTCCTCCATACGTAATTAAAATAATTTTAATGTCATTATTAACAAAAGCGAAACCGGTCGACAAACACAATGTAAAATATATTATAAAATATATTAAACTATATAAAGTGTATGCCTTTCCTTCTTTAATTTCTGAGATATATATTTATATATATATATATATAATTATATTAAGGGAGCAGGGCGAAACGACCTATCTCCTACATGCTTCAAATAAATCCCGCGGCATTCTTAGTGCCTCGGAATTTATTTAAAGCATGTAGGAGATAGGCTTGCTGCCTTAATATGATTATATATACATATATGATTATTAATTTTATATATGTATTTGTATGTATGAATGTATCTGTGTATCTTTTAAATT
>NC_042998.1:167435913-167438413 GCF_006345805.1 Octopus sinensis
CTACTACCACTGATGCTGCTGCTGCCGTTCTTTTGATATTGATTTTGTTGTTGGTGTTAACTGTTGCTGTTAGCGTATGTATGAGGGGGGGGCGAAGCTGAAGTCGTTGAAGTTTTCCAATTTCTCATTTTTTTATTGTGTGTGTGTATGTTGGTTTATTCTGCCTTTCTTAAAACTTCTTAACCCCCACCCGCCCACCCTCCACATAGTACCCACCCCCACCCTCATCATTCTCCTTTTTTGCTTATCACCCATTTCTCTTTTTTTCTTTTGTATCAATTTCTTTCTCTTTTGGCCCCCCTCTCTCTCTCTCTCTCTATATCTCTCTCTCTCTTTCGCTCCTCTGTCAAGTTTATTCTTCTTCATCTCTTCTATTCTAATTTATACCCCTTACCCAAAATCCTCCACGTATGCGCGACTACCACCGTCAAAACTACCAACCATCAGTCGCCAACCTTAACCGTCAAAACCACTTCCATCATCATCATCATCACCACCATCATTCTTGTCATCATTATCAGCATCGTCATCATCACTACTACTATCACCATTATACCATCACTACTACTTTCGACGTCACTACCTCCATCCAGATTTGTCAACGGCATCGTAACCTGTAGCTTTAAACGCCATATAAATACATATACCAATGTTTGAGTGATGTATACTATATATATATATATATATATATATATATATATATATATGTGTGTATGTGTGTGTGTGTGTGTGTGTGTGGTGTGTGTGTGTGTGTGTGTAGGGACGCACACATACCCGCGTGCGCACAAACTCACAGATATTCACACACATACATATACAGCTTTACAGTTGCGTGTTTCTGTAGTTGCCCATGTCTGAACTTGTGTAACTGTACGAAATTTGCTGCCAGACTGCAAATGATTGGTTAATATGTATGATGCATGTGTATATTCACGTGCACGCACTGTCTCTCTCACACGCATACGCACACACACACACACACACACACACACACACACACACACACACACACACACACACACACACACATATATATATATATATACCATAGCCAGGATGGAGGGACATATATAGTTGTATTATCCGTGTATGGTGACAGAAACAAACGCAAGCACATACACATATGATACAATATATTTGCAGCATGCAGCCATATGTCTACACAACTAATTGCTACATCTGAGCATGCATGCACATATACATATATATATACACGCACGCACACAAACACACACACATATGCACGTATCATACATCGGCACTTAGTTCAATATATCCTAACTGTGCTACCCAAAAATATTGCACATGCACACACATATGCGTGTCCACTTACAACCCACACATAAGCGTATATACAGGCATACCTCAGCTTAAGTCGTTTCGATTTAAGTTGTTCTCGATTATACGGCGATTTTCAAAAATAGTATATGGAAAAATAAAAATCAAGTCATTTTACTCGACTTTTACGTCTGGGATCTTTTCAGTTTGAACGGCAGTTTTTTAAAATAATTTCTATGTAACTAAACACTTTTAAACTTCGTATACTGGTAGAATGTGTTTATAAAACATCTTTTTCTCTTGGCTTTCTTGAGAAAATTCTGTAGTTTGTAAGATATTTGTAAGATATATTCTTCAATTTTGGTAATTTCAACCAGTCAATGACGTCTATTGAGGTGAAAATATTATCTGCCGTAAAATTTTCTGGCGGTGAAATATGAAAATGCCCCTCGTTTAAAAAACAGATTGGGTTTATTTACATTTCTGAAAAAAAAAAGATACCCTTCCCCCCCACCCTAACCTAAACCCTAACCTTAACCCTAATCCTGACTCGACCCCTAACCCTATCTCTAATCCTAACCCTAAAACAGATTGAAATGATCGATACTAGGGTCATAATTATGGGTGGACACGAAAGAGGGAACGGTTTTGTTATCCAGCTCTGCTTACGAGTGACCCCTCAGTTTATGGCCACAGGGTATCTTTTTTCTCATAAAAAACAGGGACATTTTCATATGACGCCGCCATAAAATGTTACGGCAGAAATCGTTTTCACCTCAATAGACGTCATTGATTGGTTGAAATTGCCGAAATGCAAGAAATTAAAGACCAAATATCTTACAAACTATAGAATTTTCCCAAGAAAGCCAAGAGAAAAAGATGTTTTATAAACACATTCTATCAATATACGAAGTTTAAAATTTTTTAGTTACATAGAAATTATTTTTAAAAACTGCCGTTCAAACCGAAAAGATCCTACGTCTGTCCGCTACAAATATTGGAATCGTAAAATCACTACAAAACCGTTAAGTCACATACCATCATATTACTGTACAATAAATAAGAATAAAAAGAATAAAATCATATTATAATACGTACAGTAAATGTTAAGATGCACACACCATAAAGTTGTGTAGCTTAGTGAACGAAATCATGAAATCAGATGTAGTTATCGGTCTTTCGGAGCTCATATTGCACTGTAGTTCCAGTATCTACCGTTATG
>NC_042998.1:167443413-167475913 GCF_006345805.1 Octopus sinensis
AGTAAATAGTTTTTTTCCTAAACGACAGATCCACTTATTTCGGTTAGTGACTTATTCACGAATACACTAACACTAGCGCCGCTAAGGGTAAAATTCTCAGGGAACGCACAAAAGCCCTTTTTAGAGTTATGTATTTTGAATTGTTATTATTTCATATTACGTAACATGCTTCACGATTTTAGTATACATACCTAATTAGTATTTCCTGTTATGTTCTATATACTCCGGGAATGCATTAAAGCCCTTTTCGGGGCTACTTTATTTGAATTCTTACAATCGAGTAACTAATTTCATATTATTACATAACTGACTTCACAATTCGGGTATTCATAACTTATTGGAAATTCCTAAAAACAAGATCTTGTGTAAGACAGTTCGGTATTCTCTGTAAATGCTCAAAAACCATTTTAAGGCCTACATACTTTTTATTGTTGTTTTTGGATTAGCGAAACAATTATGAGAACGGAACCAAGGGATAAGCCCCCCTTTCCCGGGAATTACCGGGTGCGTCAGTTAGTACGTGTGTGGGGGGGGGGGGGTGAGCACATGTGTGTACAAACACACACATATATACATGCATACATACACACATATATATATGTATACGCAGGAGCGGCTGCGTGGTAAGTAGCTTGCTAACCAACCCATGGTTCTGAGTTCAGTCCCGCTGCGTGGTAACTTGGGCAAGTGTCTTCTACTATAGCCTTAGACCGACCAAAGCCTTGCGAGTGGATTTGGTAGACGGAAACTGAAAGAAGCACGTCATATGTATATATACCTGTGTGTGTGTATGTGTGTGTGTATGCACGTGTGCGTGTGTTTATGTCTGTGTTTGTCACCCCACCATCGGTAAAAGTCATAAAAATCCCACTAATTAATACTAATTATAGTAGAGATATATATTTGCATGAATAGTAATATATATGATGATCCTCTTAAGACAACAATATATAGTGTTCTCGTCTTAAGAAGATCCTTATAACACAACTTCACTTCGTAAAACTGTCCCCCTCCAGAACATACACTATAGGAATATATTTACAAAAATAGTTTAGATATATATTTGCATGAATATAGATATATATGTGTGTTTGAACGTAAAAATTTACGCATGAATTTCATAAACGTGTTTTTTTTTTATAGATGTTCGTATAGGCATATAAATCCATATACCTCTTACAACACAAACACAGAGAGCGCGAGAGAGAGCGAGAGAGAGAGAGAGACAGAGACAGAGACAGAGACAGAGACAGAGACAACAGACAGACAGAAGGAGAAAGAGGGGAGTACAGATAGAGAGTGATGCAGATGGAAAAAGAAGGAGAGAGAGATACTGAGAGACACGGAACAAGCCTGATATAAATACATACGGATGTACGAATACTTCATATAACGTTTGTAGGAGAAACAGGAAGAGGAAGGAATGAGTATCCTTGTCCTTAAAGTGGTTAAGCCGTTAAGGGAGGAAATAGAGGAAAATGTTGAGTCTGGAACACATATAGCGTGGCAGACTCTGTGTGTGTGTGTGGTGTGTGTGTGTGTGTGTGTGTATGCGTGCGTATGTGTGTGTGTGTGTGCGCGCGCAGATCTGTGTGTGTGAAACATACATACACTGTAATATTGATATGTTTACATATATATGCATATATATATATAAATATGTATATGTATAGCCACCATAATTTAGGGTATCTACGGCATACCGCCACGCTGGAAATAGCAGCCAAAATCTGACTCTAAAACCACATTAAATGTTCATACAGCACAAGGAAAGAAGACAAAATAACAAAATAAACTAGCAAAAAATTATTGGATAATTCCAGATCCCGGATTTCCGACTTTGCATAAGAAATGCTTTGTCTCTTCAGTATATATATATATATATATATATATATATATATATGATATGCATATAACCGCACATACATACGTGTGTACAAATGTGATTGTGCTTGCTTCTTACGCACATGCACGCTCGCTCGCTTACACGTACACGCATACACTATTGTATAGACACACGTAGTTGCAGACATACATAAATATAAAATAAGCGACCTTAAGTGCGTGCGCGCGTGTCTGTGTATATGTGTGTGTGTGCATGCGCGGTGCGCGGAGCTGAGTCTCTACGTGGGTATGCATGCATGGACATGTAAATATGTAGAGAGCGGGAGGGGGAAAGAAGGGAGAAAGGTTTTGAGAGCGAAAAAATGTGGAACGAGGGGAGTGTTGTGTTTCGCTGATAGCAAAAACCCTCTGTCAGCCGTGTGCTTGTTTCAAATACGACTTCTATCGGTCTCTGTATTCGTTCATAAGGCGGAAAAGAGTGGTTGTATCTGAGGTGTCATCTTACTATCCAAGGTCTTGTAGACAGGAGGCGAGGAGAGCCAAGTAGTCTGAGGTATGATGATCGTTATAGAAACAATATGAAGATAGTACACAGCCACCCTATTTTTTACTCTCTCTCTCTCTCTTTCTCTCCTTCTCTTCCCCTTCACATACAGGCAAGATAGACGCACAGACACACACATACCCATGCACATACACAAAAGCGATAAAAACAATAGTACTCGCACGTATACGCTGACATGTTATGATTTAGATAGAGATATAGACAGAAAGATAGATAGATAGATAGATAGATAGATAGATAGATAGATAGATAGATAGATAGATAGATAGATAGAGAGAGAGAGAGAGAGAGAGAGAGAGAGAGATGGATAGATAGATAGATAGATAGAGGAGAGAGAGAGGAGACAGACAGACAGACAGACAGACTGACAGACAGACAGATATGGTTCCTTATATTATTGTTGTTGTAATTCAATGGCTAAGTCCTGGTACTTTGCTATTTTTACTATACTTCTCATATTGATTTTTTTCATCATTTGAAACTGTAAAGTCAATTATCTGGCATTTTCTATTCTCTTTACCTACTACTACTAAATCAGGCTTTCTAGCTTCTATCACTCTGTCAATCTAAAATCCCACATCTTGTATTTTTACTTTCTGGTACTTTACTAGGTTCATGTTCATACCATTTATTAGTATGTTCAAATCCTAGTTTTCTACATAACTCCGAAGGTTATCATGTCTTTTCTTGTATTCTTTTTGTGTCAGCATGCTAGATTCACTTACAATATCAGTCACGCTTTCCTCTTCAGATTTGCATAACCTACTTTGGGAATCTACTTGGTTTTCTTTATTTTGGCTTTTATCTAATTAGTCCTTAATGCTTGATCTTGTTCCGTTACTAACAAGCTTTCTATCTCCGTTTTCAGCTTTCCTTTCTGCAACCATAGCCATGTCTCACTACTACTATTTGCTTCAACTATCTTTGGGAATCTACCTTCAGCCAGTCAGATGATTTCTGCTCTTTTTTCTGGTTTTTAACTTCTTTTGAGATTTTGTTTTTCCTATGTCTTGCTGTGACTGTAGCAGCTTTTAATAAGCTTTTGCCACTATTACCTACATAGGAGTCTATATCTACTCTAGCTAACTCCACGCAGTCTTCTACTGATATCAGCCCTCTTCCGCACGAGTCAGCGTTCAATGTCATAAATCCGTGTACATTCGTATTCAATATGTTCGAATATACTAGGACGTGAGAACACCCTCCACTGCAGAATTAGTCCCTGGAGAAAATTCTCTTGTTTGAAACACAATATTGGCGGTGAATTACGTTATTAGATTGTGGGATGTATGCATTTCAGTATCGTTTCTCTACGTCAACTGCGAAAACTAAATCTGTCACTCTGCCTCTAGATGATGTACCTTAATTACCAAATGGCAGTTTTGACCAGGTCCACTTGAGAAGGGAGCGGTTCAAGATTTTTTCCAAAACTGACATGGCATTAAGTAAAAGAACAAACATGCTGATGAAGGATATTGAACTAGAAACATATGTCCATGACTCTTCATCAACAGACAATTAGCTTGGCATTTATGAGGATTCTTGGATCCTCAGATTATCTCTCTTTCTCAAGTGAAGCTGGTCCTAATATCCATTTGGCAACTATGTAAGCTATATTAGGCAAAGATGGAGATAATTCTAATAAATTGTGTAGTATTTAACGAAACAGTATTTGTCTATGTTATTCAAATACATGCCACAGGTCACTTCGAGTTATCTCTCTTAGCTCATTATTGTTTAAATTAACTAGGGCACAAATGTTTCCTCCTCTGTTTTGTATAAGTCTAAATCTTTTAACTACTGAAAATGAAGTCGGAAATGGCATGTCAGTTATGGAGATTTATTGAATCTTGAGATCAGCCCCCATTCTCAAATGGCGGCGCTCAAAATTGCCATTTGGTACTTGGGATGCGTCCTCTAGAGGCGGAGATAATTTTAATGACTCAAGAATGTGTGTGTGTGTTTATTTTCTCTTATTCCTTTCTGTTGAAGAGCGTAAAGTCCAAACGTAAAAGACTTTTTCATTTTCCCGAGCGTCAATCTAATACACTTGCTTGCTGTTCATACACTTGTCTTCGTCTTTCGTTTCTCTATAAATTTCAAACTTATATATATATATATATATATGTGTGTGTATGTATGTATATATAATATATGTGTGTGTATGTATGTATGTATATATATATAATATATATATATATATATATATATATATATATATATATATATATATATATATATATATATTATATATAGATATATAATATATATGATGTTTTGTTGTCCCCTTTTGTATCACCTAGTTGTCCGGATGTGTTTGCGTTCTTGTCCCATTTTGTATTTTATTTTATATGTATATATATATATATTTATTTATTTATACCTTAGATGTGTATTCTATTTACATTAACTGGTATATGATTGTTGGATATAGTTAACCAAATTCTTTTAAAAATGAGTAATTTATTGATATCTGCCTGGACTTTTTAATCTCTTTGTTCTTTCTAAGTACACGCACACACACACACACACACACATATACATATATATATATATATATATATATTATATATATATAAACAAAAACATCCTCAGAATGATCAGTGCTATGAATATGGAAAATAAACTGAATTAATGAGTATTAAATGTCATATAACGTAAATTCTTGATATATTGAAATGTTCTTCCAATAGAGAGAAATTTAAACAAATACTTTGTGGCAAATGCAACCGACTCTGATTGAAGAGACAAGTGTTCTCCAAAATCCACAAACCACTTAGGAAAAGGCAATCAGATTGACTGGGAACAAGAAAAAGCTGTATACACGTGATTCAGTACGGGATTTATCCTACCTTGACTCAAACAGTCAAGATACCTGCACATACGAGGGTCGGCCGGAAACTTCATAGGCTGACTAAGATAATCTCATGGAACGTGACCGAATGGGGCTTACTTTTCAACAGCCCCCCCCCCCACTGCAGTCCATACACTTCCATCGGTATCGCAGTGCTTCGATCCTATTCTTGGAGAAACTTTCATCCTGTTGGTCAAAAAAAGTCAGCAACAGCAGATATAACGTCATCATCACAGCGATACTGGTTCCCAGCCGTTTTTCATGCTGGAAACAGATCATAGTCAGATGGGGCCAAATCCGGAGAATAGGGAGGGTGATCAATCAGTTCAAAGTATAGCAGCTATTGAAACCAAGGACTTGTGTGCTGAAGTATTGTCCTTATCAAACAATACCCCTTTCGTCAGTTTTCCTGGGCGTTTGGTCTTGATAGCCTTTCGTAACTGTCTTAGCGAGCTGACTTCTTCACAATCAGCCTATGAAATTTTCAGCCCACCATGTACGCAAGAAGAACAGAATACATTTATGGCTTATGGTTCTTAAAAGCTTGACCATAACTTGCCAACGAGTTTGGTCTGGTAGCTGCTACCACTTTTTCGTTAATTGATTTAAGTATGTAAGCGAGCAAATATAGGTATACATTTTCTCGTCCTTCCAATCTTTGATGCAGCGGATATGACCACTCGAAGATGAGAGAAATGCACCAGCATTCCGCCGGTGCTAATTTTCATTTGAGCGGTTTAAAGCAATGTGAAGCTATCTGTCTCGTTCAATGACACAGTATATGCGCCACCCAGTAAGGGAATAAAACTAATCCCTCTCCTTAACTCTGTTGATCTTTTACCAAAATTTATTCGCTTTCGCTTTGCTTTCTTTCCAACGGAAGTTTGACATGATTATTATGTCACTAAAACAAGATTGTGCGCTGGCAGTATCGTAAGCACGCCGGAAAAAAGAATTTGCAGCATTGCTCAAATTCCACCGAGGTCGACTTTGCCTTTCGGGGTCGGTAAAATCAGTATCAGTTGAGCATGGAGGTGCACAAAAAATTTCAGGCTTTGTGCTGATGGTAGAAAGGATTGATTCATTAAATCTAATATCGCTATCGTTGTCGTCGATGTCATTGGAGTGTCAGAATCGGTAGCGATCTGGCAGTATATTATGACTATTTATAGTGATGTCCCTTTGCCTTTACGACTCAAGTTCGAATTCAACCTAAGTTATCCATTGTTTTACCGCATTCCCGCATTGGATATCGTAAGGACCAATCAAGTACTGAACTCGATTATATTAAATACACACTTCTCCAGAAAATGTATGACCTTGTTTTTTGCTCTCATGAATGAGATTTAGAAAGCATGTGTGTGTGCGAGTGTTTCTGTGTGTGTATGTATGTGTGCGCGTGCGCGTGTGTAGATATAATGTATGTATACATGTGTATACATATGCACACGTATATATATATACATATATATATATATATAATATATATATATATATATATATAACTATATGAATATATATATATATTTATATAAAATGCATGCATAGACACACACATATATGGTAGTATATATGTGTATATGTAGAAACAAGCATAAGCATATATACACATATATACACTCGTACACATTCCCTCTTCTCCACACACACACTGTGGTGCTATTTTCTTAGACGAAGTTCAACACCTTAGAACATAAAAGCTGGGACGGTATTTATCCTTAAGGCATGCTTTGAATATAAAGCGTATCAATTATAAATATACAAAACAACGTTAAATAAACAGCAACTATAAATATAACAAAGAAGAAAAGGCAATTTAAGAGGAGAAATTTTGATTGGGCAGCATACTAATTTTGATAATTATTCATGCCAACCTGTTACTGTTCGAGATATATCTTGGCTATACAATAGGCATATCAACCATATCTAAGATTTGCTGATTAAATTCTGTTGCCTTTACGAATGGGTTTTACCACCTACAAGCATTGATATCTGCATATTTGTGCAGTTACTCACAAATTTGATAGCAATCTAATATATATATATTAAGACCTATATGACTAACGGTGACTAATTTCGTTATAAAAGCTAAGAAAATAAAAAGGGTTATACTTATCAGAGCAAAGTAATTAATATATAGTGCAGTAGCAAAAATGGTGGACTAATTACCTATTTTTTATCTATAATTTGCTTCACTCATTAGTCAGCAGCCATGGTGGGGCATCGTCTAGAAGTTTGTTTTTTTTTTTTTTTTAAGCGAACGAATCAACTTCAGTGCTTATTTTAAAACTTGGTGCTTATTCTATCCGCTTTCTTTGCCGAACGACTAAGCTACGTGTACGTAAACAAATCAACTCCGATTGTCAAGCGCTGGTGAAAAACAAACAGGTACATACCTACACAAGTACATCCGTATATACATGCATACGTACATACGTACATACATACATACATACATACATACATACATACATACATACATACATACATACTACATACGTCCATACATATGTACGTACATACATTCGTACATACATACGTAGTACATACATGCGTACGTACATACATACGTACGTACGTACATACATACATACATACATACATACATACATACATACATACATACTACATACATACATACATATATGTCTTGTACAGTAGCCCCGGGCCGACCAAAGCCTTGAGAGTGGATCTGGTAGACGGAAACTGAAAGAAGTCCTTTATATATATTATATATATATATATATATATATATATATATATATATATATTATATATATATATATATATATATTATATATATATATATAATGTACAAATGCAGTTGCCCAAGATGCCACTGGGACTGAACGCGGGACTATGTGGTTCAGAAGCAAACTTTTATCACAGAACCACTTCTGCACCTATATGCTTTGCCATATTTTAATTTCCTCTTTATATTCTGAGTTCCATTTATGACAAGATGGATTTTTATATTTCATCTGTCAATGCAATAAGTACGATAAATTGATGCCAATTCATCTAAATCTAACATTCGCCTAGACGTTTCTGTCTTTGTGTCAATATAAAATCAAATTCTGACCTTGATAAGAAATGTTCTGAAAACAGATATAACAGATGAGACATTTGTCGCTCTGCTTGTAAGCGCTATCCACTGGTCTGGACTGTTATGGACTTGATTCTCCAGGTACACATTTAAAAACATATTGAATTGACTAACTTTCATTAATGCCTTCTAGAACCACTTCATATTTCTCCAGTATAATACCGACTACCAACATTTCCGAAACATTCGAGAGCGTCATAATAATGCCTCCCACGTTTAAAAACACATTTGTCTTTTATAATAGGTGCTCACGAACTCAAGCCATCCAGTCTCTGAAAACAAGGCTTAATAGGTCTAAATAAATTTCTCTGAGAACAGACACACACGGTGTGATTCCGGTTCGAATGCCGTCCGTGCAACTTTAGACAAGTATCATCAGGTGCGGCCTCGACTCAAGTTGAAGGATGTGAGTAGGATTTAATTGACAAGACTTCAAGATCCTATTGTGTGTGAGTGTGTGTGTATGTGTGTGTGTGTGTGTGTGAATTTGCAGATCCTATAAAAATCTACTGATAATATGTGTGTTTCTGTGTGTGTGTGAGTGTGTGTGTGTGTGTGTGTGTGTGTGTGTGTGTGTGTAGATCGATCCTATAAAAAATTACTGATCTTGTGTGTGTGTGTGTGTCTGTGTGTGTGTGTGTGTGTGTGTGGTGTGTGTGTGTGTGTGTGTGTGTGTGTGTGTGTGTGTGTGTGTGTAGATCGATCCTATAAAAAATTACTGATCTTGTGTGTGTGTGTCTGTGTGTGTGTGAATCGATTCAATAAAAATCTACTAGTCATGGCTCACTGAAGCCATTTTCATTACCGAATCTCCTAAGATAACCTGTAGGGACACCGTATTTTGTAATGTAACCATAATATACCACAAAGTATATTAAACGTTTATTATACGTCTATTAGTTGTAAAGTATATTAAACGTAAAGGTGGCGAGCTGGCAGAAACGTTAGCACGCCGGGCGAAACGCTTTGTGGTATTTCGTCCACTGCTGCGTTCTGAGTTCAAATTCCGTCGAGGTCGACTTTACCTTTCATCCTTTCGGGGTCGATAAATTAAGCACCAGTTACGCACTGGGGTCGATATAATCGACTTAATCTGTTCGTCTGTTCTTGTTTGTCCCCTCTGTGTTTAGCCCCTTGTGGGTAGTAAAGAAATAGGTATTTTGTCTGCCGCTACGTTCTGAGTTCAAATTCCGCCGAGGTCGACTTTGCCTTTCATCCTTTCGGGGTCGATTAAATAAGTACCAGTTACGCACTGGGGATCGATGTAATCGACTTAATCCCTTTGTTTGTTCCTGTTTGTCCCCTCTATGTTTAGCTCCTTGTGGGCAATGAAGAAATAAGTATATTAAACGTCTTTTATAAGTCAATAATGTGTTCTACTGTGTTACTAGTGCTATTACATCACTTGTTAAGGTTATCTCTAAAGATTTTCAATAGAAACTATAACCAGCATAGATTTTGGTACGACGTTTTGTATCCGAGACCCTTGGATGGTTAATGGGTTGGTTGGGTGCTGATGAAGGAAAACAATCTCCTGAGATGTGTCATATACGCCAATTACTTATTTTCAGGCGTCTCAGGCACGAAACGTCGTACCAAAATCAGGACTGGCTTTAACTTCTATAGAATATCTGTAGAGATAATTTTAATACCCTTAAGATGAATCGTATAAGGAGGGGTTTGTCTAAGATAGATTTGCCGGGAATTGAACAGTACTGCGACAGCAAATGTCTTCTTTCCTAACACATTGGCCAAAATCTTAAACGCGACATTTAGACAAATTATTATCCTGAAATTCAAGTTCATTAATGTTGCACACCATAGAAATTCGATGAATTTCTTCAACGATTTGCCAACAAATCGTCAACAGATAGCAGTTTGTTCAGGCTGCTAGATACAACATCCGATTTGGTGTACGACACCAGACTCTCTTGAAAATAGGAAAACAACAGTATGGTGGTGTGGTGAAGAAATTCGTTGTACAGCAAAGTGATTCCGCAAAGTGATACAGCAAAGTGATGCTGTACATACTACTTTAGACAAGTGTCATCAGGCACGGTCTCAGTTTGAGTTGTAAGATGTGAGTAGGATTTCATAGATAGGACTATAAAATCTTATTGTGTGTATGTGTGCATTTGTATGTGTGTACATTTGTGTGTGTGTGTGTGTGTGTGTGTGTGTGTGTGTGTGTGTGTGTGTGTGTGTGTGTGTTTATTTTAATCAGACACTTATGTACGAGAGGGCACTGAAAGGTTCCTGGCTTTAAGAGTATCGCGAAAGACCTGGTTGGAGGCCCAACCTTCCAAGTTCTTTTACGGGGCTTAGAAAAACTGAGGGACCACTTCAATAAGTGTGTGAATTTAAGAGGGGAATATGTGGAATAAAATCATAACCAAGATGTCCTGCTTGCCTCCTCTTACTCCCTGCACTCCACAATGGGTTGAACTGTTAAAGGTTTCTTCCAACTGTCTGCCAGATCTACTCTTTACATGTATAGACAGGCAAGCTCTAATATGCCAATTCAGTGGTTCTCAACTGAGGTCTATATGACCCGTGGGAGTCCATGTAAGATTTTGTTGTTAAAATTTATGTGCAATGAACTGGTTATACTACTACACTACACAATATAGTTTGATAATGATTTTTATACAATTCCTAATATGTAATTATAAAAAAAATTATGGAATTTTTTAAACATCGAATGTCTATAAGGGTCAAGTAAAATAGGAACCAAATGGATCCACAGTTAAATGATGGTTGGGAACTACTACACTGGATCTGAGTAGACCTAGGAACAATAGTGGTTAAGAGGTAGTTCCACACTCCTCAAAATTCTGGAACTCCCGAACCAAACCAGGACCCTGCGACGGATAACTATGGGCTTGCAGGCTGCAGGCTGATGCTTTCGCACACGCAGTTCTTTGTTGGAAATGTGATGGTACCATATGAAGGTCTCGATGGTTCACAGGGTTCTGCTATCGAAGCCGTCGATCCTCTTTGCAAGGGTCTTCTAGAGGCGGAGAATTGAGAGGACCGATGGGTTATTTTTCTGAAAGGCAGATAAATAGTGATTGAGAACCACTGTGTTAATTCAACCATATCTGGGACATTGACAGGTGCTACTACTCTGGATCAGAATAGACATAGGAACAACAGTGGTTAAGAGGTGGTTCCACACTCCTCAAAACCCTGGGACTCCCGAACCAAACAAGGACACCACTACCGGATGCAGTTTAAAGACATACCCAGGAATTGATAGTACAGAACAGACATCATCCAGTTTGTTGAATTTGAAGTTCCATTTCCGCGGGTGGGGTGCGTTGTGACTGTGTGCCCAGTAGTCATGTGGCGTATGTGGCACCTGATAGACTGAAACAATTATGGTCTGCTAGATGTATTGCAGTACATCATATATATGCACACACACACACACACACACATACATAGACATCACACAGACATAGACATAACATACATGCACATGTACACATGCGCGCGCACATTCACACATATTTCAGCTCAGTATTCACACAGTACATTTTCCGTACAAATAACGTACACACATTCACACACACGTGCGCACATACATACCGTACTTTCATGTATACAAGCCGAGGTAGCACACAGTATGAAGATGAATGTGGTAAAAAGCTTGCTTCACAACCACATGGTTCTATATTCAGTCTTACGATGTGGCACATTGGGCAAGTGTATTCTATTATAGCTGCGGACCGACCAAAGCCTTGTAAGTGGTTTTGGTAGACGGAAACTGAAAGAAGCTTCTCGTGTGTGTGTGTGTACATACCTGAACCCAACAACCGCAGAAGGAAATGCCACAGGGTTTGCTCCCTTCTCTCTTAACACAAAATCACCCATAGGTAGAATATTCCTTAAATTAATAGATAAGCATTTCACTAGCTCCCATAGGTACGGACCCATTTTCAACAGGCACAGCGTTAGAGTCTCTTTTAGTTGCGCCCCCAATATCAAGAACATTCTAGTTAGCACTTCTAGGCCACGGGAGGAGGCAGGACCGTAACAGATGCCCGGTGAGAGACCTAGGGTTTTGAGGAGTGTGGAACCACCTCTTAACCACTGTTGTTCCTATGTCTATTCTGATCCAGAGTAGTAGCACCTGTCAATGTCCCAGATATGGGTGAATTAACATAGTGGTTCTCAATCACCATATATATGAGAGAGAGAGAGAAAGGGAGAAATAGATAGACAGATAGACAGACAGATAGATAGATAGATAGATAGATAGATAGATAGATAGATAGATAGATAGATAGATAGATAGATAGATAGATAGATAGATATGTCTTTATGTCTGTGTTTTCCAACAACCAGTGCTTGACAACCGGTGTCGGTGTGTTTATGTCCTTGTAAATTAGCGGTTCGGCAAGACAGACCGATAGAAAAAGTACCAAGCTTAATAAAAGATTAATTCGACTAAAAAACCTTCAAGACGGTGCCCCAGCATGGCCGTAGTCTAATGACAGAAAAAAAAAGCCATTCAAATATCGTCACTATCTTTGCCAGCATTTCACATGGTATATAAATCGACCTGCCTTTTTTTTGGCTGTAAATACGGTACATACGGTACATACGTGTTTGTATGTATACGTGCGTGCGTGCGTGCGTGCGTGCGTGCGTGTGTGTGTGTGCGAGTGTATATGTGGGTGTGTGCTCGTGTGAGATTGTGTGTGTAGATGTGTGTGTGTGTACGCGTGCGTATGTGTAAACGTATTCATAATTTTACTGAACATACAGACGCCTGCGCGTAAGCGTCTTAAATCCAATTATTATAGCATTGGCTTCCGCTCACCTACTCGCATAGAGATGTATATATACATGCTAGTGTATAGGCACGTATATAGTTGTAGACGACACATGTTTTAAATGGAGATTACACGTAGTCTCGTGTATTCTTTACACTGACATCATCAGTCTACAAGCTTTGAGTATTGCTTCTCCTTTCCTTGAACTGTCTGTGTCCCCTTCGCCATCATCCACTAAAATCCTCGCCAGAGAAGATGAGCCGCTATTATAAGCAATCAACAAAGGTTCGTTGTTCTATTATGACTGCTGTCATATTAAATCATTTGTGTGCCAGCCACCTGGGCCCCACTTCTTTTTATCCCCTATTTCCACTCATATTTACTTGAACAGACACTAATCTCCATTGCTTTTCGGGGTCAATCATTTTTGACGCCGATCCGTAAGGTAAAACTATTTTCTCCCTGTCTCCTGGAATGGAACAAGTAAGTCGGTGTGTGTAGGTCGGGCGAATCTCCTAAGAGTTAATGGTTAATGACAGCGCTGATGTCGCTGTAGAAGACAATGATAACGACGCTGCTGATGATGATGCTGACGGTGTTTATGGTTTGATTGTGGGTAGGGATATCAGAGAGAATAAGACTGTAGTTGTGAGTGGTAACAGTAAGTAGTTAAGCAACACAGCAGACATTTCATGTTACTTCTTTCTGAACCGAAAAAAACTTGGTTACATAGACTTTATATATAAACGCGGAAGCTGTTTGTTCTCTTCCTTATCAGCTTGTATTTACATTTATTTCGTTTGTTATATTACAATACACAGATTCATATACCGCGATGCAACTAGTCAGATGAAAGGTAGTCATTTCAGACTTGTATGTACATCCATACCTATGCATTAATAACTATGCACATTATTTATGCAATCAGATACACGCAAATTATCCTTATTTTAAAAATCACATACATATGATATTTTAAATTTCTATCAGGTCATCCCATAAGTAATGTCCGGACTACTATATTTTCAAACTGTGAACGCTTTAACAGTATTTTAGAATGCTTAATGGCATCAAGTAATATCTATATGTATTTGGACATACTTAACTAATTAAATTTCATTTTGCAGGATAATCTAATTGAAAGTTTACTAATAATAAGCTCTTCAAACATGGAAGTGCTTAAGGAGCATCTGAGGCACATAATGCTTTATGCGTTTAAAAAAGGAAACTCTGCAGCTGAAGCGACTCGAAATATTCACTCAGCTTATGGAGAAGAGTTCCTAAATGAAAAAAAATTTGCTGAAGATGGTTTGTAAACTTCAGAAGTGGAGATTTCAGACTTGCGGATGAGACCCGAACAGGACGTCCAATTGAGTTTGATGACATGCTCTTTTTGGCAGAACTTGAAAAAAATCATGTAGTTTCAGTTGAAGAATTGGCAAGCAAGCTTCGTTCAAGCAATACAACTGTTCAGCATCTTCAACAGCTTGGAAAGATCCCAAAACTAAGAAAATAGGTGTCTCATGATTTGTCTGAAGCCAACCGCAAATCACGAGTGGACATCTGCTCTTTTCTACGTTCTCGTGAACTCGTTTCGTCCTGGACAGACTGGTGATCGGTGATAAAAAAATTAACCCTTTATCAAACTGTTAAGCGTCGTAGACATTGGCGCGATGAAAGGGAAAAAGCCCAACCACATCCGAAAATGGAACTCCATGCGAAGAAGGTTCTTCTCTCTGTTTGGTGGGATTGTAAAGGATTCATCTTCTTTGAGCTGTTACCAACTAATACAAAAATCAATGCTCACATCTACTATCAGCTATTAGAGCGTTGGAATGCTGCTTTCAAGAAAAAAAAAATGGCCTGCTTTAGTGAATCCAAAGGGAGTGGTGTTTCTTCAGGACTGTACAAGACCCCACACTGCAAACACCTATCACGTCACAAAATATTGAGGAACTTGGCTGGGAGAAAATTACTCTTATACTTTATTCCTCAGACCTTGCTCCTTCAGATTATCATTTGTTCCGTAGTTTACAGAGTCATTTCAAAGAGTTTTTCTCTAACACGAGTAGATGGAAAGATGTCATAAATAATGATGGAAACTACAGTGACGATTAAGTTTTATTAAAACGTAATATTTGATCACTTGATTTCCTTATTTAAAATCCGGACATTACTTATGGGATGATTTGATATAATATATTTATATGGACGCAGGCATGGCTGTGTGGTAAGAAACTTGCTTCGCAACCACATAATACTGGATCCAATCTCACTGCGTGACACCTTGAGCAAGCGTCTTCTTCTATAGCCTCAGCTGACCAAAGCCTACTTCACTCATACTTACCGTAATTCAGCCCTAAGACAACTCACCCCAAGACAAATCACGCGTGCGCGCGCGCGCACACACACACACACACATACACACCCATACACACACACGCACGCACACAAATACTTCTTAAAACATATACTCCCAGAACTATAATCCTCTGGAGCTCTGATTCTGTGACTAAAGGCATCCATAGGTAGAAATCTCACAAAGCGGCAAACTTATATCAGGGGAAGCCTGCAAAGATTATCTTGGACAACTGCTTAACTCTGCTCGAACTAGGAACTGTGAGGGAAATTTCATCAGATGAAACAAGACTGGTTTCAGTCCTGCAAGGTGAGAGAGGGCGCCCTTTCAAAATTTAAGTGGGTTGTATGGATTTCTTTTTAGAGAAGGGCTAAGTAGATTACCAAGAGAAACTCCTTTACCCCCGAGAGATATATCGACTAACCTCTTTCCTTCAGTATAAGACCTATCACGAGCTATAATGTAATATGAAAATAACTTAGTCTTTGGAGATGAAAATGGAATAAGGCGTGTTAAAAAAGAACAAAACTGAGATAGGGGCACGGATCTGATGGTCTAGACTGTTCAAAGTAATGAATTTTTTTACAACCACGCACATTAAAAAATAAAATTCAATCCTCTTTTCTCTCAGTCACTCTTTAACACTCTCTTAATTTCCTCTATACCCCTGTTTGTCAACATTTCCCCCTCACTCACTCTCTCACTCTCTCACTCACTCTCTCTCTCTCTCTCTCTCTCTTTCTGCTACTCTTTCTTTCTCTCTCTCTGTTTAATGAAATTTGATTCAATGCCTCTTGGTAAATGTTTACTTCGAACCAATGTGGAAAGACGTCTGTAAATAGTCACTCGATCTGCAAGACATTGCAGCCAAGTCTTTAACAAATATCATTACACTCTACAGCCATAATATATATATATATATATATATATATATATATATATAGATATATATATATATATATATATAATATATATATATATATATATATTATATGTAGAAAAATACAAACTGAGACAAGAACGCATAAAAACTAAGAAGACGATACAACAAACACAGACAGGACATTCGAAGCCCTCAGTCTTCAGTCAAGAACCGGATCATCGTAGTAATTTCGGCTGATATATATATATAACATATTAAATGACAAAGCACCAGATGGTCATGCCACTAACGCGTTTTACTATTCATTTGTTTGGTCGAGGTTGAGATCAAAAACGACAACAGGAACAACAAACTAATCTTTGCTTATCTCTGTCGTTTAAAACAACTGCCCAAAGCTTGCATCTATAGACATATATAATTTCAGCATTATTTTATTTATTGGCGAAATCCAAAATAACCTAGGACTTTACACAATAACAAGCTATAACTCTTGGCTCTGAAAAATTTAACCGATAAGTATTCCGTCTTCTAGTTATAATTTATTATCACAATCCTAAAGACTAACTATACTTTGGAGGTTTGAATCATCTGACATCACAACATTTAACACACCAGAATGTGAATGCCTGAACAAGATCAACAGTGACAGTTATATATATATATATATATATATATATATATATATATATATATATATATATATATATATAAAACTGTCACTGTATATATATATAACTGTCACTATATATATATATATACATATATACGCACACATACATGCATACATACATACTTACATACATACGTACATGCATACATAAACACACACACATATAACAACATATTTATATTATGTATGCATCTCTCTCTCCTCTCCTCTCTCTCTCTCTCTATCTCTCCCCTCTCTCTCTCTTATATACACATACATATACAGATATATACATACATATATATATATGTGTGTGCGTGCATATATATATGGATATATATGTGTGTGTGTGTGTGTGTGTGTGTATGTATATATATAAACGTAAGGTACAAAGTATGGTGGGTGATTACACGTGATTGCATATATACGGATCGACAGGAATGTCGATCAGACAGAGATGTACGGCTCACAGACAACAGTTGTCCTCCCCACAATATCGCCAGATATATCTCAGTGAACATATTGACAGATGTGCAGAACAACTGCAACCACAATTCCTAATCTTCCCATTATATCAATTTGCTATTTGGATCTCAACTCAAGTACGACTAAATAAAGAGGCCTTATTTATCGAAAAATATAAGCCGGAATTAAATATAAACCCATATTGAAAATTAAAGATTTACCCCAACTATTGTATGAATAAAATGTAGACCAATATATAAATTACAGATTTACACCCCACTATACTGTAGATACCTTGGATACCAATTATTCCCCCGGACAAACAAAACGTCTAATTCAGAAATTCATCCAAAATTCATAATTTGAAAAGCGATAACGAAACCGGTTATGTTGGAATAAAAAAAAATTCACAATATTGTATAGTACTTTTCTATTATGAGTAGTCTAATATATTCTTTAGTCTTTTAAAACAAATCTTTTGTTTTTCATCATAATTCTTTCCGGGTGTATATATATATATATATATTATATATATATATATATTATATATATATATTATATATATATAATATATATATATATATAATATATATATATATATATATATATATGTATATATATATATATATGTATATATATATATATATATATATCCATACATACATACATACATACATACATACATACATACATAGACATATATATATATGTGTATATATATATATATACTTCCGCCGTAACTGCTAACGGTCTTTCTCCCCCGCCTTTTAAGGCTACTGGACGGCTTTTCCTGCTCTCTCGTCGTTCACAAAAAATTCAGCGTTTGCAATACTTTTTTCGTTCGGCGTCAACAGCCCTTCTTATCTTGTTCTCCCTGTCCTGTCTTTTACTGTTATATATATTTTTTTACTGTTATATATATATATATCTATATATAATATATATATATATATATTTTTTTACTGTCTATATTTTTGTACTGTCGTTACTGTCTCGTTTTTTTACCATTTTTTACCCCTCTGCGAAAAGATCTCAGAATTTTAATTGATTTGCTTTTCGCAGGAAGGAAAGTTTCTTGTCGAAGATACGTCTCGCTTTTATTCTTCGAAACGTAGAGTAGATGAAACCTTAGCGACTGAAGAAGGGGTTTTTTCGTTGTTTTGTTGTTTTTAAAAAAATGTCCTGTTCCTTTGGTTTGTGTCTATGTTTTCGTTTCTCTATGTGTTCGACGTCCCTTTGGTGTCCTGTACTCATATATGCGTGTATATGTACATGTAGAGGTAGGTACGTACATATATGTTTATATATACGCATATGTTTTATTTCTTTTATTAATATATATATATATATATATATATATATATATAACAATTAAGGATAAAATCTTAATAAGGAATCTTAACAAGAAATTATCAGGTAGTTAGCGTGAAAACCTCATAAGAGAAAAAATCCGAAAATAATTTTTTCACTTGAAAATATTTATTTATATTCTATAGAGGGCATTATTATACATAAATGCCACACGCTAAGAGGGACATAAGTCATTACTACCAAAATTTAACTAATCATACCGAATGCAGCTCTCGAAGCAAGACATTTAAAAAACTGAATTTAGTTCTATATCACCTGTGATTTCGCAATTAACGTATTAAATACGTCTTTTGTTCATCAGTAGAACAGATTCTGAACACATCATAAATAAACATAACCAACATACCTAGCGAAGCCAAACAGACATCTGCTCCCCTCGGCGAAGCACATGGAAATGTTTATTCATCATATATTCGGTAAATGGCGGGCTTTTTCGAACTGCATGTCGGTAGAAAAAGTTTTTCTTCGGAATAAATTTAACAATTAAGGATAAAATATTAATAAGGAATCTTAACAAGAAATTATCAGGTATGATTAGTTAAATTTTGGTAGTAATGACTTATGTCCCGCTTAGCGTGTGGCATTTATGTATAATAATGCCCTCTATACAATCTATCTATCTATATATATATATATATATATATATATATATATATATATATAAACTTACTTGGAGGAATGTATGTATGTATATATATGTATATGTATCTGCATGTATGTATGTATGTATATGTGTGTGTGTGTGTCTGTTTGTCTGTCTGTCTGTTTGTGATTATATTCCCTGGTACCCATCATCGTTTAACGTCCGCCCTCCATCCTGGCATGAGTGGGACGGTTTGGGAGGAGCCGTCCAGGCAGAAGTCTGTACTAGACTTCTGTAACAGTTTTGGCAGGATTTTTACAGTTGCATACCCTTCCGAACACCAACCACTTTACAGTGTGGACTGGGTGCTTTTAAGTGGTACCTGCATTGACAGAGTCCCCAAGTACTTACAAGACAAAAGAAATTTCGAGAGGAGAGGCAGCATTGGAGAAGGTGATCTTGTGTCGGAGAAGGTTATTGTGAGAGAGACAGAAACAGGTGTCTTGCTGTAGAAGAGGTACAAGGTTATCCGGCCGGGGAGAGAGAGAGAGAGAGAGAGAGAGAGAGGAGAGAGAGAGAGAGAATTAAGACAGAAACGGGTGCGCTGCCACAAAGGAAATACCTGAGGGAAATGCAGGAGGAGAGCGAGAGTGGACGACAGCAGGATAGAGATGGTGGCAAAATGCTGGGCAAACTCAGAAGAGACGGTGATCAGAATGCAAATGGGATGGTTGAGTAAAGGAAGAAAGAAATGTAGATGATGGCAAGTGCCAGAGCATACCCTTGAGGTTCGAATGCAATAATATAAGTGGCAGGATATTGCGAAGGAAGCGTAACTGAAGAGTGCGGAGAGGGGTAGTGAGTGGCGAAAACCTGGGTATATATAGAGTCGGGTGGGGGTTACAGGATAGCAATGATACAGAGGAACAGGGCTGAGAGGACAGGATCGGGGAGCTAGGCATAGTGTATGAAAGATGAAATGTGAGGAAGAGAAGAGACGTAGATTGGTTTGTTGGATGTGTGTGTATGTGTATAGTTAATTTTTAAAAAACAACGAAGAAAAAAGACAGCAAAAAAAAAACAACAACACGAGGACGTTGTACATGCAAAGTTTTAATGAGACGCTCCGAGAAGGAAAGAAAGGGTAGGTGTTTTACGTTTCAAGCAGTACTCTTCTTCGGAAACACGAGACATAGGAAAGTTCAAAAGAAAAGGAAGGAGGTAAAGAATCACCAATAGTCTATGTGAAGTTACATTTATGAAATGACTGGAATTAGATAGACAAAGAGAAAGTACTTTCTGGAACAGAAGAGTGTGTATATATATATATATATATATCTCTCTATATATAAACGGCAGTTTGTCTGTGCATGTTTCTGTGTGTCTGTTTGCTTGTACCTCACCCTGACCACGGCTTTCAACCGATTCTGATGAAACTTGACACACACATAGCCCAATGTCATAATTCAAAACTAACGCAGCCAAAATTTTGAAAAGTTTCCCCAGTTCTGAAAAAATCGATAAATTCGACATGGGGTCGAGAATCAGAAACACGAACCACAAACTGTCTAGGGGACGCAACTCCATCCTTTTTTAACTCTCAAAAAAAAATTTACCATCATTTTTTTCCATTTTTTTGCTATTTTTTGGCTATAACTCTCTAAAAATGCTTTATAGTTATTTCCCTTACAAACCTGAGCAACGCCGGGCGATACTGCTAGTATATATATATATATTATATATATATATATATATATATATATATATAATATATATATATATATATATATATATATATGTATGTATGTATATATGTATGTATGTATGTATGTATATCTATACATATAAAGCTGAAGTTGTCTCTGTGTGTGTGGCAGGTTTGGTAGCCTTCAACTAACACTATCTCCTCTGAGACCCTGTGGCGCAAGTTGACCAAAATTGAGAGTATGATTGAAGAAGGCTTGCTCTTCATTCCGTAGAATAAAAAATTCAAATCGGACCATGTTAAGACCAAAAATTATTTACATCAAAAAGGTGCTTTTTTTCGATAAAAATCCCTACTTTTTACGATTTTTTGACTGCTGTATCGCCATTTTTCGGTGTATTTCAACCAGAAAAATGTTCGCTTAAAGAGAATAACAAGCTACATAATGCCAAAGTTTTGCTTTTCAAAAAAGATTGAAACTATGTCAAAACTTTGTTAATGCGACATCAAAGTCTGCCGTTTTAAACGCAACTAAAAATCAAAACCCGAGCAACGCCGGGCTATACTGCTAGTATTTATATATAGTTCACTGTTCCATTATGGTAGGATCAACAAAATTGTACTGCATCCAGTGAGAGATAAATATCATTTAATGTACGCAGTATTTAAAATACGAGCTGCTAATAGTTTCTTGCCATAGAGACTCTGAGATTAGGTAGATTTATATTATATGCCTTGAGTCTTTAGTTGTATTTGAAAACTAGGATTCTAGTACATGAGAAAACACAAGAACAAATGAGAAGATTGATGTAAACAGTGGAATGAGAAGACAAAGGGTGAAGAAAAATGGGGAAAACAAGGAAAGAAAAGAAGGGAAGTTTAGTGTTGCGTCCCCTTTGACCACAAAACTCATAAGCAATCTAGCTAGTGTAGAATAATTCAACGGTGAGGAGTTCAAGAATCTGTCAAACAGCTGCTCAATGTGGAGAGGTGATTACCTCCAGTTCGACAAAAGGGATTTGTCCTTGTACTTGCATTTACTGAAAAATTCGGATCTGGAATTAAGTAGTGTGGTGGAATTCTTGGACTTAAAGGAGAATGTGCAATATTTCAGCTACCCATAGCTTACTTATGATTTCTACGGTCAAAGGGGACGTAACTCTTAACTTTCTTTCTTTTTTCGTTTTTACTCGCCCTCTGTCTCCCCATTCCACTTTTTGCATCAACCTTCTAGTTGTTTATCGTGGTTTCTTATGAGTCAGCGTCCTGGTTTTCAAATAGAGTTAATCATGTGCATTGAGCCAGGAGATTGCTTAGAGACACAAGATACGTTATATAAATCTGCTTTATAACATTGTCAATGCGGAAAGACATTATCATCAGCTCTTATTTTAAATACAAAAGAGCGAAAATTATAAATGCACACAGGTATTTAATATCTTGCCAAAATTCGTGATAGATCTATATGGAGTAGTGGTAGATGTTTTCAAGAAACAACTTGACGCGCTGCTGTCCAGAGTTGAAGTTGAATCTACATCATGCCAAGAAATTCAAAAGAGGGCAGCAATATCGAACTCCTTCCTTCACCAAAAGTCAATCAGAAAAGCATGGCCATCCAAAAGGTGATAATACTGGCGGTGCCCCGGGCTGTCATGCATAAAAGAATAAAAATGTGTGTTAAGCGCGCGCGTGGGTGCATGAATTGTATGCACGTTTGTATATGTATATATATAAATGTATGTAAATATGTGTGTATATATATGTGTGTTTGTGTGTGTGTGTGTATACATATATCTTTATAAACTCATATATACGTGTATACATATTTGTATGCGGTGCGTCTGCCTGCGCAGGCACTCACAGGCACTCCCGCCCGTACACACATGCATAAATAATGAATACATATATACGAGTATATACGTGCACAGACACACACACACATACACACATACATACATACATACATACATACACACACATACATACATACATACATACATACATACATACATACATACATACATACATACATACATACATACATACATGCAAAGTCTGAATATAGACAAAAGTTAAGAGAAGAAAGACATTGAAAGACAAGGAATACACAAAAATAAAAAATAAAAGGTTTATGTGCATTGACATTTCATCAAAACACAACATTGATTGCAAGACAAAGATCTGAAGGTTTATTGCTTGGAGCCATTCATCATACAAAGTGATATGAAGAAGGCATCAAAAGCCCTTTGATATCTTTTTCTCAAAACTTTTCAAAGACTTCCGTTATAAACGGTTGAATCACTGTTGTTGTTACTTGGCCTTTTTCTTTCTTACCTTTTTCGATCAAAGACCATAATAGTCCATTAGGCTGTTGAGAGAGCATAACGAGGTCATAACTTCATAGTTTAGATTTAGTTTCGCATTGAATGAGGAATGACTATTCATATTCACATATGTGTGTGTGTGTATGTGTGTGTGTGTATAGGCGCAGGAGTGGCTGTGTGGTAAGTAGCTTGCTTACCAACCACATGGGTCCGGGTTCAGTCCCACTGCGTGGCACCTTGGGCAAGTGTCTTTTACTATAGCCTCGGGCTGACCAAAGTCTTGTGAGTGGATTTGGTAGACGGAAACTGAAAGAAGCTTGTCGTATATATGTATATGTATATATATATGTGTGTGTGTATGCTTGTATGTCTTTGTTTATGTCCCCAACATCGCTTGACAACGGATTCTGGTGTGTTTACGTCCCCGTAACCTAGCGGCTCGGCAAAAGACCCCGATAGAATAAGTACTAGGCTTACAAAGAATAAGTCCTGGGCTCGATTTGCTCGGCTAAAGGCGGTGTTCCAGCATGGCCGCAGTCAAATGACTGAAACAAGTAAAAGAGTAAAAGAGAGTGTGTATGTATGTATGTATGTATGTATGTATGTATGTATGTATGTATGTATGTATACATTAGCTATCAGCCTTAAGAAGACCAACATCATGGGTCAGGCTACATCGGACATCCCAAACATACATATTGGAGACCACAGATTACAAGAGGTGGAGAAGTTTACCTATCTGGGCTCTACTGTCACCTACAACCTATCCCTTGACGCTGAGCTCAATATACGCATTGGCAAGGCAGCTGCTGCGATGGCCCAAATCTCCAAACGGGCTTGGGACAACTATAAGCTGACCAAGACCACGAAAATGAAGATCTACCAAGCATGTGTACTTAGCACTCTACTGTATGGAAGTGAGACTTGGACGCTATACACACGCCAAGAGCGTCGCCTAAACATCTTTCACCTGCGCTGCTTCCGGAAAATCCTCCGCATCAAATGGCAGAATCATATCCCCAACAAAGATGTCCTCAAGCAAGCAGGAATACCAAGCATGTTTGCACTCCTCACACAAAGACGTATGAGATGGCTTGAGCATGTTAGCCGTATGAAAGATGGCAGAATCCCCAAGGACATACTCTACGGAGAGCTTGCTAGGGGTACTAGGTCTGTGGGTAGACCGTTCTTACGTTACAAAGATGTTTGCAAAAGGGACATGAAGGCCTGCAACATCAATATTAGCGGTTGGGAGGCAGTTGCCGGCAACCGTGGAGAATGGCGACGTACCGTAAAAGAGGGAATACAAAGGAGTGACAGAGAGAGAGAGGAGAAATGGAAAGAAAAGAAGAGACGTCAACAAGAAACTATGGCATTACAACCAGCCAGGAACAGTCTTCGCTACATTTGCGGTACCTGCCAGAGGGAGTGTTTGTCCAGGATAGGACTACACAGCCACAGCAGGAAATGTATCAGGACATGAAATGTAAAAGCCGGACTAGACTACTTTACGCGCAACTCCATTGTCTCCCGAGACAAAAAGGATGCCAACAACAATGTATGTATAAATTGGTTGAAAACCGCGCAAAGTGGAGAAATATTGTTAGAAAAATACACGTCACGTCTGTGAGCCAAAGTGAGTGGAGTACGCTGCTCTGAGGTGATCACTCTGTGAGCAAGATTCAAGTGCAATGCCTGCAGAAATCCAAACGGAATTGAAGCGTAATGTAAGCGAAAGATTTCTTATCTCGAGGGCTGGATTAGTCAACCACCTTAATGCACACGAACCAAGGAGAAATGAAGCAGCACTTAAGGCATGGGCACACCGGAGCCCTATTCTGAACTACGTACGCTGTGGATTACTGTGGATTACTGGGGATTACTGTCAATAAATTGATATTATAGAGCCCAGTGCAATGATTTGCCCGCGAGCCTATAATACTGCTAAAAGGGCCCTGTCTACCGTCACGTTCTCTGCGGCATATTCTGCTTGCAGAATAGAAGGTGGGTTGAAGAACAACTTCTGCGCACATAGCTGAGTTCAATTAAAAGATGGTACTATACGAGGGGTGTATGAAAAGTTTTGAGCTTGTACATTCATCAGAAGTCTTGTACCATGTTTTGTTTTTTGAGGCTCAAGACTTTTCATACACCCCTCGTATATCGTTGGTTTGATTACTCTACAGTTGGGTAATCCTTGTGATTCTTATGCATTCGCTACAACTTACTATCGTTCAGGCGTTTAATTCGGTCTTCCAGTTTAACTCTATGGATAAATTTTCTGCCTCGTCTTTTACTATGTGTTCGGGTTACATTCTTAGTTATCTTGTTTAATATCAATATTTTGTAAACATTGCTATCGAGCTGAAACACATTTCTAGTCTTAAGTGTATGCACTTAAAATTGCTAGAATTTTTGGAGAGCATCAGTTGCTCTTTTTATTCATTTTGAAAAGATGAGGTGCGGTTATCCGCTTTCAATTTTATATTACTATATGATGCCCTCTTGAAATACTTCTAAATGTTTGATTTATTTTAGCACTCTATCCGTTTTCTCAATTAGTTGTGTAGTATAGACATGTCATCATCTTGTCTTCCCACTTGCGAAAGTCGGATCTGGTGAAGAAGTGTCTAAGCTGCAAGGAGTGTAAGATAAAATGCATTGCCGTATTTATTTCGGTTCTCTATGCCCTGATTTTAAATTCTATCGCAGTCATATTTACTTTTCATCTCTAGGGAGTGTTTTCTACTATAGCCTAGGGCCGTCCAAAGCCTTGTGAGTGGATTTGGTAGACGGAAACTGAAAGAAGCCCGTCGTATATATGTATATGTATGTATATATGTGTGTGTTTGTGTGTCTGTTTTTGTCCCCCTCCCCCCAACATCGCTTGACAACCAATGCTGGTGTCTTTACGTCTCCTTAACTTAGCGGTTCGGCAAAAGAGACCGATAGAATAAGTACTAGGCTTACAAAGTCGATTTGCTCGACTAAAGGTGGTGCCCCAGCATGGCTGCAGTAAAATGACTGAATCAAGTAAAATGAGTTAAAAAAAAGCTGTTCAAGGTCTAACAGAATTATGGTGCCAAAGGTTAGTAATTCGAACGTACTTATCGTTTTTATGTTTCTACACATTTCTTGAAGTAAATGTTTTCCCTTTTGTAAGAATTCATACAATATGTACATTGAGTAGTAAAGAGTCTTGTGTTCTGTTATTCTATTCTACTTATTTATTTTCGATTGATTATAATTTGTTTACTTAAAAACAGGAATTTTGGAAAATAAAAGTTTTTTTTACAACTGCGATTTCTGTTTTTGCTTACGTGAAATTTAAAAAATAATTGAAGATTTGGTTGTTATTTCCAGCATGTGGAGAGACCTTCTAGGCTTAACTTCATGTGCTGGTTGAAAATCACCTAAAAAAGATTCTGAGGTCGACACATTCGACTAAAAATTCCTCAAAGTGGTGCCCTAGCATGGTCACGGTCTAATAACAAGTAAAAAGAAAAAAAATAACCGAAAAACGTAGCCGTGAGGCTTTTGTCCGCAACCCGTGTGGATTCATATGTACATCTTTCGCGTCAAATATATATATACTAGCAGCATAGCCCGGCGTTGCCCGGGTATGTAAGAGCCCCTAGTAGGCAACGACTAATCCCAATCTAGTCCTTTCCCTCTAGGGAACGAAGGCACATGTGTGGGTTGCAATGTCTTCTCTTCACTCGAATACTTCTGTGTATACGATGTTCCTAGCTGTCCCTTTGGGCGAAAATATGAAAACATAATTGTGCCTCCCAACGCGTGAACAGCCCAGAAAATGTGTTGCATATAAAAAGCTTTGATTCTCGACCCCATGTCGAATTTATCGACTTTTTCAGAACTGGGGGAACTTTTCAAAATTTTCGCTGCGTTAGTTTTGAATTATGACATTGGGCTATGTGTGTGTCAAGTTTCATCAGAATCGGTTGAAAGCCGTGGTCAGGGTGAGGGTACAAACTGACAGACACACAGACACACAGACAGACAAACTGCCGTTTATATAGAGAGAGATATAGTACATGTATATGAATTAGAGAACCACCATATAGCAATTCAACAATGATATACTTAAATCATACCATATAGAAAAAAAAATAAAGATACGGTAAAGCATTTACATAGAACTAAATAAAGTACGAAATAATAAATTAATTCGTCCACAACACTTTCACTTCTCTCTTCTTCCTTCCTTACCCTGTTCCATCTCTTACCTCCTCTCCATCACTCCTCGCTACACCTCCGCACCTCATCCCCATGCTTGACCTTCATTCCTTCACTCTTTCCTCCAGCAACTCCTCTAACTTCTCTCCTATTTCCTTTCCAGCTTTCCTTCTCAGTGCTTGCAATCCTCTATACACTTCTCTCATTTGCTCTTCAAAAATACTCGTTACTTTAGCGGAGGCGTTCGCCTTCAAAAACCACCTATTATATATCTCTCCACTTCAAAGTAACTTCAGCTATGTAACCACATTGTGCTTTTCTCGGACTTTTTTTTCTGCCCAGAACCTTTCCTCTTTCCTCTTTTTGACGAAGAGCCATGCTCGAAACGTCACATCATCTCTTTTTTTTTTTTTCATCTTAAATAGAGCTTGAACCTAATACATTCATTGTGTACGTCATTTTGACTTTTGCTGCTTTTGCTTTTATTTTCATTTTTGATTAGCATATATATACATATACATATATACATACATATATATATATAGACAGCATTGTGGCAACAGATTGGAAACGGCCGTAAGATATGTTACGACACCTATTTGTTATGTCATGCTTTGTATAAAAACTAAGCTATAAATGTGGTCCGCTCGATGTGTTTGTTAATCTGAGGTTTTCTCCATTTTCTGATTATATGTGTGTGTGTGTGTATTACGTGTTTTAATTAAAGTTACTTTGCTCACTATATTAAATATGGTAGTAAAAAATTAACTAGTTTACATTCATGTGCAGTTTGACCGAATGGTTAAGCACTTTCGCTTCGCCCACACAAGTCCTCGGGTTCGATCTGATTGCATGACCTCTTGGGCAAATGCAATTTGCTGAAACTTCGATCGAACCACACCTTATCAGTGAAATCGAAATGACGGAAACTTTATAGAAGCCCGTCGAGTGGTTTACAGCCGTAATTCAAAACATGCAAACTTGTCACACTGTTACACCAAGTCAGCCGGAGAATTACATTAAGGTCTCAAGTATCGGTGGAATACCCGGCCACCTTCACGTTAATTTAGAAGCAGGTTATTAAGTCGATGAAACAGCTGAATTCTTCTTGTCGAACGAAAGAGATCCACCACCATATAGTTGACGGAAACTATATGGAAACCTGTCGCATGCATACATACATTGAATAAGTGTTTTTTGTATGTACATACATACACATATATACATAGTATGTATCTGTACCTGTGATTGTCACTGCCCCACACTACTTACTTGACAACCGGTGTTAGTTTGTTTATACCCCTTTCACTTAATGGTTTTTTGGCAAAAAAAAAAGCAATCTTATAAGGACCTGACTACCGAAGAAACACAACATAAATATTGGGGTTGATTTGTTCGACTAAAACCCTTCAAGGCTATGCTCCAGCATGGTCGCAGTTTGATGACTAACATGTGAAAGATAAAAGATATAAAACACTTCAGAGAATATCCACTCACGCATACACACACCTTTTAACTCTCTCCTCTCTTTCGTTATTCATACACAGCCTCATTGACATACGCATGCCATGAGTCAACGAGAAGCCTATATGTGGTCTCTCGACCTGCTGAAAATAGCTGTCAAACTCTCCCTTAAATAGATACCCTACCATCACAAATGAGTTAATACGTATAGTCTGAATTAAAGACAGAATGATCATTGCTGGTATTCCTCTGGTCATAAGTCAAGCTCCATTAGGACTGACCTGTTGGCAAATAAACGCACATGCTCTATCTCCACTCTCTGGCCTTCTCTATCTGTCTGTCTCTCTCACTTTCTATCTATCTCTCTGTCACTGCCGCCCCATACAGACACACAAATCCATGTACAAATGCGTGTACCCACACATACACACACACGTATAAATGTACATAATCCTAATGCGTCAAGTTGAAAAGTTGACGTCTTCAAGAGGGCAAGGGGTGTTGTAGATGTATGATAGATAATTAAGAAAATAAATTACAAGCAATAAAAATGACAAAGCATGAAGAATACAAATATAAAATAAAATAGACAGTACGGAGGAAGGTTTGTGTAGACGCCGAACAGCTTGTGTAAGTGAGAGTTGAGTATAATAAGATAACGACATTAAAAGTGATAGCTATTAAATACAGGGCGAACGAATCTTGCGCGCCAAAACGATGGCAATTGTTGGGAGTAAGATGGAAGTAAAGACTTGCTTCAACAAGTTTTCATAATGACACAGAATAAACACGGAGACAATAGAATGGATATATATTGAAGAGAGAAAATATAGAAAGAGCCAACCCCATTGAGACAATATGGTTTGGTTTTTATAACCCTTTTATGGTTAATTAATTTGTACGGTAAAACAAACAAAGAAGTTGATAGCTTTTTTTTCTTCCTTTTTACAAGGTGACTTTTTGACTTTTTGATAGCCATTTTGAAAATATGAAGATAAAAGGGAGGAAGAATAGATAAATAATTAAGCTAATGAACATTGGGAAGAGATAGATGGATGAGAAGAATAATGATGATAATGATGATGACGACGACGACGGCGACGATGATGATGATGGGCAAGCGTCAGTGGGGATTGAGCGGAGGTGGCGGCAGTGGTGCTTGAAACATAGCTGCTGCTGCTGCTGATGATGATTTTCAGATAAATAATTTCAATACTTTAAGAGTATTGCTGCTATTCAGTATTTTCTTTTTTTAATTCCAAATGTTTGTACAGACAAATGATCAACTGAAATCTTTAGCATTTGGTTTCAGAAATTTAGTAATCTATATGTAAATCCATCCGGATTTTTACACTGTATGGAAGAAGCGAGAGTGTATCTTGAATGTCCCTTGTCTGTCCTTGTAATGTCCCCTCTATGTAAAACCTTTATAGGTTAATAAAGAAATACTATATTCGTATTATCAGTTATTCCATGTAGTGCCAGCACCTTGGTTTATTTTCAGAATTAGTTGACGAAAAAGCATAGTTAACAATGAAAACTAATTGTCATAAGCTTATAAGAATAAACTTATAGAGAAAAGTACTTCAGCTGTAGTTACGATCCCCTGTCGTTTTAACAATCAGTCCTTTCTCTTTTTTTTTTAACGATGTGTGTAGAGATTGGCTGCTATTCATGCAGATTAAACGACAGTAAAGAGTAGCACTTCTCAAACTGGGCAATACTGTAAAAATTTTAAATGGTAATTGAAGGCAAAGGGTGTAGTAGTAAGCAATAGATGTATATGTAAAGCTCCTTTTATTTTTGCTTTCTATCTAAATACAAATACAAAATTTACATATGCGCAGGCGTAGCTGTGTGGTAAGAAACTGGCTTCCCAACTACATGGCTCTGGGATCAATCCCACTGCATGGCACCTTGAGTAAATATCTTTAACTATAGCTCGGCCCGTCGTGGCGAAGTTTCGCTTGTCGTAGCACAAGTTTTCCGTCGATTTCCGTAAAAAACTTTTATTTTTTTACATAAGTAATGAGAGCGAAAGAGACTAAGAGGAAGCGATTTTATGACGAGGGAAGTTTGTCTTTGAAGTTACCGTCTAGGGGAAGCATTGATGTACATGTGTGTGTGTGTGTTTGATGGGGTGTGGGAGACAGTATGTTGTGTAAGTGAAGTGCTTCTGTTAGTGTGTGTGAAGAGACAGAGAGAGTAATGTGTGAAAGAGAGAGATAACTGAAATTTTTTACTCGGTGTATGTGTATATGTATGTCTGCATGTATGTGTGTGTGTATGTATCTATGTATGTGTGTGCATGTATGTATGGCCGATTCATCGTAATTACGATGAATCGGCCATACATACATACACACACACACACATACATACACACACATACTTACACATACATACACACACACACATACATGCAGACATACATATACACATACACCGAGTAAAAAATTTCAGTTATCTCTCTCTTTCACACATTACTCTCTCTGTCTCTTCACACACACTAACAGAAGCACTTCACTTACACAACATACTGTCTCCCACACCCCATCAAACACACACACACACATGTACATCAATGCTTCCCCTAGACGGTAACTTCAAAGACAAACTTCCCTCGTCATAAAATCGCTTCCTCTTAGTCTCTTTCGCTCTCATTACTTATGTAAAAAAATAAAAGTTTTTTACGGAAATCGACGGAAAACTTGTGCTACGACAAGCGAAACTTCGCCCTTTATATGTACCACGTCTTCGCGTTGTTGAGTTTTTTGTGTTTGTTCTTCTTTTTGGGGATTTACTATATATATATACACGCACACACACACACACTCATATATATGTGCGTGTGATTGTGTGTCTTTGCATCTATGTTTGTCCCCCTAACATCGCTTGACAACCGATGCTGGCTTGTTTACGACCCCGTAACTTAGCGGTTTGACAAAAGAGACCAATACAATAAGTACTAGGCTTACAAAGAATAAGTCCTGGGATCGAATTCTTCCACTAGAAAACCCTTTAAGGCGGTGCTCCATCATGGTCGCAGTCAAATAACCGAAACAAGTAAAAATAAAGAATAAAAGAATAGATGCAGATATGCTTGGTTTCGGATTTGGACAACTGCGCAGCGCCTTGGCACTGATGTGACAATATGGCCTGTGGATGGTCGTAGTAGATGGTTTTTGTTTGTCAACGATATAAAGCTTGAGAGGACCTCTCATATGGACTTGTGGTGTATTAGAATACTTGTATTTATATCGTTGACAGAGGAGAACCGTCTGCAAAAGCCACTATTTTAATGCACCACGGCTCCATAATAAGTCTGTTCAAGGTAAATAACACAATA
>NC_042998.1:167480913-167483413 GCF_006345805.1 Octopus sinensis
ATACAGAAACACTCACCCATGCATACAGAGCGATGAAATGCACGCGCATGTTATTTAGTTATATTTATACATTTATTGGAGAAAGAGCCGGTTTCCAACAACATTAGGGTGTCACTTGAGCATTCTTGTAGGCTTGTCTGTAGTGGTGACTGTTTGAGCTGATGAATGAAAATATGTTTCTTGAGCTGCATGTAGATATGACTAGAGAACACCCACGAATATTTAGCAGAAGATTTTATTATCGCACTTAAATACAAACTGCGTTGGCATTTTACAGGTAAGAACAGCAATAACTACATACCAGGAGTGAGATACTACTTGGAGTTTGAGGCAAACTATTGATACAGCAACATGCGATTTATCCAGCATAGCTAGAATCAATTGTGTCATATTCGTGGTGAAGGCGGTTCTTGGTCATCTACTCGAGCCGTTTGCGAGGGGGCTGTCTAGTGTGACAAGAATTGAAATATATGTCATTCGGCTGCCTTAGCTTTCTGCTATTAATTACTACTTGAAGGCGGCCTTCTATATAGCATAAGAAGATTCTAGAAGATTGACTCTGGTTGGTTGCTTGACTATGGAGGCGCAATGGCCCAGTGGCTAGGGCAGCGGACTCGCGGTCGGAAAATCGCGGTTTCGATTCCCAGACTGGGCGTTGTGTGTGTTTATTGAGCAAAAACACATAAAGTTCCACGAGGCTCCGGCAAGGGGAGGTGGTGGCGACCCCTGTTGCACTTTTTTGCCCCAGCTTTCTCTCAGTCTCTCTTCCTGTTTCTTGAGTAACGCTGCGATGGACTGGCGTCCCGTCCATCTGGGGGGAATACATACGCCACAGAAACCGGGAAACCAGGCCCATGAGCCTGGCTAGGCTTGAAAAGGGCGCATAAATAAAATAATAAGGTTGCTTGACTCTGGTAGGTTGCTTGATAGACGGATCATATGAAATTATGGTGGTTGGGTCGAGATGACTGACTGGTTATCCAGAGATTCGATTTCGAATCACCGCTACAAGGGTTTTTGTGCATGTTTGTAGCATGTATGCAAGTAATTGGAGTTAGTGCATGTACAGAGCTATATTTTTTGTTTTATTTATATATACTAATACATAAAGTTGCATATCTAGACACACACACACACACACACACACACACACATGTACCTCTATTGCTAAACTTTAGGAAGGCTTTACATATTTTGACAAATCCAATGATAGCTTGTATCTGTAATCTTCTTATTAACCTTGCTCTCTGAGGAACCTAATCTCTCACGATTAGTGCTGAGGCAGTTGTTACATATACTAGTGCCCTAATAATTACGGGTATAAATCTAAACTCGTAATCCGAGTAGAGTACCTTTAAATTTCTTAACAGTTTCACGTAGGTGTTTCTTTTATGCTGATCTTTAGCTATGTAGACATCCGCTGTGCATAGTTTCTCTTCTTTGTCTTAAATCAATATGTCTGGGTCTATTGCATTTTATTGAAGTTTTCACAGGGATATTCCTCTAGTACTCCTTCATATTATGAGTGTAGGAGTGGCTGTGTGGTAAGTAGCTTGTTTATCAACCACATGGCTCCGCGTTCAGTCCCACTACGTGGCACCTTGGGCAATTGTCTTCTACTATAATCTCGGGCCGATCAGATCCTTGTGAGTAGATTTGTAACGGAAACTGACAGAAGCCCGTCGTATATATATGTTTGTGTGTTTGTGTGTGTGTGTGCGTGTATGCGTGTGTGTATGTTTGTGTGTCTGCGTTCCCCCACCCACCCACCATCGCTTGACAACCGATGCTGGTGTGTTCACATCCTCGTAACATAGCGGTTCGGCAAGAGAGGTCGATAGAATAAGTACTAGGTTTACAAAGAATAAGTTCTGGGGTCGATTTGTTCGACTAAAGGCGGTGCATCCAAATGACTGAAGCAAATAAAAGGGATCTTTTCGGTTTGAACGGCAGTTTTTTAAAAATAATTTCTATGTAACTAAACACTTTTAAACTTCGTATACTGGTAGAATCTGTTTATAAAACATCTTTTTCTCTTGGCTTTCTTGAGAAAATTCTGTAGCTTGTAAGATATTTGTAAGATATTTTCTTCAATTTTGGAAATTTCAACCAATCAATGACGTCTATTGAGGTGAAAACATTATCTGCCGTAAAATTTTCTGGCGGTGAAATATGAAAATGTTCCTCGTTTAAGAAACAGATTGGGTTTATTTACATTTCTGAAGAAAAAAAGATACCCTTCTCCCTACCTCTAATCCTAACCCAACCCCTAACCCTAACTCTAACCTTAACCCTAAAACAGATTGAAATGCAATAGATCGATACTATGGTATAATTATGGGTGGACACTAAAGAGGGAACGGTTTTGTTATCTACCTCTGTTTACGAGTGACCTCTCAGTTTATGGCCACAGGGTATCTTTTTTCTCATGAAAAACAGGGACATTTTTGTATGACGCCGCCATAAAATGTTTCGGCAGAAATCGTTTTCACCTTAATAG
>NC_042998.1:167485913-167520913 GCF_006345805.1 Octopus sinensis
TAGTTTACATTCATTTAAGCTTTTTTACTAGCTATAAGTATATACGGATGTGTTAATGTGTGTGGCTGTGTGTGTGTTTTCTTGTGTGGGCTTGTAATGTTTGTAATATTAATTTGGCACAGTCGTAAGAGCATCGGACTGGCTGCCGAGTAATGTTTGATCCGGCTCTCTGCAACCGGGTTCAAATTTCGCCTAGTTATATTTTCCTTTTGGGGTCGATAAATAAAATGCCAGTCTATTTTATCGTCGGGCGACATGTGTTGCAACCACTGTCTTTCTTTTTTTCCCCATCTGTGCGTTTTAAGACCAAATTCTGCATCTTATCTCGCAAGGAAAAAGAAAATAATTTTAAACTAAATATTGCTGTTTGAAAAACAGAGAAAAGTGATATTGGAAGGGCGGAGAAGCGTGCCGCGGAATTTGCATAAAGTTTGAGCTAGAGGAGAAAAACATATACTGCATAGTTGATCAAGCTTCGCTAGATTGAAGTATGTAGTTTTATATTTAAACTGATAATTAACATAGTCTCTAATTTGGCACTATGCCAGAAAACCTGAGGAAAGGGATCTAGCCAATTGCATCGATCTCAGTACTGTGTCGATACTTTATTTAATCAAATCCAAAAGGATGAAAGGTAAAGCTGACTTCGGCGGTATTTGAACTCTGAATATGAATAGCCGAATGATAATTGTTTTTACTTTAGAGACAAAAGCCCAAATTTTAAAGGGTGAGAGTTAGTCGTTACTGTTGACTCCAGTACTTGACTGGTATTTCATCTTATCGACCTCGGAGGCATGAAGGCAAAGTTGACCTCAGCGGAGTTTGAACTTTGACGAAATTCCGCAAATCATCCCTGTCTGGTTCGCTATCATTCTGCGTATCCATCACCCTTATCTTGGTATTTATAATAATAATCAGAGAAGTATGGATTAGAATTGATAGGGTGCCTCACAAAATGACTTCCATTATCTCTTCAGGCTGTTTACGTTCTGCGTTCAAATCCCGCCGAGATTAAATTTGCATAATTTAACCTGGGTGGCCAGTAAAATAATGTACCTGTGATGTAATTGGACAGATGGTATCAACTAAGTACGTTCCCGCAAAATTGCTAGTTTTGTGCCTAAATTGGAAAGGTTATAAATAGCAAAATACAACGAAAAGTAAAATGAAAAAGAAATAACATTGGACGGGAACTCGGTTGCGCAGTTATAAATTATATTCCAAGCCACCATTAGCTTTAGTCATTAATCCAGTTTAGGTTCGTGATATATGACTTAATACATACGCCAGGACAAAGTTATGAACGTCATCCAGTTTGCTTCTGTTCTATGCATCCTCTAAAAGAAAAGACAAAAAATGAACTGTGTATTATTATACAAATATAGTTTAATAAAGCAAAGGAGGAAGTGAGGTATCATATCTTATAAAACCAACGTAGTTGTCTGTCTGCGTTTTGCTGACAGCTACAATTGTTCAGGCGGTGTCTTTTCATAGACATGGCGCCTTAACGCAAAGCCACTCGTTTTCCACAATCCTTAAATATAACAATCATTCAATTATTTAATAAGTGGTCAATGAATTATTTCTGCATTCAGGAGAGATTATTCAAAGTAGATACTTCTATGTTTAATCCAAGTTTGGACATAAGAGAAAATACGAGAAAGTCCCAAGAGAAGTACGTCGGACGAAAACTGCATTTTTTGGTAAATATTTGATAGAAATAGTGTAATTTATGGAGTGGTATTTAAGGCAAGACTAAATACATTAGGGGTAAGAATTTGATAATTAATTTCTGTATGAAAGTGTTTACTAGAATATATTGGTTCTAGGTTTTATTTCTCTCACTAAATCAGTCGGTTTTTAAACTAAATTTCAATATACAAATTTATTTTTAAAAACACATTATAAGTTAGCATTTATTTAATGTAAAAATAAAATAAAAATAGAAAAGAAACTTTAAACGGATATTTTTCTTTTAGAGCGAATTAAAATTGAGGTAGAGAAAGCAATGTTGGTGATGTATTCACTAGGCAGCTTTGTAATAATTTTATATCACATGATTAAATCTGAAGTACATTTCCAATGGTGGTTTTGTTCATATACGGAATTTGAAAGGACTTTTTTTCTATATGTCGGCTCAGGTTTGTGAAATCAAATCGTTTCAGTTACCGAACGTTTTTATACAAGTCTTCAATTAGAGTGCATCTGTACATTAGTATCAACCTTTGTTGGTAACGAGTAAGTCATACATACATACATACATACATACATACATACATACATACATACATACATACATACATGTATACATACATACATCATACATACATACATACATACATACTACATACATACATCATACATACATACATACATACATACATACATACATACATACGTACTCACTGACGTGCGTGTGTGTGTGTGTGTTGTGTGTGTATGTGTGTGCAAGTGTATTTTGATTTCGAATTTTCTAGAAAAGGTGGAAGTAGAAATAGATAACGCTTATGAATAATAAATAGCGTGTAAATATTTGGTTTAGAAAAAAAAACCCTTCGGTGGAAAAAGTAGCAGACTGTACGTAGAATACCCATCCTCTGTAAACATGATAAACGTTCTACCATTATACCAAAGGTATCCTTTGAATTTCTCCGTCCATTTCAGGTGTTTTGTTCTTACCAACGAGAATTGCATGTTGTTTACATCATAAGAATTTAGAAAACTTCAGAGACGTGAAACAAATCGATTTTAACGGTAGAACTCAAAATACACAAAGCTATAATAAATAAAAGATAGAAAAATTGAAGATTGGCCACACCACTTTTTTTTGTAAAGTTATTTTCAAAGTTTTTGGACTTTATCATTCTGTTTAATCTTCTTTCCCCTGAAATTTTAAAAGGGTTGTAGTATCTTTTTGTTTCGCTGCCTATCCTTTCTTATATTATACTTATAACAACCAAGCAATCAAATTACTCTTTTGGTTCCTCGAAAATGCTGTTCTTGGTGTACCTGCTTTGTTTTGACACGCAAGTCTGTGACGATAAGTGTGTATGATAATATATCAGAACTTCGGGCTAGCGATACTTCAAACACTAGTGTAAAATTATACATAACGCTCCCAACCCATTAATTATCATAGATACCCTCAGCGTTGTTTAATCACCAGCATAACAGACGGTAGTTTTTTTAGTATGTCGTTCACAATGCTACTTTTCATCTTGTTTGAGAAAGATATAACAAATCTTTTGTGGGACTTGACTGAATCTAGTCAAATTGGAACGGACTGGATAATATTCAAGTGAGGTTGCTGTAGACAACGGATTCAGACATTCAAATATAATAATAAAAAAAAGGAAAGGTTGTACATACATCCATACATACTGAAACATACTTATATGCTTGATGGAGTAGCTGTATTGTCCCATTCTAACATTTTAACAAAGTGAGGTGAACTTGGAGTAGATAAAGACCTCGTGATTTTATATTTAAGGTTAAAATGAATGCTTGGAAAAATATCTTTTTGGCCTTTATGTGGAATGCAAAACTACATAGGCCGTCTCTTTTATTTAGCAGAGGATAAAATAATACATTATAAATGTGTACTGTATTATTATATTCCTCTCTTTCTCCCTTCCTTCTTTCTCTTCTTTCTTTTCTCACGTCCAGTTCCCTTTCTACTTTTTCTCTCTCTCTCACTGTACATAAATCTTCATACTCTCTAATAGCTTTTGTTTTTCATTGCCCCATTCTTTTCCCGTTATCAATTTTTGTTGTCTTTCTTCTTTCAGGTGACCGAGCAAAACTAGGGCTAGATTTTTTGTATTATTTATACACTTTAGATCTAGTTTGATGACATATAAAAACAAAGCAAAACAAATAGCGGTGACAAAGTGCATACTGGTGTATGTGCACATATATATATAACTGAATGCATTTGTATCCATGTATATTCATGCGGCAGTATGAGATTTTGTTACAAGATTTAATATATCTTCAATATCTTCTTTCCACACCCTACTTCATTTGCAACACCTTGCCTGTAAGTATAAATAAACCTATCACTCGCTAACACTCAGTCATTTATTCAAATAATTTTGACTAAATGACCAACGTAACAGTCTTATAAGCGAGTAACACAGTAAACACTTCTCCAACAAGCCTTGTGGCTTATAGTAAATAGCAAAATACAAGATGCTTAAAACTACATTCAGCAAATACATAAGGTGGGGGAATGTTTTAATAGCTAAGACATTTAGTTTCGTCCCTTAACATTCTGGGTTGAAATCCTATTCAACTAGACTTTACCTCGTATTTTTATGAATCGACTATACATCAGAAACAGATCATGAGAACGCCAGACGCATTTCGGATTCATGAGCCTTGTCAATGGCGTGTACATCAGACTACGTGCTTAGACGAGACTCGTCGCTTCCGATTTGTAGAAAAGCAGTGATTTTGTATATTTGGTGCGCCAGAATGTAATATATGTTTCAATTAATTCTTTTTATTTGCTCCAAGCGCTGCAATGCATCCTGCATAGGTTCTTGATAGAATTTTTAAAAAACGTGTTTTATAGATTTTTTTAAAAGGCTTTTAGTCAGGGTAAAAGGCAGTACCCATGACTCCTTAGAGGACTTCTGAAACAGGTGGGAAGAAAGGAAAGATCTATCCTCACACCAGAAACCCCTCCGAACACTTATAAATGAGTGGACATTGCTAAAATCATCCAAGATGCCAGGCGATAGGGTTAAACCAGGCAAAGGGTTAAGTCTACTACTCAAGAAGTCATGGCGAAAAGGTATGGAATAAATGCCGCCAGCATTCAGGCCAACGTTCTTTCAATTCCAATACATTCGCTGCTTTCTTCCAAGGAATCTAGTGCTCTTAGTTTAGTTTTTCCTTGGAGCTGGCCAGATTGGAGTAATCTCGAATATAACCAGCTGAAATTGCAAAGATAATCTGGAACTCGACTGAGGAAAGAAAACTCCGAATGACACGTCCTACACAAAATTCATATGTTTATTCTTGTCCGTCGTGGACGTGTCTGTAAGAGTCTATCAGGCACGCTATTGGCTGACTATGTGTACACATAACAAGACGTGACTGGTCGACGCAGCAGCTGCTAGTTGAGCAGCATTGTATAATTCTGCAGTTTTGAGTCGTGCTCACTTATAACGTTGTCACTTTACAGTCTTACAGTGTAAGCAACAGCAGTGTACGTTATCGGCTTTTCGTTATACATTGTTATTACTTGTCGTTATGGAAGGTGAAGACGTTTTTGTTCGAACTGAGGATGAAGGCCCTGTTGAGGAGGCTGCAACGGCTGTGAGTGAGGCAGAGGTTGCTCAGGTTGAGAGCCAGGAGTCACAGAACCCGTGGCCCCACGTGGAAGATAATTTATCCTTACGTCAAGGAATAAGAGGAACGCCAAAATCCTGTACTTCTGGTGCGTCATGTGCCAGCCTAAGGAAACCGCAATCAAAGGACAAGCGACGAGCCTCTACAATTTGATGTCACATGTCAAGAGGAAACACCCACCGCATGCCATCCAGTTTGAGGAGAGGATAAAGGCCGGCTCTTCCGTGGGAAGCACCAGACAATCTTCTGGTAGTAGTGTCAGCAGCCAGTCGTTGTAGCCATGTGCAAAGAAAGCACGCCAACACAGTATTGTCAATATGTGGTTAAGGAGTCTACGGTTCCTATGTTGTGTTTAAGGAGTCTTCAATTCCTATTTCTAACAATGCTGGTGCTCACTGCACCCATGTCACTCTTAGTGACGATGAATTATTTCCTTGTTGGTTTTAAATTGCTGCTAGCCACCTTGAGTATTATTATTATTATTATTATTATTATTATATTATTATTATTATTATTATTATTATTATATAATTTTAAGTTTTTAAATTTACAACTTCGTAGCATTTTTTAATTACAGATTGCTCAAGGATGTCCCCTGGGTGGCGACCACCACGATCAGCTGGGGATGACAATACACTGGCTGGATCCCAAAACGCACACGAGACAACACGCAGTCCTGGTCTGCTCTCGGTTCAGAGGACATCACGCATTTGATGTTCTCGCCCAGACTATGGTGAACACTCATGTTCCATCTGCAAGATAAGGTGATCAGGTCCACGACGAACAACGGCAAAAACTTTAAGACATTTGTGGAGTCTGGTAGAGAAGTTGAAATCTTGCCAGACATTCGTGAGGAAAGTTTTATAGATTTTTATGTATGTATGTATGTATGTATGTATGTATGTATGTATGTATGTATGTATGTATGTATGTATGTATGTATACTCTTTACTCTTTTACTTGTTTCAGTCATTTGACTGCGGCCATGCTGGAGCACCGCCTTTAGTCGAGCAAATCGACCCTAGGACTTATTCTTTGTAAGCCCAGTACTTATTCTATCGGTCTCTTTTGCCGAACCGCTAAGTGACGGGGACGTAAACACACCAGCATCGGTTGTCAAGCAATGCTAGGGGGACAAGCACAGACACACAAACATATACACACACATACATATATATATATATACATATATACGACAGGCTTCTTTTCAGTTTCCGTCTACCAAATCCACTCACAAGGCATTGGTCAGCCTGGGGCTATAGCAGAAGACACTTGCCCAAGATGTCACGCAGTGGGACTGAACCCGGAACCATGTGGTTGGTAAGCAAGCTACTTACCACACAGCCACTCCTGCGTATGTATGTATGTATATATGTATGTATGTATGTATGTATGCATGTATGTATGTGTGTATGCATGGATGTATGTATGTGTGTATACATGCATGTATATGTGTATACGTCTGTATATGTATATGCTTGTGTATGTATTCGTTGATATACTTTATTATTCACTGAAGTGTATGTTGAATGACTTACATGCGGCTTTGTTATCCTTTATATTTCCTTGTTTCATTAATGGCCACATCAGAAGCAATGATAAAATATTTTCAGCGTTGTTTATTTGTCTTTGAGATTGCATGGTGAATGTCTCTCTCCGACAGTTTAAAATGTAATATTCACTCTGTAAAGTAGCGATAATAAACATGTTGGATACAAAAATAAACACTAACCATTCAATTAGTTATGTAGCGAGGAAGTAACTAGTTTCCCAACATCAACAAAATTCGACACAACACAACAATAACTGTTACAACAGCAGAAAATACGAAAAATAGAAATGACACAACACCAACATCAATCTCTACAAGTACTGTAGTAGTAGTAGTAGTAGTAGTAGTAGTAGTAGTAGTAGTGGTAGTGGTAGTGGTGGTGGTGGTGGTGGTGGTGGTCGTCGTCGTCGTCGTCGTCGTCGTAGTAGTAGTGTGACTAAAACGGTGAAACTAATGGACAAAGATAATTCGGTGTTTATTACAGAACAACATACGTCTTTGTTCCTGCTATTAATTTGGCTTTTGTTGCAGAAGGTGCTAATGGTAGTGGTGTTGTGGATGCCATCGTTATTACCAAAGTCAGTATCGACTTCGTTATCGTTATTTCTGATTGCTATAAATACATCATGTAAGCATTTTTTTTTTTTTACTTTTCTCCGTCTTTTTTCGTTACAAAACAAATAAATAAATAACTAAAGGGGGAAAGTACTGTTATAATAATCTACAGCCCGTGTCAGAGGTGACATGTGAAACCTTACAGGCTAAAACTAAACCTATTTTGATTAATTTCTTCCAGATGGCATTACCTGCAACGTATTCCATTTCCGGTGTTTTTTACTTGGCATCACTGCACTGTATAAAAGAAAACAGAAACGAAGGAAAAAGTAAGAAAGGAAAAAAGAAAGAAAGAAAAAATAAACACAACAAACAAAAATGAAAAGTGTATTGTTACTCAAATTCGTTTCTTGGGCTTTTATAAATAAGCAGCCGAGGAAGTGAAGTACTACATCCATGTAGTATATTTTCCGGTATACGAGTCGAATTTTTCAAACCAAAATCTACATTAAAAAAAGGTAGGTTGACTTATATACATTAAGACGATTTTAGAGGACCAAAAATTTCATTATCTTTTCATTTGGAAAGATAATGACAACATTTGAATATTTACACTGCAAGTTTACACTATATGAGTCGATTCGTATGCTGGAAAATACGGTAAATGTAAGTGATGAATTTAGAATAATACAGATAAACATTTATGATCCGGAGGGGCAACAATTTGATCGTCTGTGTATAGAGTTGAAACTTGTTCAGTCTGCACTCATACGAGTAAGACGCTTTTGTTTTATTGATTTCGTACATAAGTTACTAGCGAGATATGTCGTTGGAAAGTGAAAGAGATTATATAACATATCTTTCGCACGGATATTAGAGGTGGCAATGAGGTGGATTAGTTTACTGTTGGAATAGAGAATGGGTCGCAGATTAGACTCGTTGGTAGATGATATTATGCTCATGCTGTTGAATGGGCATTATTGACTCGACATTATTAACTTAACTTGGGGCCGACGGTATCGACATATACCCCTCCCTTCGAAATTTCTGGCCTTCATCATCATCCATCAGCCAAGTGCCCTCTCTGTGTCAAGACTTTCTTGTTCCCTGTCTTGTGCTGCATGCATACAATCAACCAGGCTCTTGTTTCCAGTCCATTCTTTGAGGTTGTCATTCCACAAACATCTTTGACGATTTTTTGCTTCTCCTCCATACTTTTTGTCAAGATGGTCTTGGGGGTTAGAGTGGTAGAATATTAAAGTGTCGGACAAAATATCTTAGGGTATTTGTTCTGGCTCTTTAAGTTCTGATTTCAAATCCTACGGTGGGCAACTTTTCTCACTTTAGGGGTTGATAAAATAAAGTACCAGTGCAACACTAAGGTTTGATATAATTGAGTATACACTTCTTCTACTTAAATATTTACACGTGAATTAACTGCTAAGATTTTAATTTGAATTAGGCTGGACGTTATAAACTTCTGTTTGAAACTGAAATTAGAATATGATATGGGCAATGGTTTCATCAACTATTTTGCAAGTGCGGCACAGCGGAGACACTTTCTCATTCCTCAGGTTGACCCTCTAGTTCGTGACCAGAGCTTGGTCTTGTACTGCCAGTATAGTGCTCTCAGTCTCTTTTGTTAGGGTTCCTTTCATCAGCCAATCCCACCTATTTTTCGAGCAACTTCTGTTGTGGCTACATGGAATTGATTGTGTAGTCCATTCATGCATAGTTCTTCTTCATGTCTTTTTTGTACTTCTTCCTTTGTTTTCCCTTTTTCTCGACTGCCAATACTCCCTCGTTCCTAACTGTCACCAGCAAAATTTCCTACTTTGGGCTAAGTATCTCTTCAAACTCTTGAGTTCGATACGCACACCGTCTTCTACACTTATCAGTCCCCTTCCTCCATTTGCTCTCTTCATGTATAGGCGATCAGTGTCCGCACGTGAATGATGAACTCCGTGCGTCGTTGGGAGCTTTCTTGACTTCCTGTCCATCTCCTTTAGCTCCTCCTCTGTCCACTTCAGGATTCCAGCGCCATACCGAACTGCTGCGACTGCGCGTGAGTTTATTGCTGAAATTATGTTTCTGGCATTCAGCTTTGAAGCCAATATTTTTCTCACTCGCCGCAGGTACTCACTTTTTGTCTTTTCCTTCCTTCTTCGTCTTCTTCTTCTTCTTCTTCTTTATCTTCTTCTTCTTCTTCTTCTTCTTCTTCTTCTTCTTCTTCTTCTTCTTCTTCTTCTTCCTCCTCCTCATCCTTCTTCTTCTTCTTCTTCTTCCTCCTCCTCCTCCTCCTCCTTCTTCTTCTTCTTCTTCTTCTTCTTCTTCTCATCATTATTATTATGAAAGGCGCCAAACTGGCAGAATCGTTAGCACGCCGGGCAAAATGCTTAGCGGCATTTCGTCCGTTTTTACGTTCTGAAGTCAATTTCCGCCGAAGTCAACTTTGCCTTTCATCCTTTCGCAGTTGATGATAAAATAAGTACCAGCTGAGCACTGGGATAGATACAATGGATTAGCCCCCTTTCTCAAAATTTTAGGCCTTCTGCCTATAATAGAATATATTACAATATCATACGTTTACATATATTATTCTTCATACATTGTTGTATTTCGGGGTGGTAATTTTTTTTTATGGCCAAATAAGCACACGCACTAAATATTCGTTCTTGTATCTTATTGTATACAATTAAGTAATATGTACAATTTATCTAATTGTAGTACAGTAAATAATAGGCGTAGCTGTGTGGTAAGAAGCTAACCTCCCAACCACATGGTTCCGGATTCAGTCCGAGTGCGTGGCACCTTGGACAAGTTTCTTCTACTATAGCCTCAGACCGATCAAGGCCTTGTGACTGCATTTGGTAGACGGAAACTGGAAGAAGCCCGTTGCATGTGTATATATTTGTGTGTATGTGTGAGTGTGTGTGTGTGTCCGTCCGCCTTCGCTTGACAACTGATGCTGGTGTGTTTATGTCCCCGTAACTTAGCGGTTCGGCAAAAAAGCCCAATAGAGTAAGTACTAGACTTACAAAGAATAAGTCCAGGGGTCGATTTCGTCGACTGACACCCTTTAAGGCGGTGCTCCATCATGGCCGCTGTCAGATGACTGAAACAAATAAAAGAATAAAAGAATTAGATAAATTGTACATATTAGATAAATAATTGAAAGGCTAACTGTTCATTGCTGGGTGTTGAAATATACACAACTTTGTCATTAATTTTCAGCAAGAAACCAATCAATGGCAGAATCAGCGGCTCACCAGACAAAACGTGTAATGGTTTAATTATGTTTTCAAACGCATTAAATTCAAGGGCAGAGATCTGGGACAGAGAACTGGGGAAGATCTCTCATCTGTCCTTGCATCTAAGTAAGGAATTTTAATCAGGAATACATTTGTCTAAGTCAAACATTCCAATCAAAGCACCCTGAAGTCTGGTAAGTTATCTATATTGGGAGAAGGCGCGTGGCTTGTTGGCTAGGGTATTTGGCTCACTAGCGTAAGGCCGTGAGTTCGATTTCCCGTCACGCGTCTTGAGCAAGAAGCTTTATTTCTCGTTCCTCCAGTCCATTCAGCTGGCAAACATGAGTTGTACCCGTAATTTAAAGAGCCAAACTTCTTACACTCTATGTTACACTGAATCTTCCTTAGAACTGCGTTAAAGATACGCGTGGCAGGGAAGTGTCACTTACACGTTAATTTTACGACCAGACTGTTAGGTTGATCGTATCAACTGGATCATTCGTCGTTGTAACCGACGGAGAGCCAGGCCATCTACTGCGGATACAATAAATTTCTTTTGATCGTTTCAATATTTTATTAAATATGTTTTCCAGATATATATCTTGCATCTAGCGGGAGTTAAAAGAAAAAAGTTTAATTCTCGCTACTAGTCTATCAAGTTAAACAAAATACATATGTAGTTGTTGTGTTAGACTTCTAAAATGACAGTGGTATTCATATTTTATTGGAGGCGGATGAAAATAAAAATAGAAATAATGGTAATAACATGTCAGAAAGTCGATGTGGTTGGTAACAAGAACAACATAAATAAGAACGCAAACAAAAGAAAACAATAATATAATAACAAATGTACCAGAAATATTTAATAGTGAAATTGCGAGAAAACTGTGATTAGACATAATGCCAGTTACTGGACGAAACAGAAGAAAACTTTCTCGACCAAGCACAATCGTGTAGGCAACTGTATTTTTAAAATATGCGGTGACAATGAAATTCTCACGTTCAAGCAGAGAAATAAAGCGGAAAGGCTTGTGAGGTGCTTACATCGTAGTGTATAAAAGAAAGACATTCAGGAACGGTGAAATAGAGTCACAAAAATATTCCGTACAAATGTGGATGGCCTTGTGTGGTATTTATATGGTACGGTATGAAAAAGGATATGGAACAGGGAAAGTGATCTGAATAAGGAAGGACAACGTAAAAATATATACTAGGCTGTTCTATATGTCTGGGACTGGTTCTACTTAATGTAACATCTATGTGGTGTTGAGATGTGAGGATGTAAAAGCACATGAAGTAAACGTGTGTGGTGGTTGTGATAAAGAACTTAGTTTTATTCTCTTTAAATGTGTGTATCTGTAAGACAAAAAGCGCAAGAAAATTGGAGTTAAGGGTGAAAAGAAGTAAACTGAAATGTTTGAAGGTACGTGAAAACATTTCGTCTCCATTGACAACAAATAATTACAAAATTAACAACAAGCAACTACAACAATCACAGTCGCTACAACCATTATTACACCAGGAACAGTAACAACATTAAGCTGAAAAGTATTTGTCCAACCAACAATAGGTGCAAGAAAATTGGAGTTATGGGTGAAAAGTAGAAAACTGAAATATCTGAAAGCACTTGAAGACATTTTGTCTCCATTGACAACAAACAATTACAAAATGAACAACTGAAACAACAGAAGCAACTACGGTAGCAACAGTTGGTACAACCATCATTACACCAGGAACAGCAACAAAATTAAGCTGAAAAGTATTGGACCAACCTACAATGCAAAAAAACTGCATTGGAAAACAAAATGAGAGGAGAAAACATGTCAATAAATACTTCAAGAAGTTACTGAAGACGAACAAAAATACAGCACAACGTCATCCGGAGATCTCAGTTGTGTGCATTAAATAACTAGGATAGCCTGAAGTATTTTCGAGTTCTTGGCATAAAACTGTCTCATTCCGAAATAGTTTTATAACTGGAAAATTTACTGCATTTAATTGTTGAAAATTGCATAACGATCGATTGAATGATTATGTTATTGATGATTTTGTCTTCAATGCAACTTCAACTGCTGCTGTTTTCTTGCATTTACGAAGATGATTCTTTGTAATTTACAACTTATAAAATAATTCTTTCTGCTACAGTTGGTGCCCATAAACCATATAAATTTCAACGGTGAAAGACAATATTTCAACTGGTCTGAAGTTACACAGGAGCGCGCGCACAACACGCACGCACACACACACACGCGCGCACACACACATGCACACACACACGTATGAAGTATGTATATAAATATGTAGAAAATTAATTTTGTTTACAGATCCATGCTTGCAATCCAGTATAACGTCCTGATGTATTTGAGACATTGTCATATGATTGGATGTACCCGTTTGGTATCGAAATATTGTTTTCTTGCTGGGACCCTATATACTGCCAGCTAAATTCTTCGTCTCTCGGGGGAAGATGGAGATGAATTTAAGAAAACGTTCCGCCAGTGTACTTTCAGGAATTTTCGGGAAATTAAATATTACTTGATTAATATGTGCGTTATCCAGAATATTGACACGTATTGAAAAATATGAGATATTGATTTTTGGATGTTGACATTTTTATTGGATCTACTATTACTGTATCTTTTGTATATGACAGTCGTGGATATATCAGAAGGTGATATTAAATCTCATTAGCATTCTTAGTTAACGTTACGAAATCCTATGATTCTTCAAATACTTCCGTAAGTGAAGCTTCAGTATCTGCAAATGAAGGGTTCAAATGAAAAATTCCATGCAAGAGTAGAATAAATGTTGATAGTGTATCCAGATTAGAAGCAGCAGGAGTTGAACAGGAATGAACCAAACCTATAAAGTTTGCTGTCTTCATTTTTCTTTACAGAGTTTTTCTTGTTTTGTGTTTCACTAAGATATATCCGTTCCATTCCTGTTAAAAAATTACAAAATCCTATTTTGCAAAAATTACAAAAGCACATTCTGAAAATGATTCAAAACTACGGACACAACAATGAACGATGTATGAAATTAAGCGATGAAATACGAGATCAAATTCTGCATCAAGCTTTTCAAAAACGTAAAGAAATATTCAATGTAAATTATTATAGATATTAATTTACCGGAAATGGGTTTTATGAAACAAACAGTTAAGTGTATACGATTAGGCTTAGTTTTCTGTACGATAGAGTATGATGACATGTTTATCCTACAATTAGCTATATTCTATGAACTGTTTAACAGTTCATGCAGCTTGTAACATCTCTTGATCATTGTATTACACGTATATAAAACTGCATATTAAACGTGGAAACGCAAAGAAATAGTAGAGTGATGGACTGTGGCTGTACCAATTGTGTCAAATGACGAGCATGAAGAGTTTCCGACTACATAAATCAATTACACACTAGATAGCGTAGTTTTAACATGTATTTTGCTTCTAAAAAGGCAGCGATTTCCCATCAACCCTACTGCTATCTAATAATATAAACCCGAAACAACTCTCTCTAACTACAGGAAATTGTAACCAAGTATTCTCCAGATTCTTCGTTGCTGTCTTCAAATTGGTTATTTCAAGATAAATTAATACGGAAAATAATATAAAAGGGAAGAATAGGGAAGATCTCGGTTAGAATGCCGGTAGACGGGTGACATTTCATAGAACAGAAAATTCTCTCCCAATACATGCAGACATCATAGGACGATAGAAGTTAACTCTCAGCACATAAAAGGAGGCCTTGATGACTGTACAAATATATGATTCTTACATACCTTCAACATCTTTATGCAAAACCGGTGAACAACAAACATAATGCGGAAAATGCATGACTTGACCGTGTACAGAATAATGATATCCAACGTGGTCATAATACCTCACATTTCTGAAAAGATTCAATATAGTCAGCTTTAAATTTCCTTCCACATTTAGGATGCATTATAACAAAAGAAATAAAAGCGAATACAGTAAAAGTCATCGTGTTATTCAAAGGTTAAACTTGTTTCAGTCATTGGACTGCAGCCATGCTGGGGCACCGTCTTGAAGTGTTTTAACGGTATTTCGTCCGACTCTATGCTCTGAGTTCAACCTTCGCTAAAGTCGACTTTGCTTTTATCCTCCCAGGGTCGCTAAATAAGTACCAGTTGAGCACTGGGGTTGATGTAACCGACTTACCCCATCCAGGATTTGGTGGTCTTATGCTAAAATTTGAAATCAATATATAATTTCATCAAATAGTTCATATTTGTTTAAATTTAATTTCTCGTTTCATTTTAAGGCCTCAGCAATAAATATTTCCTGCAGCACTGGGAGGAATGTTTTCACCAGTACACTTCCAGCTACCTCAAAATATCTGGTTTTGTGTCTTCACCAGGAATCAATATATTATAGTGAGTCATTTTTATCTTGTGTTATATTCCTAAACACCCGTATTTCAGAGCAACTCACCTCCGTTTCTGAGATTACCACATTGTATCCTAGCTGCATGCAATACCCAGAATTTGTAATCAATTTATCTTCCTTAACTCCCGTTTATAATCTGTGGGAGTTTGATTAAAAAGTCGTAGATAATTAGGTGGAACCCTGACTCTTTTCGAGTCAGGGTTCCACCTAATTATCTGCGACTTAAGTATTTTTATCGTTTTACTTTTCTTTATTTATGTATAAATTTTTTATTTATCTTATATGTAGTTCATGAGCAATACGATCGACAGCGTACACAAGTAACAATTACTGCAAACATGTCAGACACTCCCATTAAGAAAACGTGTGTTAAATGCATTTTCACTTACATCACATAAACACAGCAGAATGTCACTATATTCTCATCTGATCTAACTTCCAGTCAAAGAGATTCACTTTCTTCGCTGCATGATATCTCTGGCGTACACATGCGCGCAAAAACAAGGGAGCTCGCTTTCTTCGCTGCATGACACCTCTGACGTAGACATGCGCACAACAACAAGAGAGCTTTTAAGATACATATTCTTCTTGGACATGTCTCACGCTCCTACAATCCAGCTATTTAAGGAGGCAAGACTTTGTAACGAGCATCTTAGTGGAAATTTGGGTTTAGGATCTGCATTTAGCACCAATATACTTTTCTTGGTAAATTTCACAAGCCAGTTTTACTTAAAAAGGCCGATTGGATCAAACGTGGAAACATTAAGTGGATTAGTTCTGAGATTATGTGTATGTATAATTGTCCCACTCAGCCTAAATCACGATCCAACATAAAAGCCTGTACGTTGTCTCTCAACCTGTTATATATAACAATTAAATCTGTTAAAGCACATTCTAATAACTTTAAAAGAGTCGCATTAAATAATATGAAACATGTGGCACTCCGCGTAGGAAAGGAGGTGAGTTGCTCTAAAGTGAAGGTAGCTGCGGTGGTAGCAAGAGTATGGATGAACCCAGACAAACAGATAGGTTTGCAACTTGGCACATGGAGAAGCAAAACCATGTCGGTCAGTGTTTCTTAAGGACTAAAACTCTTGGTTAAGAGCTGGATTCTGGATATGCTGAACAGATCATGATAAATCTGATAGCCAGTAAGTTTCGACTGAACAAGCACGTAGAAAGCGCCTCTGTCAATCTCCGCATATCTCGAACATTCGTACAAACTCAGCTTTCAGCATAGCTGTGTCTGAAGAATTTGGCCAGTACGATGCAAAGTCTTCTGCCTCGATAGCACTCTGAGGTCAAGAATTCTTGGAAAGGCAACACTTCGTCAACTAGCATCATGATATTGGATTCACATCATACTAATGAGTGCAGAAAAACATATTCCTTAATCTGAATAAATCTCTCTAGTTATCTCTACTGCAAAACACTACTGGATGTTTCTGCATGATTTTAAATTCTGGTGGAAAATATAGTTTGGTTTACTGCAAGCATATAATCTTTTCTACTCTAGGCACAAGGCCCGAAATTTTTTTTGTGGAGGGAAGGGAATTGATTAAATCGACCCCAATACGCAACTGGTACTTAATTTATCGATCTCGAAAAGTTGAAAGGCAAAGTCGACCTCGGCGGAATTTGAACTCAGAACGTAAAGACAGACGAAATACTGCTAAGCCCGGCGGACTAACGCTTCTGTCTACTTGCCGCCTTACTGCAAGCATATAATAAACCACTAATTTTCTGAACAGCGCATAATATTATCCTTCATTCAGTTTTAGAAAACATTTTTTTGAAAAGAGCTGAATAGTGGAACAAAAGGCAGTGATTCAAGTTTAATGTATTTTGCCTCTAATATTCACGGCTGCTTTCATTGGTTGCTTTATTTCATCTCATTTTATTTTCGTTTATTGGTTCTACCGTTATTCATCGTGTTTTACGGCCATCTCATCATGATTTATTTAGATCTCTTACTAATTTTTTATTATCATCTTTAACATACTATCTTAGTTATGAATGCATTTTTTACTGCATTAAAGCGATCTCGTTTTCTTCAAACCTTTTGACTAAGTGATTTCGAGTTAGCTAAAATGCAGGGAGAAGTATATTGTATTTTCCAGCATACAAGTCGACATAGTATATAGTGTAAAAACGTTGTGTAAGCATTCAAACTTCGTTACTGTCTTTCCAAATCCTGATGTATTTCACATGAAATTTTTGGTCTTCCAAAATCAACTTGTATAAGTCGACCTACCTTCATTTGGCTGAAATTTTTGATCTGAGAAATTCGACTTGTACGCGAGAAAAGACAATATCTGAAAGAAAAGTCTTTGAGTCACATCTAATCGTTCGACCGACACAGACGATTTGGAGCTTGACAAAAACAACAATCAGACAAAATTATTGATCGATTTTTCAACATCTGAAAACATTACGATACAACTTTTGTTGTGCATCATTTCAGGGATTTTATTAGAGTTGATGATAGATATTCTTTCAAAGAACTGGCAGTTAGATCTTGTCATTACATATGTATTACAGACAAAAGGAAAACAGCTTATGTGAGTCGTCTGTTTCATTAAGTCTCGTACCTTTAGGCTGTTTTAAACTATACATGTGTTACATCTCAAACACAGCAGATATTAATGTTTAACAAGTGTTAGCTACATCAAACAAGTTTTAACTCTCCATGTCTTGTACCCACACACATTCACATTTCACTATAAAGCTTTCCACATATTTGGTACCCACGTTTCATGCCCTTTCTTTTTTTCTTTTTTCGGCGAAGGAACAGTGTCTTTCATTGGTAGGTCTGGTAGAAACATTGAAAGACAAACGGAGAAACTTTTGGTTTGTTACATAATGAAATACATTCAACGAAGGCTAGATAAGATAGTTTAGAAAAAATATTTAAACAAATATGAAAATTAGAAAAAAATTTTAAAGGAAAAAAAACATACTCAAAAAATCTTTGTAATTATAAAATAAGTGAAGAAGAGAATAGCGAAGAAAGAAGGGAATCAACACATAGACAAATACAGAGAAACACAGGAGGAAAATAACTTTTTTAAATAATGTAATGCTTAGTAAAAAAAAAATAATGGTTCTTAGATGTAAATATGTGTGATTGTGTAAGCGCGTGTGTGAATGCATATACATACACGTGTGTGTATGTGTGTATGTGTGCGCGCATGGGTGTGTTAGTATATGTGCGTGTGTGTGTGTGTCCATATGTGTGTGTGCGTGTGTGAGCGTGCGTATTAAATGTATATAAAACAAGCCGCATGTATATATTAATTTTTTCACAGAGGCAAATCATTAATCTTTCCCAGCTGTGTGGATGTTAAATAATAACAAAAAATTATAAATACTAAATATGTTAACAATATATCAACTAACTCGTATCCTCCGCATCTTTCTTCGCCTATCACAACACTTGCTCCACATTTCGTTTCTATTTTATCTCTTTTATATATCGCAAGCATCTCTCTATCTCTGTAGCTATCACGTTCCCTCACTATCGTTCTTCTATGTTATTTGTAATGTCGACTAATTTATGACAACAAAGTAACTTTAATTCAAAAATCTTTAGAAATGGAAAGTAAAGAAATTAACGGAAGGAAGAAGGACGGCAAAGAAGACAAAAAAACAGAAGACAGAGGAAAAGAAAGAAAGAAAGAAAGAAAGAAGACAGACAGACAGACAGACAGACAGACAGACAGAAAGAAAGAAAGAAAGAAAGAAAGAAAGAAAGAAAGAAAGAAAGAAAGAAAGAAAGAAAGAAAGAAAGAAAGAAAGAAAGAAAGAAAGAAAGAAAGAAAGAAAGAAAGAAAGAAAGAAAGAAATTATGGCAATAAAGAAATATACTAGATAAGAGAAACAAATATAAAATAAAAGCAAGATAGGCGCAGGAGTGGGTGTGTGACAAGAAGCTTGATTCCCAACCACGTAGTTCCAGGTTCAGTCCCACTGCGTGGCACGTTGGGTAACTGTCTTCTACTCGGGCCGACCAAAGTCTTGTGAGTGGATTTGGTAAACGGAAACAGGAAGAAGTCCGTCGTATATCTATATCTATCTATCTATCTATCTATCTATCTATCTATCTATCTATCTATCTATCTATCTATCTATCTATCTGTCTGTCTGTCTGTCTGTCTGTCTGTCTCTCTCTGTGTCTCTCTGTCTCTCTCTCTCTCTCTGTATATATATATATATATATATATATATATATATATATATATATATGTGGTGTGTGTGTGTGTGTGTGTGTGTGTGTGTGTGTGTGTGCGTGTGTTGTTCAAACGATGAATAGCGTTGCGTAAACCATGGTCCGTTTTGATCTCTTACTTTATTATCATCTTATAATCATCTCATAATAATGACTTTTATGACTCGTATTACTACCTCAGTCAATCTAAATGTATATATTTGTCGTTACATGTCATAAATAGCCTTTTTTTATTTGCAATGTGCATTTTCGTTGATTTTTCATATTTTACCCTTACATTTCCACGTGTATTTTACATTTTCTTTTCGTAACATATTTCTACTATATATATATATATATATATATATATATATATATATATATATAGCATTAATAAATCTCCGAACGAGATGTAAACAGTAACCGCTCGACAACGTAAAGTGTACTAGCCATCTGAATGTGGCTAGCCACTGGGGGTGGGTGTTACTGACGCTTTTAGCCCCAGGAGATCGACGTCTCCAGCTGGCCTTAGACACAATTTTTGTGCCCTTATGATATTTGCAAAGGGAGGTCATCCTCCCTTGAAAACCTAAGTGACGAGAGGCAAAAACCTTGAAACTATAGTCCGTATGTATCACTTAGGTTTTCGAGGGAGGATGACCTCCCTTTGCAAATATCATAAGGGCACAGAAATTGTGTCTAAGGCCAGCTGGAGACGTCGATCTCCTGGGGCTAAAAGCGTCAGTAACACCCACCCCCAGTGGCTAGCCACATTCAGATGGCTAGTACACTTTACGTTATATATAATATATATATATATATTATATATATATATATATATATATATATATATGCATATATGTATTTGTGTGTTTGTCAGACCTCCAACATCGCTGACAACCGATGTTGGTGTGTTTACGTCCTCGTAACTTAGCGGTTCAGCAAAAGATACCGATAGAATAAGTACTAGGCTTACAACAACTAATTTCTGGGGTCGATTTGTTCGACTAAAGGCGGTGCTCCAGCATGGCCGCAGTCAGATGACTGAAACAAACAAACGATTATAAAAAAATGAAAGAAAGGAAACGAGAAAGGGAGAAATAATCCTTTCTATTACAGGCACGAGACCTGAAATTTGGAGGGAGGAGGCGAATCAATTTCCTTGTCCCCGGTGCTCAACTGGTAGGTATTTTATCGCCCCCTAAAGCGGCGAGCTGGCAGAATCGTTAGCACGTCGGGCGAAATGCTTAGCTGTATTTCGGCTGCCGTTACGTTGTGAGTTCAAATTCCGCCGAGGTCGACTTTGCCTTTCATCTTTTCGGGGTCGATAAATTAAGTACCAGTTAAACACTGGAGTCGATATAATTGACTTAATACCTATGTCTGTCCATGTTTGTTCCCTCTATGTTTAGCCCCTTGTGGGTAATAAAGAAATAGGTATTTTATCGCCCCCTTTAGAATGAAAGGAAAAGTCAACCTCGGCGGAATTTGAACTTAGAACTAACAAAAAAGAAAAAAAAAAACAGAGAGAAAGTCGAAAAAATGCTTTTGGGGATTTATGTGCAGTGTGCTAATGAATCTGCCATTTCACCGTTTTAAGAGAAAGGAAGAAATAATAGAAAGAAATATGAACGAATAATAGAAAGACTGATAAAAAAAAGAAAAGGCAGAAACAAAGAATAGCTTTTCGAAGCTTTGTGAAAATGTAAAGATATTTTATCCAGAAATTTCTAAAAGAAACTCTAGTTGTCTCGCTTTTTTCAGCGGCGAGTTGTGTTTATTGGCCTATTAGTTAGTCTGTCAACATCTCAGCGCATGAATCATTAGTTTGTATTTGTGTGTAAGTATAACGTTTCCAAATTAAGATGTCGTTTAAATTCATTCAAGTTAATTTAGATAGCAAGAATAACACAACTCGCTTTTAAAAGCGCATAATCCGAAGTCTCCCCGCCTCCAAGTGGTTTCACACATAGTTGTGATGCAGCAGTACAGGTGAGGAACACGATCTTACAACACCTGCAAAATCTCACCCGCCACCACCACCACCACCACCATCACCACCAACAACAACAACAACAACTGGCATGCTTTCTTTTTTACCTCCATCTACAACTCCTGCAAGAATAACTATGTTTAAAAAGAAAATTAAAACAAAACACCTGCATGCTGAATCACCTCTTATATATTACATCCCGTCCTTCTGGTTCTTCCACTAAGAGGATCTCTACTAACTTTACGCAATTCTCCTACTCACTGTAAACAATATTATCTTGTAAGCAGTACTCTCAGCTCCTACATTTTCTAGTTCAATTTGTTTTCAACTTCACAATGCGCACATTCAACAAAACTCCTTCAAAATTTCTATTCTATTAATCCGCCTCCACGTACGTACACGCCAAGTACGAAATCAACAAATCAACGAACGCATCCACCAAGCTTTAATGGCTTTCAAACAATTCATTCTTCCATGATTTTCAAACAATGTGCTGAACAGTTCGCTCCTGTTAGCACCATTCATCTCTCTCTCTCTCTCTCTCTCTCTCTCTCTCTCTCTCTCTCTCTCACACACACCACACACACACACACACACACACATACACACACACACTCTGAGTGCTGCAATTCCTTTCAGTATTTACAAAAATGCCATAGTCCATTTATGTCCTATCACCGCCAAGAAAGATTTTGCCAAATATCGAACTCAAATTTTCTCATTAAACTTCCGAAATCTGACGGCATCTATATGCAATCTAGACAGCCCATGTTAAACCTGCACTGCATGTAAGAACAGTGTCCTTATAAACATCCTCCAGTGAGAATATAATAACCATGTCGCTTTCAGCATAACAAGGTTGCACCTCTCCCTCTCTAATCCTGAATAAAAAGCAGTTAAAGTCTGAACGTTACCACAGGTGCTAGATCTCACAATTTTTGGCAACCTAAATACATAGAATATTTTTAAAAAATCCCAAAAGTAAGTCTTTTTCAGGCCCAGAAAATACATTAGTTTTGATTATTTGAAGACCCTTTACAAAACTTCAATAAAATTTAAAATGGAGAACTCTTCCCATTTTGGGCGTGGAGGTGGAGGCTAGTTACATATATAAATATCTTAGGCTGTATCTAAAAGCATATAACCTTACACAGCAATCTTTAACCCAGAGAGGATCTCTTACCCCTGTCTCTTGTATCATTTGTATTATGGTCGCGGCCTCATCACCCCGCGACTCTACATTTCTTGATTCTTTTAGAGTGTTCCTTCACCAGACTCTATTTTATCCTGTTTTCGGTTTTGTCATTTTATGGTGTTAGCCTTCTGGAACTCCATCTCTATCTACGTTTTCCATGCAGATTTTCAACTTTATCGATCTCACTATTCTCAGAAATCTTGTTAAGATTACAGTTACAGCATCTTCAGGAAAATAGTTTTGCTCTAGTATTGAAAATTCTTTTGAGAGAAAAATTTGTAGATTGGTGTAATCAGAAATTTCAGCTACTGTCATAATAGATAATTGTATTTCTCTTTTCCTTTCTAGAATTACTCAGTACTTTAGGGTTAGCACTATACAAGAATGGTTCAGCCCACTCTTGAAGTTGCTAAATTATCGAACTTTCTATAAGACGCAAAGTCTTGAAATATCGAATATCATTGACATCAGCTTCTAAAACTTTGGAAAACGTCTCTTCGCACTTCACCGTTCGTTGTTGACTGTTTTTTTATATATCTTTGTTAGCAACTATTGCTATACGTTCAGGAGACATAGGACTCATTTGCACTGAAAATTCAGTGTTTCTGAAGCCAGATACAGTTTGAGACAAAAAAGCATATGCTTTAACATCTCTGTCAAATTGATATGAAATCATGTCGTTAACAACTTCACCGTTCATCTACCATGAGTCGATTAAATAAGTACCAGTCAAATACTAAGATTACTGTAAATCCTCGAGTATAGCCCGCCCTTGAGTATAGTACGCAGGGGATTTTTAGGGTGCTGTACCTCTGAAAAACTTAAACCTTGTGTATAATACGCACCCCTTCTCTAATTTGAGTCAAGGAGGTCTATATAACGTCCTTGGTTTGCAAAAATGTATACGGTAACGTCCTTTATTATTAAACGTGTAGCTTTTTTGTGCATTTTGTTTGCAGAAAATAAAGAAATAAGAGTAATAACGTTTAACTGCAAGTTATGAATGATTTAAGGTATTTTCGCACCCGACATCACAAAATGCGTCTGAATAAGCATTGCCGGACAGCAAATAGAGACTCGGGCATGGCTTAGAAAATAATTTTCCTCTTTAACCTCGTATATAGTACGCACTAGGGATTTTGAACTTTAAATTTTGGAAAAAATGCGGATTATACTCGAGGATTTACGGTAGTCGAATTGACTTATTCTTCCCTCAAAATGCATGACACTGTGCTAATGTAGGAAATTAATAGTCATGGTCTTCTGTTACATAATCTTATTTCGATAATTTGTGACGAATTCATCAAGAAAACCTGAGACGTTGAAGTCATATATTTTTCTCACTGATCTGTTAATATACAATATATTAGGATAGACATACGAAATATTATGATAAAAGTCATATAAACACAATAATCTCTCCCCACTCCCACTCTTCCCTATACCCCCCCACACACACATATATACTTGACACATATACACACAGCAACATGCATACACCACGCACACACGCATACATAATTGATTCTTTTAACCAAATACCGGCTGAACAATCTATGTAATTTGACACACAATCTGTGTAATTTGACAGTGAAATGATAAACATTAAGAGCATTCCTGTGAAATGTTTGCATGTCGAAAAGTCATTATATAAGGAGTAAAGACCTGTCTTTCTTGATTTCGCTATTTAACATTTGAATACTTCCGCTACTAAACTCCAGCAGTTTATGCTTTTATGATATATACACATACATATTCATGCACATAAAGATACATGCATATACATACATACATACATACATACATACAAAGATACATACATACATGGATATATAAACATAACTGTACATATTTGAATGTATACGCTTATGTATAATATATATATATATTATATATATATATATATGTATACGCTTATGTATATATATATATAATATATATATATATATATATATATATGTTTCAGGATTATAGTCGAACATATTTCTATTTTTTGAAGTCTAGTATTTATTCGATCGGTCTCTTCTGGAGACCGTTATGTTACGGGGACATAAACACACCAACACTGATTGTCAGGTAGAGATGGGAGACAGAAAGAGGCGCACACACAAGCACACACACACACACCACACACACACACACACACACACGCACACACACACACACCACACACACACACACGACGTGCTTCTTTCAGTTTCCATCTACTATATCCACTCACAAAGCTCTGGACGGACCGAGGCAATAGTAGAAGAAACTTGCCCAAGGTACCACGCAGTAGGACTGAATACGAAACCATGTGGTAAGGAAGCAATATTCTTGCCATACAGCCACGCCTGCACCATATATATATATATATATATATATATATATATATATATATACGATATAGTGTATATTTATACACATAAAGAATCCACTTAAAGTGAATTCAGCACATTAGAAAGAACAGCTAGGTTCTGTAAACCACAAAAATAACGGATAAAATTCGACAGGAATAAATTTGGAAATGAAAAACATTTACCATCTAGTACCCTGGACCAGTTGGTTTCTGATCATCTTTTAGCGAGTCAGGGGGAACACACAAGGGCTGATTTTCTTCAGCAAGGTCCAACCTAGGGTTAAACATATCCAACACGAGACAAACAAGGCTACTTGTCTCGTGTTCATACGAACTAACTTTCCAAATTTTACTGCGCAGACGCAGTCCTTCGCTGGCTACAATGAAAAACCGCCAACTTTTAACCGAAAATTATCCAAAAACTTACAGTATTTAATCATGTCAAAGGGAAATGGAATTTAATTAAAATTAAAACTTTCAATCAAAATTTACATTTCCAGTGGTCTAACGTGCAAAAAAAATTAGTCAAGAAGACTATATATTAGTCATACGATATAGCGTATATTTATACACATAAGGAATCCACTTAAAGTGAATTCAACACATTAGAAAGAACAGCTAGGTTCTGTAAACCATAAAAATAACGGAAAAAATTCGACAGGAATAAATTTGGAAATGAAAAACATTTACCATCTAGTACCCTGGACCAAATTGGTTTCTGATCATCTTTTAGCGAGTTTTGTGGTTTACAAAGCTGTTCTTTCTATGTTGAATTCACTTTAAGTGGATTCCTTATGTGTATAAATATACACTATATCGTATGACTAATATATAGTGTTCTTGACTAATTTTTTTTGCACGTTGGACCACTGGAAATGTAAATTTTGATTGAATGTTTTAATTTTAATTAAATTCCATTTCCCTTGACATGATTATATATATATATATATATATATATATATATATATATATATATATATATATATATTATATATATATATATATATATATATATATCTGTAAATGTAATATGTGACAATTATTCGGTAACTATGATAAAACTCCGAGTTTCGGATGCTGAGGTGGAAATCCCTGCCGCCATCTCTTCAGTTATCCGGCCATCGGAAAAATTTGGTATATAGACGAAATAGTTACGGCTGTTTTGCTTTTGATCAATTAAATAAGTTGCAATATATAGACCCATATTTGATAAATTAATAATATCCTTGGAAAAATATGTATACAAATGCAAATTCTCACTATGATGTGGCTGTGTGGTAAGAATGGGCTACAACAAAGAGAGAAGAACAGAGATTGGTAACGGCTCAAAGAGCCATGGAGAGGTCATTGCTAGGAATCTCGTTGAGAGAGCGCATCAGTAGCGAGGTCATCAGTGAGAAGTCCGGCGTGAGGGATGTCATCGTAGAATATATACGCAGCAAGTTTAGATGGGCTGGACACGTCGCCTGGTTCACCGATAATCGGTGGACACGCGCAGTTGTCGAGTGGTACCCGCGCGAGCAGAAACGACCACTCGGAAGGCCTCCACGACGGTGGAGTTATGATTTCAGGAGGACGATTTGGATCACGTGGATGAGGAAGGCGTGATCCAGAGATGAGTGGACAGCGTGTCAAATGGACGCCCGACGCACTGGTCGGTCAATGTGATATATATATATATATAATATATATATATATATCCCAAAAATGGAACAAGAACGCAACAGACGACAATAAGACATCCGGACAGAGAGACGATACAAAGACGGACAGGAAAAACAATAAACAGATGGACAGGAAAATACAAGGGAGGTTCATTCGCAGCCTTCTCTCATCAGTCAAGTGTCCAGATGATACTTACAGTTTTGGCCGATTACACTTGAGACTGTTCAAATCTGGCTGTCCCCAAAATCTAAGCTAAGAGCATTATATATATATGTGTGTGTGTGTATGTGAGAGAGAGAGAGAGTGCATAGTAACTATACATGCATATATATATGTATATATACGCACTCACACATAAATGCTTTCATTTACGTAGACATACACATACACAAGTACGTACGTAACCTACCTACCCACCTACATACATACATACATACATACATACATACATACATACATACGTACATACATACATGTATATATATATATGTATATTTTAGTATAAACATCACTTGCACACATATACAAGCATACAATTGTGCTTGCACGTATGTATATGTATGTGGATCCATATGGATGTGTGCGTGTGTACTTTTATATTTCATACACATATTTTGTTAATGGTTTTATGTATCAGTCAATGAAGAAAGGGCGGTACCTATATCTTTCTTTCTGGCCTCTCAGGCTGACAAGAAGAATGAAAGATGTTATACTCTCACTGGAGACCTTACTCAAATACTTGCAACAGCCGTGGATTCCCCAAACAAAAGCCGTTGGACGAGGTGGTGGTATTATATCTATTGAAATCAACCATTCCAAAATAAGGAATTTTACTTTTGAAGGGCATTCTGTCAACCAAGTTTATTTACAAAAGCTTTGGTCGACTCGAGGCCTTATTAGAATACTCTCGGCAGAATCATTAAAATGCTTACTCGTATTTCTTTTGAATTATTGCGTTCTGAGTCCAAATTCCGGTGAGTTCAACTTTGGCTTTCATCATTTTGGGGTCGATAAAATAAGTACCAGTCAAGTACTAAGATCGATATAATCGACTATAATTGTTGAAACCATTATTATGTGGTTTTGTTCCTCATATTAGAAAGGATATTAGAAAACATTTGAGTTGGGTCTGGAACGACATGCTTTTTCTCCCCTTTTTTTACTTATTAAACTTCCTAATTATATGCAATGACATCCTACATCTATAAATGTATCTACATTTGTACACATACATATCACACGCAAACTGCCACCGACAGCCACACACACACACACTATATATATATATATATATATAATATATAATATATAATATATATATATATATATGTATACATATATATATATACATATATATATGCATATATACATATATGCCTATATGTATATATATATATGCATATATATATGTATATATGCATATATATATATATATACATATATGCATATATATATATATTATATATATATATATATATATAATATATATATATATATATATATATATATATAGGCATATATGAGTCTTATGTATATGTTTGCGTAAGTATCAGCGTGCATGTCATCCACTAAAATTTACTCGGCAGGGAATATTACATCGCAAATATCGCAGTTTATGTTAAATGTTCAATTTCTCATCCATCTTAGTCTGACACCAACAATGAAAAACGAAATTAAGCTTTTCCAGTGAAGGCTATCTATGTAAAATAATATTGTGTCTCTCTATCAGTTCACTAAACTATTTAACGACTATTTACAACTATTCTAACCTCCATTTAGACAGTGAAATCGTTCACCAAATATTTCCTTTCATTGAACTTATCATTCTTCAATCCATCAATCTTTATATTTCCTTCACGTTCTAACTATATACATATATTTTTTCATTCTTTGAATAATTTTCATTACCCCCACCTCCTGTTTGCCTCCATTTGCAATTTATCTTCTGATTTTCCTAAATACTCATGACCGTTTCAGAATTTACATATTCAAGTCAAATGCTATCCCTAAAACTCTCACTTGAAAGTCATACTCTTCCCCGGCATCATCCGAAATCTCGACATAACATGTTTACTCTAATCTTAAATGTTACATATTTTAGTAATTTAAAACAGTTTTTTGGTCAAATTGCCATCAACTCTATACCGATTCTGACTACACATCATATACACGGATGTATGTATGTATGTATGTATGTATGTATGTATGTATGTAATTCTCATTTAAATAGAAGTTTTAAAATTATCTGTTACAAACTGCGTCAACTTGAACGGTTTTTATTCTAACATAAAATAAAATCTTCACTAAATGGAAAAGAACCCTGATATAGGATAATAGAGTTAGAGACAACAAATTTGCGACAGCCCTTCATTATAAATGTGTCTACTCAAGCTAACGAAGAAATTTCTGTGAGGCCGTTTGTTCTGGTGTAAATAGTAGCCAAACACCACTTATATCTTAGCTCAGCCAACTGTTTTTGTTGTTGTTGTTTTTTTTTTTGTTTTTTTTGTAGAAGGGCAAACAGTCACTTAATCGTTTAGTTCCAGATACAATACATCTGACTAGTGGAGGCGCAATGACCCAGTGGTTAGGGCAGCGGACTCGCGGTCATAGGATCGCGGTTTCGATTCCCAGACCGGGCGTTGTGAGTGTTTATTGAGCGAAAACACCTAAAAGTTCCACGAGGCTCCGGCAGGGGATGGTGGTGATCCCTGCTGTACTCTTTCACCACAACTTTCTCTCACTCTTACTTCCTGTTTCTGTTGTACTGTATATCAAATGGCCGGCCTTGTCACTCTCTGTGTCATGCTGAATATCCCCGAGAACTATGTTAAGGGTACACGTGTCTGTGGAGTGCTCAGCCACTTACACGTTAATTTCACGAGCAGGCTGTTCCGTTGATTCGGATCAACCGGAACCCTCATCGTCGTAACCGACGGAGTGCTTCCACATCTGACTAAAAGACAAAATAGTTTCGGCTGTTTTGCTCTTGATCATAATTATTTTCGATAAGGGTTGAGATTAGATTGATGAACAACGACGATGAACATTGTGTATTCTGAATATTTGCCTAACAGATTTTATCTGCATGTAAGAAGTTCCTCTCTCCTTCTTCTCCTCATCCTCCTCTCTCTCTCTCTTTCTGTTCGTCTTCTGTCTGTCTGTCTCTCTCTCTGAAAACTGACGATCGATGTAAAACAAAATAAAATAAAACCAAGGATGCCTTTTAAGCAATAAACTGCTTTCTCTATATAAGAAATGCCTAAATACGTAGAATGTTGAATTTATGTTGATTTTGTCTCAAGTTATACTGTGTTGATGATTCCAAATAAAGGATGAAATACTGCTGTGTATGGCTACCAACAACAAGAAACTTTATGAGATTTATAATGTGTTGAGAAAAAAAATTTCTCTGTGCAATATATTTACTTTTAGATGTAAATTCCAAAATTTGAGTTCTGTCTCAACTAAACTTAATCTAGAAGAGATTGTCTCCTCTATAATAGTTAATCACTAGGGCACAACACACGTTCGAACATTCTATCTACTAAGGCTGCGAGCTGGAAGAAACGTTAGCTCGACGGGCGAAATGCGTAGCCGTATTTCGTCTGCCGTTACGTTCTGGTTCAAATTCCGTTGAGGTCGACTTTGCCTTTCATCCTTTCGGGGTCGATTAAATAAGTACCAGTTATGCACTGGGGTCGATATAATCGACTTAATCCGTTTGTCTGTCCTTGTTTGTCCTCTCTGTGTTTAGCCCCTTGCGGGTCGTAAAGAAATAGGTATTCCGTCTGTCTTAACGTTCTGATGTCAATTTCCGCCGAGGTCAACTTTACCTTTCATTCTTTGGAGATCGATAAATTAAGTATCAGTTACGTACAGGAGTCGATTTAATCGACTGGCCCCCTCCCCGAAATTTTCGGGCCTTGTGCCTAGAGTAGAAAAGAATATTCTATCTACTTCCAGTTAATCAACAAATGTACCACTTTTTGAAATCAGCATCTGTTAGAAGCAATTATCACTGTCAGAATAGTCACATTTTCGTTAGTTTTAATTTTAATTCTATGCTTTTTACATAAATCAAATTTCATACAAACAGTCAGCCCCACCCACATCATTATACGCTTTCTTCAGTTGTATGTAATCCTCAAATACGGGAACATCAGATTATGAAGTTCAAAGATATTGGCTGGTTTCTTAAATGGCCACTCAAATACTTTTTTTTCTTATTTGGTTGTCATTATGGGCCCTAGGACTTCTAAGACCAGCTATCTGTTTCCCATGGTGTATAAGCGACCGAGATGACAACACTCTCTCTTAACGGGACGAATCCAGGTAAAAAACAAGTCACAGGTAAAAAAAAGTAACGGGGAAAAATGCCGGGGGGGGGGGAGGTTCTAGGGAGTTTTGTCCGGGAGTTTTGTCCGGATCCCATAAATTAATTGTAACTTTTTTCTGTGACTTTTTTCCTAGCCAAAATTGTAACTTTATTACTGTGACTTTTTATTCCTGTGACTTTATTACCGATCACCAACGGGACACCGGTCCGTTGCAAGATTGAAGGCCAGCAATTTTTGAGGGAAAGGGGATAAGTCAATGTAATCGACCTCAGTACTAGACTGGAACTTAATTTCATAGATCCTCGAAGGGATGAAAGATAAAGTTGACTTCGGCGGCATTTAAACTCAGAAGGTAAAAAACAGTAAGATATGCCACTAAGCGTTTAGTCCGACATTGCTAACGATCCTGTCAGCTCACAGCTTTAGTGACAAAATGCTTTGCAGTATTTAGTATCAACCCAATTCATATCCTGCCAGTATCAACGTGTCCTTTCACCCTTCCAAGATCGCTAAAATACAGTACTGATCATGTAATGCAATCAATTTCATAGATTATTTAGTCGCCTTAAATTTGTAGAAATCTTTATTAATTTGCTCCTGTCTTCCATCTAATGTATTCTAAACACACGCGCACTGACACTTTCCTTCTTTCTCCCTCTGTATGTGTGTGCGTGTCTGCGAGTGTGTGAAAAACAACGCACACAATTATACATATACATATACCCACGTTATGCATACATATATGCACATTACATATATATACGTTCAGAGTATCGTGGAAATCCGTCGGTTACGACTACGTGGGTTCCAGTTGATCCGATCAACGGAACAGCCTGCTCGTGAAATTAACGTGCAAGTGACTGAGCACTCCACAGACACGTTTACCCTTAACGTAGTTCTCGGGGAGATTCAGCGTGACACAGAGTGTGAGACAAAGCTGGCACTTTGAAATACAGGTATAACAGAAACAGGAAGATAGAGTGAGAGAAAGTTCAGGTGAAAGTGTACGGCAGGGTTTGCCACCATCACTTTCAGGTATTTTCGCCCAATAAACACTCACAACGCCCAGTCTGAGAATCGAAACCACGATCCTACAACCGTGAGTCCGCTGGCCTAACCACTGGGCCATTGCGCCTCCACACGTTCAGAGTGAAATAGGTCCACGTCGTAGTCATTATTTTAACACACGAGATATATACATATATATACACGTATATATATATGTATACGCATATACATATATATACACAACAATATATAAATATGTATGTGTATACGTACAGAGTATAATATGTCCACGTCGTAGTCATTAGTTTAACACACGAGAGTGAAGCACTTAATATACATAATTTTTGCATATACCTCGAATGTGTGAAATAAGTCTGACATTTTTTGTGACTTGGGTGATATTTGAAATTACCCGTCGACCTGCAGAAAAATATTTTAAATATGGCCCATTCGAAACGTAGGCATTCCTACCTAGATCTCTGAACTTTCAAAGAAGATGATTATTCACATGTCACTCCCCTGCCTGGTGTCGGAAATCGGAAAGAAAAGATTCGAAATAATACTTTACGGGTTCTAGGCTATATCTGTATTTTTATATCGGTATATTGCGTTCTATGCGTTTTTATATCGGAATTCTTTTCCTAGTGTACATGTTTATATTGGGCACTTACATATATTATTGACTATATATATAGTCTTAGCGGGGAGCGGAATCCCTGCGAGGAATATTAATCCAGCATATGAGGATGGGACAATAAATGTAAGCCAGTGTCAAAGGTGGTTCCAGAAAATCCGAGCTGGAAGCCTTGAAGATGAGTCTCGTCCTGGAAGATCTGTAGAGCTCGACCAGGATGTCCTGCAAACCCTGGTGGATCAAAATCCCATCATAACTGTTGAGGACCTAGCAGAGAAGCTTAAATTTCGTCATTCAACCAGTCATCGACACCAGTGCTAGAAGAAAAACGACCATCTTTGGTTTCAAGACGAAAGGTGTTCTTCCATGTTCGGCCACATACACGGAGGATAACATTCAAAAGGCTTAAGTAGTTTGAATGGGAAACGATGCCCCACCCACCATATTCGCCGGGCATTGCCCCATTTGTTATCATTTATTCTGCAGTCTTTAAAATCATTGGACGGTTCTGGAAAAGTATTTTTTTATCAGGGAAAAGTGAATTTTAGAAGAGGAGCCTTACGAGTCTATCAGAGGTAGTAGAAAATGGAGAGTATATTTTAGATTAATTATTTTGAAAATTAAAAGAAGTATAAAAAATACCGCATTATTTATGGGATAATCCAATATATATATACATGCACACGAAGAGTGTTTCATGCAGCAATCTCAGTCAGCAAGACTGATTACACAGGCATAGATAAATAAATAGATAGATAGATAGATAGATAGATAGATAGATAGATAGATAGATAGATAGATAGACAGACAGACAGACAGACAGGCAGACATGCAGATAGATAGATAGATAGATAGATAGATAGATAGATAGATAGATAGATAGATAGATAGATAGATAGATAGATAAACTATCAAGCATTCAATGTCAAGGGCTATAGTAGTTTCCATCTTATCTTACTGCTTTTCATCGCTTTCTCCACAGGCACCCTGCCAACACCGACAACAGAGTAAACACCACCAACACCACCATTCTATCACCACCACCACCGCCACCACCACCACCACCACCACCACCACCACCACCACCACCACCACAACCGCCGCCGACGCCGCCATCACCGCCACCACCGGGAGCTCAAGAGTCTCCGCTGAAGATTAGTGTGAAGTGGCAGTCACCTGTGAAAGCGACAGATCTGTGTCATTCTCCCTGTGTCACACCTGCATAACACCCTCCCAACACTACCATCCACCACCTTCACCACCGCCGCCAGTACCACGACCACGACCACGACCACGACCACGACCACCACCACCACCACCATCGTCGTCGTCGTCGTCATCGTCGTCACCAACCTCAACATTACTACCTGCAGCATTTACCATCGCCACTACCACCGTCATTCCCATTCACCGCTTCAAGACTACCCCTCAGAACTACCATCGTTTCTACAATCACCACCAACATACCACCACCATCAGCAGCTCCACCGTCACCCCACCACTTCCAACACTACCACCGGAACGTTTACTTCTACCACCACTTCACCATCACCACTACTGCTGTCACATTTTGCCATGACGATTGTTGCTTCTATTATTAAAATAGCTCTTTTCCTTCTCACCCTCTTCATAAATCTCATTCTCTTCAAGAGATGGATACGTGCGCGCGCACACACACACACACACGTACGTACGTACGTACGCACGCACGTACATACACATATACACACGCACACACACACACACACGGCTATGTATTTATCCATATAGTAGTTGCCTGTATGCATATATGTACATATAATTATATATATATATATACAAAAATACATACACACACACACATATAACATGTAAGCAAACAGATAAATAACGGACGATTTATAAATGTCAGTCCATTACAGCTGTTTCTAAAGCATTTTTAATAGATGAATTAGTATATTACTTCATAGTAAAACACCGTTTTCATCAGCTGATACATATAATTTCAAAACAATAGAAAAACAATCCATAAACACACCAGTGAACACATGCCTATTCGCCGGTCGAAGCTGTATATATATATATATATATATGTATGTATGCATGCATGTGTGTATATGTATATATATATATGCAATATATACATGCATGACTGTGTGTTGCGCACTGTATAAATGCATGCGTACATACATATATATGTATGGATTTATCTGTGTGCGCGCGCGCATGCATATGTGTATATATGAACATGATTAAAAATGCAATAGCTTTATATTGTATTGGTCTTCACTGCTATAAGTGCATATGTATGTATGTATGTATGTGTATGTATGTATGTATGTATGTATGTGTATGTATGTATGTATGTATATTATATATATATATATATAATATATATATATATATATATTATATGTATGTATGCATGCATGTATGTATATGTATATATATATATGCAATATATACATGCATGACTGTGTGTTGCGCACTGTATAAATGCATGCGTACATACAT